>NC_047086.1:226850752-227163252 GCF_902459505.1 Geotrypetes seraphini | reverse complement strand
GTGCTTATGTCTCTCCTTATTTTCTTCATGGGATCCTTTTTGCCTGATGCAGGCAAGAGCAGCGTGTTTTGAAGGCTGCTGCTGTAGATAAGTTCCCAGACCATGATAATGCTGGCCCTCGGAGCACCTTGTGGGCCTGCACTGAATCAGTGAGTCCAATTTTTTCCAAGAATGAATCAATTCAGCCAAAGTGAATCGGTGAATCAATTCAAATCAGGAATCGGGCAGTTCTACTCTAGATCTGAAGTTTAGATTTAGTGAGACAGAATATCCATCTAGTGTTGTTAATGAAGAATATAGGAGAGTGAGGTATATGAGACACTAATGGCCTGTTTTACAAAACTGCGCATCAACAGCCCCGAAGCCCTTTAAATCTCTATGGGCTTCGGGGCCGTTACCACGCTGCAGCCGCTAGCGCGGCTTTGTAAAACAGGCCCTAAGATTTTCTCAAGAAATCAAAGAAAAATGAAAGCAATAAGGTTGTATGTGCTTTAGAATTCAATTCTTTATGAAATGATGATATAAAGATTTTGGAAAAAAAAACACTGGCACATCATATCCTCTATAGACTCTTTTGAAGGTATTAGTAGCATATACAAGGGGTAAAAATTTGAAAGATATGCTTGTTTCTTCTGCCTTCCATAGTTCAGTTGTGAAAAGAAAAGATAGCCCTCTTGGACATTTCCCTTGCACTCAATTTTCTGTATGTTGTATAAATATCACCATAAAAAGATTTTAGATATCCAGTGAATGGAAATATATTTTATTTGAGATATTTTAGTAACTGTTAGACTGATAAGGTTGTATATGTATGTTGGTGCCCATGTGGTCTAATGTACATTGGAATGACAAAGAGGTTATTTAGTAAAAATAATTGAGCACTGGAGTACTATTAATAGGAAAATATTGGATAAACCCTTGGTAGAACATTCTGTAGAAAGGAATCACACATTTGAAGATTACAGATTTTTTGTTTTGTGTACATAAGAACATAAGAAGCGCCATCTCCGGATCAGACCCTCGGTCCATCAAGTCCAGCGATCCGCACACGCGGAGGCCCCGCCAGGTGTACACCTGGCGTAATTTTTAGTCACCCATATCCTTCTATGCCTCTCGTAGGAGAGGTGCATCTAGTTTGCTTTTGAAACCTAGGACGGTCGATTCTGCAATAACCTCCTCTAGGAGAGCATTCCAGGTGTCAACCACTCTCTGCGTGAAGCAGAACTTCCTGATATTTGTCCTGAACTTGTCCCCCCTTAGCTTCATTCCATGTCCTCTTGTCCGTGTCGAATTGGACAATGTAAATAATTTTTTCTGCTCTATTTTGTCGATTCCTTTCAGTATTTTGAAGGTCTCGATCATATCCCCTCGCAGTCTCCTTTTCTCAAAAGAGAACAATCCCAGTTTCTTAAGTCGATCCTCGTATTCCAGTTTCTCCATACCTTTTACTAGCTTCGTTGCTAGACCTAAAATCTCATGGTGAGGGGAAAGATATAGATAACACATATGCAATATTGAGCAAAAAAATGATCTTTAAGTTTAAAACGTTAATACCTTTTGGTCTGAACAAAGAATTACGTAGATGTAATAGCATGCATATAATATGTTTTATTCTGATAATTATATATTTATCTAATGTAATATTTTAACATTGTTGTTTTATGGCAAAATAGTTTATATGTTGGTTTACTGGCAGAAATTTGTAATGACCCTTGCAAATTGTGATTATATATACACATTTGCATATTGCATTCCATATTTTGTCTTATTTAACTACTTGATTGTGTTTTTATACATATTTTTAGGCACACATTATTTGATTATATTTGATTTTTAAAGTTTAAAAAAAAATAATCAGTGTTTAGCATTTAAGAATAAATTGCTGAATTTACTGCCCTTTTATTGGACACACTCTGTTATGAATTTAAAGATAATAATTATGATTTTACACAGATTTTATATCCTATGTAGGCACCACATGTGTTTCATACTTTTTAGACTTTGACATCCTAAATTTGTTCATCTGAAAGGATGATGTCATTGGAACACATTTAGCATTGCAACAATGATTTTTTAAGTTTTAGATTCTTTTTAGCTCTACTCTTTATATATTTAATAAGCTCTAAATAATAAAAACAATATTTTGATTGGATATAGCATAGATTGTGTTTTCTGATAAGGACTGAGAATGGATTAGTATAAATGTATCCCATGATGCTTTATGTCTCATTGCTATTCAGTTGTTTAGTTACACATTGTGCTGCAGACGCCAAAAACAGACATAGAACTACTGGTGTAAATTCCTTGAGTTATTTTTCTTATATTTGAAAGTTTAATTGATATTATGTTATTAATTGAAAATTGGAAGAGAAGAGTTTGTTCTTTGTTGTACTGAGGTTTTTAACTCATATATATATATAGTTTCACAAATGCTTTCTTATGCTCATTGTATACTGAATTTCAACCTGCTGTTTTCAACCAAGCCGCGTATTAGAGTGTAAAAAATTAGCACTCTACCAACTGGTATGTGATTTGGTTTACCATATTTTCACTTATGCATGTTTCACATGTGAATGTTCACTATGTCACCTTTTCATGTCTGAAATTTTAATGTATGGCTCCTTTTACAAAGGCGCGCTAGCCGCTACCATCTCCTTTTAAGCAGGCAATAATTTTTCAGCTAGCTTGCGCTAATCTTGTGCGTGCTCTAAAAACACTAGCGCACCTTAGTAAAAGGAGCCCATAGTTTGTTTATATATATAAGATGTTTTGTCATGTAAATATATGTTTGCTTGTCAATGGATTCATTTTAGGGAGAGATGATCATGTACATACCCCGAAAATAAGACCTAGTGCATTTTTTTAGGCCTAAAATTAATATGACACTGTCTTATTTTAGGGGAAACACTGTATTTCCAAAATTATTCCCCTCTTTCACCAGCACTAAGAGCATTCCACTCTCTTCTCCTACCCCCAATCCCAGAAATGTTCCCCTTTCTGTTTGTATTGTAACCCCCACCCTCTTTGGGATTGCTCGCATTGGCTATTGAATAAACTTGTGGCTCATCCAGGTCTTTTGTTCCACAATGTTTTTGGTTTGTGCAGAATTCCACCAGGAGTAATAAGAACAACCTTATCCAAACACTTACCTGGTTAGTAGTCTGAAAAACACAAATATCCAGGTAAATCCCATCTCTGCTTAGACTCCACTCCCAGACCACTCTGGCAATAAACTGGATAGTGTTGCGGCATCTCCATGGATTTTCAGCAGCACTAACTGGTCAGATATTTAATTAGACAGGAGCCAGAGCCTATCCTACCCAGTTAAATCATTTAAAATATTGGTCCATATGTTTTAAAGAAATACCTCTAAATTAATGAAAAAGAACATGGATTGTTTCTTGTCTATAGTATCTGAATTTTCCTATAAGAATTGTGTGATTCTAATTCTACATGGCTGTATGTACTTAATAAATCATGTGTATGGCTGTTGATACTGAAAAATGTTTTACCACAACAGAAGAGAGTTGCAAAGCGAGGCTGTTTTGATCAAGCAATTTTACAGAGAGCCTTTTTTTATCCAGGTCTTTTCCCACAAATGCAGAGAATCCCATTTACACAACAGCATTCTGAAAGAGAAAATGTATCTGTGCATGTGTGTGTACACATGTATGAATATATTTGAAAGCTAGATATGCATCATACATGCCATTTTGGTATATTAATAAATACATGACTCTGTGCCTAGGTGTAGCTGTCAATGAATATGTATTACTGTGACATTTGTCCCCAAAAAATTCATGTAGGTGTTTTGGTACGTGTATATGTGTGGTAAATGTATTTGGTTGAAATTATATACGTTTTTAGGTTCACTTGTATACATTTTCAAAGGCATATAAGTAGAGATAGAATATATGAGCTTGTGTGCATATTCTGATTGCAGGTGTGGGTGATAAATGTTAGGGGGAGACCATGCCAACAGCACTTCTGGAGTTTCACCTGCATCATTAAGAGAAATTTGCAGCCTGAGGACATCACCCCTAGAGTCAGCTAAGGTCAAGAAACTGTTCTTGCTCCATTTCCTCCCTGGTTTCTTTCCAGCTGGCAATGAAAGGCTCTATTCTTCTGTTCCTCTGCATTCCAGTGTGCTGCTTCGCTCACTCCTACTCTGCTTTCTACTTGCAGCCCAGTAAATTGCAGAGGTGAACAGGGGTGAAGGAAGACCTGGGGGAGGGGGGGGGGGGGGGAGGGGGTAAGGTGATAAAAAAATTGTTGTAACCTTCTAATGGTCACCTAAGAATCACTGAATCATAAAATCAGTATGTACAGCAGGAGCTGGAATGGTTGTCATGTGTGCCATTCTGGCATGAATAGAGTAAGATGACAAGAGCTTTGCATTGGTCCATATAACCAAGATTCCTCTGATATCTGTTTACCACATACATTTAAAGGGGAGTGCAGTACACTCATTTCCAAAATAAAAGAATGTTTGTCAGCTCAGTACTCCCTAGCAATGTGTCCATAGTAACTAAATCATCAGTCATGATTGGACCTTCACTTCCAATGAGTGAGGGAAGCAGTGATACAGCCCTGCAACCAGAAGGCAGGGGACTCACTAAAGTCAGCAATTGTCACTAAATTTGTTTTGACAGCTTTAGCAATGATCACATTTGCCGACCTGATGCAGAAAATGGCTCACCACGTGGTTTTCTACACAATTGAGCATTCCCCAATCTGACCATGCAAATAAGCTCATTAATTTTAAATTGCCATGCAAACTAGTAGAGCGGTTGATGCTCTAACATGGCTTCCCGATACACTACAAAAAGTGATCATTTAAGCGATCCAAAAAAGTGACATTACATTCTGGTCCTGCGACCAGGAATTGATGTCATATGGAAGCCAATTCCAGCGCGAGCAATAAGTGGAAGATGCTCACACCAGCAAACATTTCAATGCTCTTTGTGAAGATGGTACCTGGGGTGGTCTGCCCCACAATACTACGCCACTGTTTCCTGGGCCAGAAATTTTGTCTGGAACCGGAAAATGGAGAGTTTGTGTCCACAACGAAGTGCAGCCGCATGCTGTTGGACAAACCTCAGCAGGCACCACAGGAGGTCCTGCCAGGTCCCTCCAGGAAACCTGGCCAGTACACTTATGAAGCTTTTTTAAGCTACAGAAGCCAACTGGCCCCTCAGGGGTCTCGATGAGAGTGGCGCCTGGGCTTCTTCCCACAAAGGACATGAGGTCCCCTAGTCTAAGCCATGTTCAAGTGTCAGGGACCCAGGCAGCATAGGATTTGGATGAAGATGGTTCAGAGTCCATGCCTCTGCTTTCTCAGTCAGGGTCCTCCATGCTTGGAGATTCAGCTTCTCAGCTTGATGGGATAGACCTCGATCAGATGGCAGGCCTGAATATTGGAGAGAACCCGATGATGTGCAGCCTGTTTAAGCTATCTGCTCTGCAGGGAATCATTACAGGATCCCTCCAGGAATTAAAGCTGGAGCCACCCCAGACATCTGCCACGCTCAAGAGCAGCTCAAAGATGCAGACAACATGCTTTCCCTTGTGTCCAGGCATTACCAGGATGCTAACTGACCATTGGGAGGTTCCTGAGGGTAGCCAAGTCTATGACAGAGCTCTACCTGATGGATGCCGAGTTCCAGCAGTTGTTTAATACGCCAAAGGTGAATTCCCTAGTGGTGCAAATTACTAAATGTACGTCCCTTCCCAGTGAAGGTAGAGTGGCTCTGAAGGACTCTTAGGACCGCAGACTAGACTATGTCATTAAGAGACAATTTGAGGCCATGGCGCTAGGCCTCAAAGCAAAAGCAATGGCATCAATTGTTGCCTGAGCATGCCATTCAAAGTTCAGCCGGCCAGGAGACCCGGATAACAGCAGAGATCCCAAGTTCCTTCTGGCATGGGATGATTACATAGCTGATCAGAAATGACTGCATTCCTCTTCCCCACAACATTGATTATGTAGCAGACCTTTTTTGGGACTTGAGTAAGGGCTCAGCATACGCCATCTCTACCCGCAAAGTGCTCTGGATCAGTCAATGGGAAGGAGATTCAGCCTCTAAGGCAACATTGAGCAAACTCCTCTTTATAGGGCAATTGTTCTTTTGCAAGGGTCTCAACAATCTGATGACCAATGTGGTGGATTGTAAGCCAAAGTCCTTACTGGACAGCAGACCACAGGTCCTACAAGAGTCCAGTCAGGGAAATTTTCTTGGTGTTTGACAGTATTTTCAAGGCGTTTTGACAGTACTCGGGAGTCTCGGCTTCACAGAGACCATTCCAAGCCCAATATGGCGTGCCAAGCACCTCCAGGCGTGCCGAGCACCTCCAGGTATGGGCGTGCCAAGCACCTCCAGGCATCCAGATCCCACACTACTGCAGCCCCTCAAAAAGCAGCAATGATGCCAGGCCTGTAGCCTCCCTCCTCGGGTGGGGGCAGGCTGGCAGAATTTTCACATTCATGGATGCGAATCTCTTCAGATCACTGGGTGCTGGACATCATTTGGGAGGGATATAAGCTAGAATTCTTTCAGCTCCTTCTGGACCTCTTCATAAATTCTCCTGTGGAAAATCTTGACAATGCAGCCAGAGTTCTGGCAATGATACAGAAGCTCGGATATCTAGGAGCCATAGAGGCCATACTGGAAGATGAATAGGGCTCAGGCAGATACTCAATATATTTTATCGTGCCCAAAAGAGACTCAAAAACTGGAGACCGATCCTGGATCTGAAATCAGTCAATGGAGCCCTCAAGATCCTCCACTTCTGCATGGAAATGGCCCAATCAGTCATTGCATCAATGGCACAGGAGGATTTCCTTGCCTCCCTAGATCTGACAGAGGCTTATCTGCAAATTCCCATCTTCCCGGCTTACAGAAAATTATTGAGGTTCCATGTACTAGAACATCATCTAATGTCCTTTGCTCTTCCATTTGGACTAGCTACAGCACCACACACCTTCAAAATAATGGTCATGGTAGTGGCGCACCTCTGCAAGGCAGGGATATAAGTGCGCCCTTACCTGGATGATTGGCTAATAAGAGCATCATCCAAGGCAGAGGGAAAAGCAGAAGTGGCCCAAGTGGTCCAGCTTCTGCAGAGCCTAGGCTGGGTGATAAACTTCAGACAGAGTCACTTGACTCCGACACAGTCCTTGGAATACCTGGGAATTCTGTTTGATACAGATCAGAACAGGTCTTTCTTTCGGAAGTGTGCAGAGGCCAGCTCTGACAGCATGGCATTACCTTCAGTTGCTGGAGTCCATGGTGGCAATGATAGATGTAGTACCCTGGGCGAGAGTACATTTACGACCTCTATAGGAGACGCTACACTCCTGGTAGTCCCCGCAGTCAGATGCAGTAGATTGAAATAATAATAATAATAACTTTATTTTTTGTATACCGCCATACCCAGGGAGTTTTAGGCGGTACCCTGGGCGAGAGTACATTTACAACCTCTACAGGAGACGCTGCACTCCTGGTAGTCCCCGCAGTCAAATGCAGTAGACTTAGTGCTGCCTTGGACAAATACAGCTCTGCACAGCCTGGACTGGTGGCTGGAGCCATGGTCCCTATCCCGGGGAATGCCTCTGAGCCTATGCACGTGGGAGATCTTGACGACAGATGCCAGCCTCTTTGTCTGGGAAGCCCATTACCAAGGGCTCCTGTTGCAAGGTGGGTGGTCACCCTCACAGTTGGGTTGGTCAATCAACCACTTGGAGCTGAGAGTGATCAAGCTAGCCCTTTGGATATTGGAGAGCATCTTTTAGGGTAAGGTGGTCCGTGTCTTCTCTGACAGTACCACAGTGATAGCCTACATCAACTAGCAGGGAGGCACCAGGAGTACACTCCTGAAATTGGAGATTCAAATGCTGTTCCGATGGGCTGAGGCCCTTCTATTGACTCTCTCAGCGGCATGTTGCAGGAGTGGACAATGTGCAAGCAGACTTCCTGAGTCGTTAGATAGTGGATCCAGGAGAGTGGTCTCTGGCTCAGGAAGCCTTCAACAACATTGTACAGTGCTGGGGGTGACTGATATTTGATCTCATGGCATCAGCCAGCAACAAGAAGGCCGCTTGGTTATTCAGTCAAAGATAGAGCCAGGAAGCAATGAACTGGAAGCTTTGGTCCAGCCCTGGCCTCCAGCAGAACTTCTGTATGTGTTTCCCCCCTGGCCGATGATAGGAAGAGTCCTCCAAAGGATAAGGACTCGCAAGGGGCGAGTAATTCTGGTTGCCCTTGACTGGCCAAGGTGACCATGGTACACAGACCTGGTACATCTACAGAGGGCCTATTTAAATCTTAAGTCTGATTCATACAGTATACTGTATAGATGACAAACATATATACATTTGCCTATAGACACAATCAATATAAATATCAACTGCCATAATAACATAATATATTTGGAGATTAGTACTATAACTTTATATAATAGCTTTTGTGCAAGTAAAATTGTACATATAGAAATGTGAAACGGATGTCACCTCCACACCCCTTTCTATAGACTCACACTTGTCAAAAATTTCTTCAGTGTTCACCGACCCTCAGAAGTGCCACCACGATACTCAAAACGTTTCACTGTATCACGCACTATATCTTCACTGGGTCCAACTTTTCTAACTGTCTTAGTTAAGTTATTTTTAAACATCTTTGTTTAAAGTACTTGGTGGTTCCATAAGACGGCAAAAGCTAGTGGAGGGATATGAGCCTTGAAAAAACCCGCTGGGTGAAACAAGTCGGCATAGATGTCCCTACTAACTGACCACCTGAAGGCAAAAAGGCTAAAAGCTAAGTACCTTGGTTAAAAACGGTTGTTGACAAAATGTTTAAAAATAACTAAAGAATACTAAAAGACTAACAGAAAGGAATAGAAAAAGTTGGTAAAGTTAAAATACCTCTGTATCACTCAATGGTGTGACATCATCTTGAGTATTGTATTCAGTTCTGTTCTCCTTAACTCAAAAAAAATATAGTGGCACTAAAAAAGGTTCAAAGAAGAGAGACCAAAATGATAAAGGGAATGGAACTCCTCTCATTTGAGGTTAGGTCTCTTCTGCTTGGAAAAGAGATAGCTGAGGGAAAATATGATTGAAGTCTACAAAATCCTGGGTGGATCGATTTTTTTTACTGCATCAAGATTTACGAAGACTAGGGGACACTCGATGAAGCTACAGAGTAATACTTTTAAAACCAATAGAAGGAAATATTTTTTCACTCGGAGAACAGTTTAGCTCTAGAATGCATTGCCAGAGGATGTGTTAAGAGCAGTTAGTGTATCTGGTTTTAAAAAAGATTTGGACAAGTTCCTGGAGGAAAAGTCCACAGACTGCTATTGAGACAGACATGGGGAAAGCCACTGCTTGCCCTGGATCGGTGGCATGGAATGCTGCTACCATCTCGTTTTTTTGCCAGGTACTTCTGACTTGGATTGGCCTCTGTGAAGACAGGATACTGGGCTAGATGGACCATTGTTCTGACCCAGCAAGGTTCTTATGTTCTTACCTCTCAAATTGTACAACTTTTTACAAATAATAGAGCCTTTCCAAACACTGTAAAGAAACAACATAGCAATGCTAATCAGCTGGATAAAGCCAGGTTGCAAAATAAAAAGAGCTGCACAAAAACTGAGGGTATATGAATAAAGTTGCTCGTAAAATTTGTCCATAAGCGCAAAAGCCATATTAATGCATTCCAAACACTGAATATGAAGGCAAAACTAAAAACAGCTTTTGATTTTATACACATTAAAACCTTAAACTGTACCATGTTAGCCCATGAAGCATTCCATCTCAACTATTCTGAACTTCTCTACGAAAGCCTCCTATCTCTCTGCACTACATTTCAACCATGAGACTCTGTTCCCTTCTTTTCCAGCCACAGCAGAAGAGGGGAGAAGATTATCCAGATCCACTCCAGATAATCTCCAGACTGACCCCTCTGATTAGCCCAATTGGAAGCCAATTGCAAATAAGCTCTTTTGTAGGCAGGGCAAGCTGAAAGAATGAGATGGTGATATGCCCAAAGGTTTGGGTGGTGGGGCCTATCCTGCCCACTACCCCTGGCTTCTTAGATCATATCACCACTGACTGCTTCAGGCTGCCCTTCCATATGTGGCTGCTTCTTATCACACTGTTGCTGCCATAACAAGGTCCTAAACACTTCATGTGATGATCTGATCTCCTCACCACCTATGATAAACACTTCATGCCACATCCAAAGGTCTGTCATTGCATGTGGGCTTGGCTTTCCCACCACCCCATCGTGTTCAATTTTTCCTAGTTCTCTGGTTTAGTCCATGCACGTCTGTTCGCTCAAACAGCTATGAAATCTCTCTCCATATATTGAAAAGACAAGTCTGACCACAGTGGTCCATGCCATGATAACATCACAATTAGACTACTGTAATGCCCTGAACACTGGTCTAACCAAAAAGAGTTTGCATCATCTGTAACTAATTCAGGACACTGCAGCATGACTGATAGGAGACTGCAAGTGATGTGGCCACATTACACCCTTCCTGCAAAAACTACATTGGCTACCAGTACCTTTCAGGGCTAAATTTAAAACTCTTTGTTTGACTGTCAAGGTCCTCAGACAAATTGAGCCAGAATACTTAAAGAATAAGTTAACCATTTATACACCCTTGAGACCTCTGACTTCCTCTCAAGGAGCATCACTTATCTATACCCAAATCAAAAGAAATTGTACAATGATATTCCTTAGCGAACCTTCTAAGGAGTAGCCCCCACGCTCTGGAATTTATTCCCAAAGGGGCTACGTCTAACTCCAGACTACTTCTACTTCAGGAAGCAGGTGAAAGACTGGCTCTTTACCCAAGCCTTTAAAGATAGGGTGAGGGACTATACACTCATTCTGCAACAGGACTAGCTTGCTACACACACACTGTAACTAAATCAGTTCCTTATATCTTGTCTAATTTTATAACCAACATGCCTTGAGTTTAGCCTCCCATCTATTTATCCCAATGGACTCTGTACCACCCATCTTGTCCCCATCTACGGTAATAACTTCATTTGACTCTTCAACTATAGGATAAGCTGTATTGCAGAAAAGCATTAGTGTTGCATCTATTTTACTTGAATGTTTTGATTTGTGCTTATTAGTTGTTTCATAAGTATTATGCTGACATTGTATTATATCTCTCATCTGAATTTCAGTGCTGTTATAAGTATATTTTTGAAAATGTTTCATGGTAATCCTATTATTAAGTTTCAATTTGCTGATTTTGAGTTTGTTTATATTTGGTCTTTTTACTACTGTTAAGCTGTTAACAAAATTGTAAATTTTATGTTGAATTGTACTTGCTGTACACCACCTTGGGTAAATCTCTTCCTAAAGGTAGTTAATAAATCCAAATGAATAAATAGATAGTTTTAGTCAACAACCTCCACCTCCAATCTCACTCTCTCTCGGTTGATTTTAGTTATTTATTTAATTTTCTATACAGTTCTCCCAGGAAAGCTCAGAACGGTTTACATGAGTTTATTCAGGTACTCAAGCATTTTTCCATGTCTGTCCCAGTGGGCTCACAATCTATCTAATGTACCTGGGGCAATGGGGGGATTAAGTGACTTGCCCAGGGTCACAAGGAGCAGCGTGGGTTTAAACCCATAACCTCGGGGTGCTGAGGCTGTAGTTTTAACCACTGCACTACATATTCCCCCCTTGTGAACAGGGCTGGATTAATCAATAGGCCCAGTATGCATATGCCTAGGGCCCGAAACTGTGAGGGGGGCCCGCTGAAGGAGGATGACTCTCCTTGCCATCAACGGCAACGGGTCCCCTCCCGGCATCAACCACAATGCAGCCGGATCTGTTACTGGAAGGTCCTGCAATGACTGCTTCTGCCTGTCCATCCCCCTCTGACGTCACTTACTTGCTCTGGAAGAAGTGACATCGGAGGGGGATGGATCGGTAGACGCAGTCATCGCGGGACCTTCTAGTAACAGATCCGGCTGCATTGCAGCTGATGCCGGGAGGCGGGGCCCATTACCGTTGCCGCAGGGGGGGGCTGTTGCCGTTGCTGCAGGGGGGGGCCGTTGCTGCGGGGGGGTGTTGCCCTTAGCTGTTATAATTCTGCTTTCGGGCAAAGGAGCTCAGAGGGCAGAGCCGGCAGCAATGTTTGGAGGGGGAGAAAGGAGCATGGAAGGGTGGTGGAGGGAGAGAAAGGGGGCAGATGCTGATGGAATTGGGTTGGAGGGAAAGAAAGAGGGCTGAAGCTGATGGAAGTGGAGGGAAGGGAGAGGAGAGAGTGAAATGCTAGACCATGGGGGTATGGGAGAGGGAAGGGAAGAAGAGAGGAGAGAGATGCCAGACCATTGGAGGAGGGAATGGAAGAAGATGGATGCCAGACCAATGAGAGTGAAGGGAAAGATGGAAGGGGGAGGCATACAGTTTCTGGAAGTGGCACAGAAGGACAAAAGTTGAAAGGAAGATATTGACAAGAATATGAGGAGAGCAGAAACCAGACAAGACAAAGGTAGAAAAAAAATTTCTATTTATTTTTTTTTTTTTTTTTTTGCTTTAGGGGACATGCATCGCTGTTTCTGTGGTGTTGCATTGTATGCAGAGTCCTGCTTCTTGGTGGTTTTATTTAACCTTTGTCTAGGTATTTCTAATTTATCCCCCCTTTTACAAAACTGTAGAGCATTTTTTTAGCACGGGCCATGGCTAAAAACCATACTACAGTTTTGTAAAAGGGGGAAGAGGTTAGTTTGTGATTACATATTCCATACTAGGTGAAGGTGTTTTCTGTGACCTGTTTGTATGAAAGACATGGTTTTTTGTTAGCGTTGACTAGCCTTGTTTGGTGAAATGCATCAGGCATGGTTCTTGGGAGCACCTTGAATTAACTTGATTTGAATCTCCTTATTTTCTGCCAATCTTCTTTTGTTTCATGTTGAATTCTTTGCTAGACTGCTTGTCTTGTTGTTTCGTTGCAAGTTAACATACATGGAGTGGAATGTACTAGAGGAGTTACAGATTTGGTTGTTTATACATATGGGTTACAGTTGGTTGATGTAGAATGAGGCAGTTGTGAGGCATTGTAAACTTGGTTATTAATATAGACTTATATTTTGGATAGTATTACTGCTTTACAAATATTTGAACACTTTTATATATGTATGGAAAGGGTTCAGAGTTAAAGTCCTGGCTAAATAGGTGGGAAGAGAAGGAAGGGGGATTTGTTCAGAGATGTTTGGGGGTCGCATAGAAGAAAAACTGTTCACTGGTATGCTAATCTTTGTTTTGAATTAAAAAAAAAAAAAAGAAATACAAGTGGAAATAAAGAAGTAAAGAAGAAAACAGATAAATGGGGGTGCGGTAGGGGTGGGGTGGGGGCGGGGTCAGGGCGGCCCAGTGTACTTGTGTGCCTAGGGGCCCTCGAAGAATTAATCCTGCCCTGCTTGTGAAAGATAGAAAAGGTAACTTTTTAAAAATTATTTATTTTCTTCTATGTTCAGCTGCCTCAGTGGAACCCCCAGTAAAGTTACATTCTGTAATTTCACTGGACTTTGTCAAAACTGCCTTCCTATTGGACAGTGTCTTAGTATTTGTTCACCATGCACAGAAAAATTGTCCCTCAGACATTCACATGATGCTGCCTGTCAAACCTAATATACATTATGCTAAAAAAGCTTTCCGTATCTGATCGCAAGATGTCATATAGAAACATTTTATAAATTTGTTTTGCATTAGTGTGTTCTTCTGTAGCATTTCCAAAGAATATCTTTAATCAATGTACAGGAACTGGATATTGTACTTTCTCTATGCTATGTCAATTAAAATCTCTCTCTGACACACACACGTAGAGGCACACTTCCCACCAAAAGGTTACTAGAGGGTCATGGCTAGCCAATAAATGATTTTAGGATCCAATTACCCTGCCCTAATCTCTTGTAGTCAGAGCTAAAAACTGTAAACTTTAGATTAAAAAAGGGGAGAAAGGGCAGAAGAGGACTAGAGGGTTTTATGGTTGTGCCTCCTATAAAACCTTGGCTTCCTTCTGTCTAGAAACCATAAAAACCACAACTGTTGACAGGAAGAAAGGAGGGGAAAAAATGAGCAGCTTGTTTAGTTTTCATCCCTGAAATTGTTACCTCTTGTGTTTTATGTCGCACTCTAGTCGTGGTGTGAAGGCGGAAGAGCGGCGCAGGCGGCTTTGTGCACAGAAGGCTGTGGGGGTGGAGGGGAGTGCAGTTATGGCATCGGGAGAGAAGTTTCCGTCATTGGGGCGGGGAACGATTGGAGTCTGTTGTGCACATGTTGAGCGGTAACACACAAACATAAAGAAAATTTTAAATAAAGATGAACCAACATGGGGGAAACAGGATGTCAATAAAACCTTTGCAGTAGGGGCAAACCTAGCAGCAGTCCACAAAGAAGATCAGGATTTATTTCCTGGGACTAACTTCTGCTACCTGGGTCACTCATGGCTAAGGATGCTGCAGGGGCCCCAGAAAGGCTTGGAGCCCATTCATATAAATATTTCAGAACTCAATTGAAAACCTATCTTTTTTCTAAATATCTGATCAATTAATTTCTCTTCAGTCATTCTTAAATTGTTCGTATTTTTAATCTTTTGTAAACCCCGTAGAACTCATGGTTGCGCGGTTAAGAAGTACGATGTTATGTTATGTTATGTTATGTAACAGTGACACTTAGGCCCTGATTCTGTACGAAGGCACCTACAAAACAAGCACGTCCAGAATCACAGCTCCCAAAGCCCCTTTACACCAGAAATGTACGCCAGGGTTTTACAGGCCTGCGTTTCTGACACCCAGGATCCTTCCTGAATCTCGGCCACCGGCGCATAGTGATGCCAAAGTCCGGCACTGCCCCTATCTGTGCCCACTAGTCACCAGGGACCTAGGCACCAGTTTATTTTTTGTTTTTATGAGGGTTTAATTGGATTTTAATGGTGCAACCAATTATCGCATAACGTAAACCCAATTAAATTAGGTGGCAGTGGAGCGGCAGTTTCTGTAGAATCTGACCCTTAGTGGCTGAACTTAGAATGCATATATGCAGAGAACCTAATCTTTCCATTCTTCTGTAATAAGTACAGCACATATAAATTATCATGCTTTGTTTCAGAGAGTATAAAATTTGATCTGTGTGAAAGCTGGAACTTTAAATTTTATTCAGCCTGGGGAGAGTTGATTCAGCCCTTTGCGTGAATTACCAAAGAGATTCCAACTCCTTTATTCATGCTTTGTGGGGGTGCGCTCAAATTGCGGCCTTACGGAGGTCGATTATCAGGTATTTAGAACATATATTGAAACAATCTATAGCATTTCATTCTGAAGGGATTCTGTTGGGGCAAATGTCAGTCTGGGGAATCAGGGGCAAAGGATCGATAACTTAGGTATTGAAAGCCTGCATTGTGAGGGGAAAAAGTATTCTCCAGCACTGGATACACAGAGCTCAGCACCATCCTTCTGGCACTAGCATTAACAAGCTCCTGATGTTAGAACTTAGAGATTTGCAACTCACCTTTAAATGTCAGCGGAGATTTTATTCTATCTGAGAGGGGGGGGTGCATATATACAATCTTTAAATCCAAGGATTAGAAGTCATATTTTAAATTAGCTTGGTGACATCATAACTCCAGTCTTACAAGACTCCAGTCTTACAAGTTTTCTTTTTACTTGTAGGAGTAATGCTTCAGGTCCTCGGAACCTCTCCTTTCCTATTTAGAACTTAACAATGTTTGTTTTTGGGTTGTTTTGGAGGTTTTTGTTGTTTGTTTTTTTTTGGGGGGGGGGCTTGATTGAAAGAAGAATAGGATAGAAACCTATTCACCAGGACATTCACCAGGTCCTTTATGATTAGGTTCTGGACCTGGTTTTACTATCATCATTAATTGCGACAATCTGCCTCTTTCCAGGACTCATGGGGTTGGGGGGGAGAAAAACTGAGCATGTAACAGGGGAGTTATCTGCTTAAATGATTCTTAGAACTCATATGTTAATACTATTTAAAGAATGAAGACAGGACTCAAGTTTATATAGTTACTTGCAAATGCTTATTTTACATACAATTGCAAAGAGACATTACTTTTAATTTGTTGGTTATCCCCCAATTCAGATAACATTGTTCCCTATCAAGAAGGGAAGGGAATTAAGGGCATTTTGTTATGTTATGAAAAATAGATGACCAACCTGTAACAATTTGTATATACCATGTACTCAGGTTCTCTGGTTACCAATAAAAATAGTTAAATGCTAAATATTATTCAATGTGATGCTGCCACATTAGCCAACTTTTTTAATGGTAAAGTATCAACACTTTATAAGTCTTTTCAACAAAAATCCATCTATATTGTTGATGGTAGAGATATTTCTCTCTCTTCTTGTCCAGCTGTGATAGATCTTGGTCAATATTTGATGAGGTGTGTGTAGAAAGTATAGAGCAGGGATCTCAAAGTCCCTCCTTGAGGGCCGCAATCCAGTCGGCTTTTCAGGATTTCCCCAATGAATATGCATTGAAAGCAGTGCATGCACATAGATCTCATGCATATTCATTGGGGAAATCCTGAAAACCTGATTGGATTGCGGCCCTCAAGGAGGGACTTTGAGACCCCTGGTGTAGAGGTTGTATTATCAAAGGCAGCAAAATTCTCACTTTTTGAATTATTTTCTACAATCTGGATTTTCCTAGGTATCTTTAGGCATGCTAGTGCTTACTCCTATTTTGAAATCTGCTAATTTAGTGGTGTCTGAACCTTCCTCATATCGTCCTATAATGAGTATTCCTTTATTTGTTAAACTTGTTGAATCCTTGATTGCTGCTCAGTTGAATGAATCCTCTATAATAAAATCCTAAGCGTGCATGCGCACTTAGGACGGCGTGTTCCCTAACATGCATGATGTGTCCCTCTGTGCCAAATTCCATTTTTGAACACAGAGGCAGGGAACACGCCGGCGACTCCCCCCTCTCGCCCTCACTCACCAACTGCTGCCACCGCTGCTGCTCCTCTTCAGAGCAGCTTGCTGAGGTTCGCTGGCCGGCTGCAGCGAACCTCGCAGGCCGCTCTCCACCTCGGTAGCACATTCCCTCTGACGCGATTGTGTCAGAGGGAACGTGCTACTGAGGTGGAGAGCGGCCTGCGAGGTTCGCTACAGCCGGCCGGCGAACCTCAGCAGGCTGCTTTGAAGAGGAGGGCAGACGCAATGAGAAGGAGAAGGAATGGCGAAAGCAGCAACAGAAGGAAATACTGTTGAAAGAGAAGGATACAGCAGAAGAAATTGCAGCGCGAGCTTTGCCCAGCAATAACTGGAAGAGCAGCAGCAGCAGCGGCCGCGGTTCGTGCTGGTGGGCCAGAAGAGACCAGCAAGCTGGATGCTGGACAGGGGGAGCAAGTAAGGGGTGCTGCTGGACAGTGGGGGAGGTAACAGTGTAACAATCGATACAGATCTATCTTTTCATGATCATATCAGTGAAATAGTTAAATCATGCTTCTACAGATTACGGCTCTTACGTTCAATTTCTACTTTTTTGGATGCTAAATCACTCAATATTTTAGTTCATTCTCTTATTATCTCTAAATTGGACTATTGCAATTCTCTCCTAATCAACATAACCCAAAAAGAAAATAGACGTCTCCAAATCATCCAAAATACATCAGTCAAACTAATTCACAATGCAAAGAAATTTGACCATGTTACCCCGTTACTAATTAAATCACACTGGCTTCCCATAACCCATCGAATTACCTTTAAAATTTTATTTTTGGTCTACAAAACATTGAGCTTCAACGAACCCCAATATATTGCAAAAATGATCGTCCCACACAAATCTTCTCATTCTTTAAGATCCTCTTCATTACAATTGCTCTCAATCCCCTCGCTAAGAATCATAGGCACAAGACGTATGTTCTCAATGAAAGCCCCTACACTGTGGAACTCTCTTCCAAATTTTATTAAAAACGAAACAGACCTCGTTGCGTTTAAGAAAATTTTAAAAACATATTTATTTCAAGACGCATTTGACTTATGAAACAAAACATTTTTAGGTTCTCACACTCTTCTCACCTCATCTTGACCCATTACTACCCAATGTGCTTTCCTTTTGATGTCAAACTCTAACATATAACAAAATTGTAACTTTTCCCCTTCCTTCCCACCCATCCTGTTCGTCCAACTCTGTCTGTCTTTTAAGTGACTTTTGTAAACTTAATGTATTACCACATTCTGATGGTTTTTAAACTGTACATCGCTTAGATATTGTTATAAGCGATTCATCAAATAAAGGTTAAACTTGAAACTTGAAACTTGAAACTTGAACAGGAAGGGAGAAGGCCTATTGCTGGGCATGGGGAACAGGAAAGAGGTGCTGCTGGACAGGGGAAATGTAAAACGAAGGGAGATGGGCTACTGCTGCACAGGGGGGGGCAGGCAAGGGGTGGTGGTGGACAGTCGAGGAAAGAGAGAGACAGAAAGAAGGAAAGAAAGACAGACAGAAAGCGGCCAAGGAGAAAGAGAGAAAGAAAGACAGACACACACATCTATTCTAGCACCCGTTAATGTAACGGGCTTAAAGACGAGTTTCTAGATAAACATTCTTTATTAGAACATTTTCAGCATGTGTTTAGAAGTTTGCATAGCACTGAGATTCTGCTCCTTTCAATGATAACAATGATTAAGAAAAGTTTAAGTCAAGGAGGTAAATTGGTACTGCTGCAATTCGATCTGTCGGCAGCATTTCACATAGTCAACCATGACTTAGGGCTCCTTTTATGAAGCCGCGTTAGCGGTTTAACGCGCGTAATAGCACGCGCTAAACTGCCGGCCGCACTAGCTGCTTCCACCTCCTCATGAGCCGTCGGTAGTTTTTAGGCTAGCGCAGGGGTTAGCGCGTGATAAAAAGTCGCATGCGATAAAACCGCTAACGCGGCTTCATGAAAGGAGCCCTTATTTCTATATAGATTGGGTGTGGAATTGGCGGTGTAGTATTAGAGTGGATTCAAAAGTTTTTGAAAAATCGATCTTGGTGGTGAAAAAAGATGAAGTGTTATTCAATTTTTGGCCTTCGCCATGTGGGATTCCTCAAGGCTCCCCTTTATCTTCTATTTTGTTTGTGAGCTCTTTAAGATCTGTATCTTTGGCTACTTGGCAGTAACTGTATTCTTTTTTAGACCACATGTTTTTAGTACTTACACTGCTGGTAGATTACCAGAAGTGGCAAACCCAGATAATATCCTGTGTGGAGAAAATTGAGAACTGGGCAAATAACAATAGACTTAATACAGCCCAAAACAAGATCTTTTGGTTGGGGAACACGTCTATTACTTTTCCCTCCATTCAATTGAATGGGGGAGAAATTTTGGATATCAGAGATCCTTGGATTTGTAGTTGATTCTAGTCTTTCCTTTGAAAATGCAGATGAATCAGGTGTACAAGAGATGTTTTTTTTAGGATGAAACAACTTTGAACTACTTTCCATTTTATAGTCTTAGTACAGGCTCTAGTGTCACAGTTGGACTAAGCCAACTTGCATTATTCTGGAATTTCAGTTAGATTAAAAGTTACAATTTTTGCAAATACAGCTATAAGATTAATTTTTAAAATATCTTTCTGTTACATAGATCTTTTTGGCCCCTGTTAGGTTACACAAGTTAGACAATTCGAAATCTAATAGATGTCATTGGGACACTGGATCATCTGTTGTTCTATTGTCTTTTGATACTCAACTTCTGGAAGTCAATATGGGAACAGATTAACCTCATACTGGAATCAACAATCCCTTTGATGTATGAGGCAATTATATGTGGAACATTGCTGCATATTAAGCCTTCCATGGATCGCTACAAATGCAGACTTTTCCTAATTATGGCAGGGATAGCTATGCAAATGATAACCCGCAATTGGAAAAATTGCGACCGCCTCAACTTTTCTTTTTGGTGGGCCAGTTTAGGTTACAAATCTGAAAAGATGAATGCTGATATGTTGGGGCATAGCAATTTTTTAAATTTGGTTTGGGGCCCGTTGACATCTTTTGTTACTTCAACATAGTTGTCTTTTATTTTATTTTTCTTTATTTTATACATATCCAGGACGGGATGGGTGGGAGGAGGATATATTTTTGGTTTATTTCTTGATTAAATTGTTGGATGGGAGGGAAAGGATATTTTTCTTATGTATTGTTATTGATGGAAATGAATTGCTTATATTGATTATTAATGTCTGTATAATTCCTGGCACTTTGTATTAGTTTGGAAAATTAATAAAAGATTTTAAAAAAATAAATAAATCTCAATTTGAACACCTGATGCCATTTTTGATTACTGTGCACTGGCTTCCAATACAGGCATGAATTATGTTTCAATTCGCTTGCCTGGTTTTCAAAATATTACAGGGTTGAGCTCCAGAAGATGTGATAGAATTTGTTTAAGTCCCATCTGGAAGAAGGGCATCGAGGTTAAAATAGTCACTGACTGTTTTGTTCCCTTCCTTCAGAGGAATAAAATCTAATGGTTTATTTGAGTTATCTTTTGATTATAAAGCTGTATCTGTATAGAAAAATCTTCTTTTTTCAGTTAAGATTGAATCCCTCTTAACATAAGAACATAAGAATTGCCACTGCTGGGTCAGCCAGTGGTCCATCGTGCCCAGCAGTCTGCTACCACAGCGACCCTTAAGTCAAAGACCAGTGCCCTAATGAGTCTAGCCTTACCTGCGTACGTTCCGATTCAGCAGGAACTTGTCTAACTTTGTCTTGAATCCCTGGAGGGTGTTTTCCCCTATAACAGCCTCCGGAAGAGCATTCTAGTTTTCTACCACTCTCTGGGTGAAGAAGAACTTCCTTACGTTTGTACAGAATCTATCCCCTTTCAACTTTAGAGAGTGCCCTCTCGTTCTCTCTACCTTGGAGATGGTGAACAACCTGTCTTTATCTGCTAAGTCTATTCCCTTCAGTATTTTGAATGTTTCGATCATGTCCCCTCTCAGTCTCCTCTTTTCAAAGGAGAAGAGGCCTAGTTTCTCTAATCTCTCACTGTACGGCAACTCCTCCAGCCCCTTAACCATTTTAGTTGCTCTTCTCTGGACCCTTTCGAGTAGTACTATGTTATTCTTCATGTATGGCGACCAGTGCTGGATGCAGTACTCCAGGTGAGGGCGCACCATAGCCCGGTACAGTGGCATGATAACCTTCTCCAATCTTATGAAATGTTTCATAAGAATCTTAAAACAGAATTATTCCAGAGATTTGTTGTTTGATTTTATTGTTATTCCTGTCTTAGGTAACACATTTACTGTGTGTAGCTGATTGATATACTGTTAGGTAAAGCTAATTATGACTGTTGTAATCCATTTTGAATCGAGCTTGGGATAACAATAGTATATAAAAATCAGATTAGATGAGATTGTCTGGGCCTCCCCTCATTTCTGTTGATCTCCTCTGGACTTTATATCTTTCTTGAAGTGTGAGGCCCTGAACTAGATAGAGTAGGCCAGTTGTGGCTCATTACTACTGAGCAAAGTGAGTGAATTACAATACTGTCCACAAAGGTGCTTGCTGGGGGTTTTTTTCCATTTAGTACAGAGATTTGCTTCTACTCCTTTGGGCTTACAAATCTCAATCAGAGCTGGTCTGTACTAATGCTATAGCAGCTTACATCTTCATATGCAGCCACCATGATCACTGACTCAGCAACATCCTAACCTGAGCCAGCCTCTGGAGAAGGGCCTACCTAGGGAATCATAGTAGAGGTTCCCAACACGTGGCAGGTATACCCCAGGGGGTATGCGTACCGGTGGCAAGGGGTACATGGTGCCCACATCTCCTGCAGCCTCCTCTACCCTCCAGACTAGCAGCAGCAGCTTTACCTGCACAGCTGCCATAACATTAGCTCAGCAATTCCCTCAGGCAGCCTCGAGACTTTTGCTAGATCAGGCCCTCCTCCGCTATGGCAGCTGTGCAGGCAAGTGAAAAGAGAGTGAGTTGTTGCTAGTCGGGGGTTGGGGGAACGAGAGAGAGAGAGGTGCAGCTGAACCTAGATGGGGGAAGGAGAGGTGCTGCTAGACCTGAGTGGTGGAAGGAGATGAGACGAAAAGATGTTGATGAGGAGGAGGGAGAAAGAAAAGTGCTACTGGATTATGGAGAGGGAAGTGGAGAGAGAAAGAGATTGGATTGGGTTAAGAGGAGGGGAACACTGGACTCGAGGAGGTAGAGATGTGGACCGTAGGGGGAGAGCAAGAAATCGAGAGGAGACACGCAAGCCATAGGGTTGGGGGGTGTGAACAGAAAAGAATAGAGAGGTAATGCACAAAGAAGAGATGCTAGGCATGGAAGGAAGATAGAGACACACAAGAGAGACACACAAGAAGAATGCTGAATGGAGAGGCAATACTAATCAAAGGGGTACAAAGGGACAAGAACACAGAGTAGATGCTGAACAGAATATATAGGAATGGAAAGGGAAGATGGAAGGTGGACATGGAGAAAGAAGATATGGCAAATGGACAGGACACCCTGCAAAGATAGAAGAAAAAAAAATAGAGAAAAATCAAAAAGGCACTGCGACCAAAATGAATGGAAAAATAAAATACTTGGACAACAAAGATAAAAAAAAGTATTTCATTCTGAATGTATTAATTGGAATGTTTGTGTAGAAATCTTGCAGCAAGTCCCATTGTTCTGTTTTCTCACTTGGGACCAGATTCTCAAAACTTAAGGTTGCTTTTAAAGCGGTTGCAGAACCAGTTCCAGCCGGTTTAGCCTGCATGCATTTTGGTGACAGTTCACAGTCTTCTGTGAGCTTTCTAGCAGTCTCCGACACTGCCATGTAAATTCAATATTTAAATGAGCACTCTGGTGGATTCTTAAACATCACCCAGTCATTCTCCAAGCACAGTGTCAGCTTTTGGTGACATAAAAATCAGCATCTGGTCCAGGGATGCCAGTATAGTGCTAACACTGTGAAAAGCGCATCTCGTGGCGTGTGTTTTAGCTGTGGCTAATGAAACAAAATAAAAATTACATGATTCACAAAAAATTATAGTTTGTTTATTTATTTTTAGGGGGAGTAGTAAAAGCACGCTTCTTGAACATGTATATTATAGATATCTTATGAATTATAGTAGTTTTTGTGGGAGAAGAGGCATGTCTTATACACGCTTGTTAAAAGCCAACGTTGCATATCCCCTCCCGCTGCCAAGCAACACATCCCCTTGGCAACAGGAGAGATGCCCACTCTCTCCTACCGTCAAGCAACACACCCCCAACACCTCCTCGGCAGTGGGAGAGATGCCCACTCTCTCACTACAATGCAACCCCCCCTCCACCCATTCCTCTGATGACCCCCAACCTCTCCCCCATACCTTACTTAGATGGCTTGCCATAGGGGTGCCTACTTCCTCCAGCCAGCAGGCCCACCTCTTCAAAATGGTGGGCCTTCCCCTCCCTGGTGCTTCCTGGGATGCACCAGGGAGGGATCTGAGGCTCTGATTGGCCCAGGTTGTTTAAGGCCCCTTCTATGGGTGAGGCCTAAGGTGTCTTGGCCAATCAGAGCCTTAGGCTCCTCCCCAGTGCATCTGGGGAGGGGCTTGAGGCTCTGATTGGCCCAAGTTAAGGGTGTGGGGGGTGGAGAGTTGCTTGACTTCGGTGGCTAAAATTTGTTGTTAGTTTTGGGTGTGGGGTTTGCATTTATTCTGCGCATGTGCCCATTGCTATCACCAGCGATGGACACATGCAAGTTTATCGAATATTCGCTACTCTCTGCCAACCTCATTTGCATGAGCATTTTTTGGGAGAATGACTTGCTTTTTTTAAATCGTTACTATAACGGCTGTGACAGCGGCCCATCGGTTTTTAATGTGAATTTTTGAAAATCTAGGCCTAGGTATTGTATTAGTGTTTTAGTATCTGATATAATATTTACAGTGCATTTTTTCATACATAATGTTGTTGCTCTTTGAGTCCTGGAAATTACTGCTGTTATAATAAGGGAGCCACCCAGGTTAAGCTGAGTGGCTGATAACAATGCTTGAAGAGGGGGGGTGGGGTTCTTCCGCCAGCTGAGTCCCTCCTTCCAATGTAACTTCTGGTGACCGGCTCTACAGGGATATACACATCTATAGCTCTCATTGAATGACCATGCACTAGCTTTATAACACCAATATTTACATATACTGGCCAATTACAGTATATATGCACAGTCCATGGTCATTCAGTGAGAGCTACAGCTGCGTATATCCCTGATGCAGCCAGTTAGTGGCGAAACAAAGCTCGTGGAGGAGGTACAACTGAGCATAGACTGTAAGCAAGTGTGCGGCAGAGTGAGTGTGGATCGGGCTGCTGTCTGATGTGGAGGATATCATCACTGAGAAAAGGCAGACACCTTGCGTCAGAGCTAAGTGAAAGCTTTCCTTTTCAATTACCCTTTGCACAGTGGTGGGCTTTGGCCCTGTGTGAGACAAATATCTTTGTGTGTGGAGTTTTTTTATGCCATTGACATGCAAATAGGCAGCTTGAAATCAGTGTTGATTGCTGCCATAACAGTATAATTTGAGGCTTTTTCTCCATAGTTGGTAATAAATATGTATCTCTTTGTGGTAATCCCACAGCTGGCTAGTAACATTTTGCTTTCTAGTCCTTTATTGAATTTTGTTAAAATTTATAATATTCTTGATAGACGTTTAAATACCTACGTGGCATAAATGTGCATGAGTTGAGTCTCTCTCATTTGAAAGACAGCTCTGAAATGAGAGGGCATAGGATAAAGTTAAGAGGTATTTATAGGTATATCATGTAGGCTCAGGATAATCTAAGGAAATACTTTTTTTACAGAAAGGGTGGTGATACATGGAAGAGTCTCCCAGAAGAGGTGGTGGAGACAAAGACTATGTCTGAATTCAAGAAAGCATGGGATTTCATAGAGAGAGGAAGAAATAATGGTTACTGTGGATCAGCAGACTGGCTGGGCCATTTGGCCTTTATCTGCTGTCATGTTTCTATGGTAAAGGGGATGGGACTTACCGTAATATACCACAATCAAAGTGGTTTATATATTTTAGACTAACACTTATTTTATACCTGGGAAATGAAGTATTAAGTGACTTACTAAGAGTCACAAGGAGCTGCAATGGGAATTGAACTCATAACCTCAGGGTGTTGAGGCAGCTGCTCTAACCACTAGGCCAATGTTTCTCAACACGTGGTACGCAGCACTGGCCACGACCACCACCACGGGAGATATTGCCTACCTGCCCCCTCTGTCGAAGCCTGCCTGCTACCGCTCTGCCGAAGCTGCCACCAGGGTTCCCTCCTTCCTGCCAGCTCCCCTCTACTGAAGCCAACCCAGAAAGGCTTCCCTCTGATGTCAGAGCTGAAGTTGGAGGAAAGCCTTCGGGGAAGCAGGGAATCCTAATTACCTCCTACCTGCCTTCAGCGGCTCTTTCATGCTGCACATAGCTGGCCTGGAAACTTTTTCTCCGATGTCAGAGCTGATATCAGAGGGAAGGCTTGTGGGTCAACCATGTGAAGCGTGTGAACCGCTGCCAACACATCCCTACAACAACTACCACTGAAGGCAGAAGGAGCAGCCCAGCTAGATAGCCCTGAAGGAAGTGAGTATGGCTTGAGCAAGTAAGGGAGAGAGAGGAGATGATCTGGGAGAAAGGAGGGACAGATTGAAGGGGATGCAAGGGAAAGGAATGTTGGACATAGTGATGGAGGGAGAAATGTGGTATTGTGCTGGAGAGTGGTGATAGAAGGAGAAATGGGCATGGGGCTGGTGGGCAGTGGTGAAACATGCTGCATATGATCTGAGGGATGAGAGAGAGAGAAATGTTGTATGTAGTAGTAGATGGGGTGGGAGAGATGCACCATGGATCTCTCTCTTTCTCCACGCCCTTTGCAGCAAGGGAGGGAATGAGAGAAAGACAGATGAAAAGTGAAAGAGGGAGACATGTTTCCAATGGGGGTGGAGGAGAGAAGAAGAAAAGTTGGACTCATGGAGGGACAGAGAGAGAGAGAGATGTTGGTTAGATGAAGGAAATGAGATCCAGAGGAGAGAAAGTATGCAGGAAGCATAAAGAAAGAAATATTGGATGCACAGTCTGAAGGAAGTGCAACCAGAAACTCGTGAAATCACCAGACAATAATGGTAGGAAAAATTATTTTCAATTTAGTGATCAAAATGTGTCAGTTTTGAGAATTTATATCTGCTGTCTATATTTTGCACTATAGTTGTCTATTTTTCTATAGTTGTTACTGAGGTGACACTGCATATTTTAAAGTCATCTGCCTTGACCTATTTGAAAAAAAATGAATACAAATAATAACATTTTCTCTGTATACAGTGTGCTTTGTGTTTGTTTTTTAATTTTGTGGTTACCATTTTGTATTTATAAGATTATATTGTATGTATATGAAAAATGGATGGAAAAAAATTGCATTACAATTAGTACTATTATTATGGTGGTAGGGTCAGGAGCAGAGCCTGGGCAGGGGTACTCAATATTTGTTAGACTTAGGGGGTACTTGGCTTGAAGAAGTTGAGAAACTGCACAAGGCCACTCCTCTTGTATCTTTTAAAATCTTTTTAGATATCAAATTGGTAAGTTCAATTGGTCCTTCAATGACCGTGCAAACCCTGAGCACTTAGATGGCATCTGCATTGGAACAGGTGAAAAAGCTGATATCCACATTTTAATGTATATATATATTCCTGCTGTAAAACTGGAAATTCATGCTTGCTTCTATTTCCCACCAAAACTAGCCCTACAACATGCTCCCTTCCAAACTACACATCCCACTGATTTACACGTGCAAATAGCAGCTTTATAACATCAACATTTACATATACTGGCCAATTACAGTATATATGTAAAAGCTGATATTTACAGATGTAGACGTTATGTCAGGCTTTTAAAATGACCTCCAAAACCTGAAGGATTATAAACAGACATAGATAAATGGCCTCTTGCATGGGCTGACTGAAAATACATTCTTAACACATATTTCCCATTACCATTTGTTTCATTACCAGTTGACCCAAAATGTCAGTTGAATTGACAGGTCTCTGGAACTACACTAAGAAAACGCATTTACTTTTATAGACTTTGTTAAATTATTTTTTCCCCAGGAGACATTCAGTTAGATCTGCATTGAGTTGGATCCTTTACTCACAGAGGTTCCAAGGGAATGCAAGAAGAGTTGGCAATCTTAAAACCCTCTGACCCCTCTGCCCCAAGCACTTTTGTGTCACTAACCACGTGCCTGGAGAAGTGATCCTTCTTCTGAGGCCAAGCACAGAGTCACTGTTGTGACTTATGTAAACCAACAAGCCCCAGCAGGGGAGGCCGTGGAAATCTCTGCATCTTTGAACCATCAAAGCTTAAGACGAGGGTTTCCCCAGCACACAACTGTCAAAACTGTTTAAACTTCCCCTCCCTTCCTCCCCTCCCTGGCCTTCCTCCCCCCCGTCCCAATGTTTTTTCGGCCTCATTCCCCTTTTCAGATGGTAAACAATAGAAAATAAATGTGACAAGGTTTAATTTGTCAGCGTCCTTTTTTGGTGAAGCAGAGGGCAGCTTTTGCAAATTGCCGCTAGTCTAAAAATCTGCAGGATTGCTATGCACAAGCCCAAGAATGATGAAAAATGTAATAGCCTGATATTCAAAAGTGGCAGCCACTTGAATGGTTAATTTGGACATTTCATTTATTTCAAAATTTTCAATCTACATAGTTCTAGGCAGAGTACACTTGAACAAGCATAAAATTAAAATGAGACTGATACAGAAACAAACAAAATCATTCTTTACATTAGCTTTTGACTCCTTAATGATTCCACTTTTTTCAAATCAATCCAAGCAATGTTTTGTAACATTTGGCACTATATCCCAAATCATTATAATGCCAAAATTATCCATCCAAGAAGCAAGCAGGTTTTATGACAGCACTTCTTAAACATATAGGGGGTAACTATTCCATCAGTGATGGTGAGCATTTTGCCGACTGCCACCAGCATTATTCCTGGAAATTCAATGTCAGGCCACATCCAGGCTTTGGACCTGAATAACCGGATTTTGCAGAGCCAGTTAAGTGGCTGTGGGGCACCCTATAGTGTTTTATGCGACCTCCATTATGTGATTACCCTAACTGGTTAAGTGCCGAATATCAGCACTTAACCAGCTAAGTGCCCCCAAAATAGGCAGTTGTCACTTAGCTGCTAACAACTCATTTTCTGTGGCATTGACCAGTTAAGTGCTGCTGAAAATTAGCGAACAAGCAATGTAACCAGTCAGCAGTCATTTGTGGCTGGTTAAATCATTGTGAATATTGATCAGATTATGTATATATCTAAGCAGCACATGGAAGGTCATTTTATAAAAGGTTGCCTAGGATTAGAGGAGGAGCCATTGCCTATTTTATAAGCACCTAAATGTCCATAAAAACATTCAAATCTAAAAAAATTTACATCCAACAAAGCTATGGAATGCAAAGAATACAAATCATTTGAGTTTGCTCTGAAAGTGCTTTCCGGAAGTTTTTTCAATGGATCAATTCTCTGGATGAGGATTTGAAATTTACAAAGACACAATCATGCAGCACTGTGCTGCTCACTGGCTACCTATCGTGTATTCAAGGGCCTAGTAATGGCCTACAAAGTCTTCCACACCATGGTACCAACCTTATACCCCAAACCGGCAACTTCACTTGCAAGAAGAAGAAAAAAAACTATGCACACCTTCAGGACACTCCCTCTGCCTTGAGAACGCCTCTGGAGCCAACTACCACCTCACATCGGATCACTAGAAGGACTACTGAACTTCAGGAAGGCAATAAAACCTCACCTCTTTCTCTAACCTTCAATAAAATAGCTCAATCTAAATATCACTGTCTACGCAACAAGATCAACCATCACTGATACTACCGTGCCCTGGCATACATTCCATACCATGTCATACCTAACATCATAGGCAGCGGAACACTTTTTTGTTTGGGGGCCCAAAAGCTCCAGCCCAGACCCCACCTCCATAATAATAGTACTAATTGTAAATGCCATTTCCATTCATTTTTCATACACACAATTTATAATCTTCTTAACAATACACAATGGTAACCACAAAATTAAACTACACAAAGCACATTCTTTTCCCTTCACTACCACTGCACAGCATTTCTCCTCTCTCCTCCACCCCTGTGTGCAACATCTCCCTCTCTCTCACTGTCTACCATCTCTCTCTCTCATTCCCTCTCTTGCTGCAAAAGGAAGGAGTGGGGAAAAAGAGAGAGAAAGGGATCCAGGGTGTATCTCTCCCACCCCCTCTATTGCCACATCCAACATTTCTTCCTCTCTTATCCCCCAGACTGTGTGCAGCATCTTCCACTCCTGCCCAGCAGCCCCATGCCCAACATTCCTCCTTCTATAACCCCTCTCCAGTTCCATACCACATCTCTTCCTCCATTCCTTCCACCAATATGTCCGACATTCTTCCCTCTTGCATCCCTTTCATCTGTCCTACTGTTCCCTCTCCAACACCACATCCAACATTTTTCCCTCTCATCTCTCTCTATCTCACTCCTCTCCAAACACCATGTCCAATAATTTTCTCCCTCACTATGCCCAACAATGCTTTATTCCTTTCCCTCTCACTCACACCCATGCTCAACAATTGTCACTTTCTATTCCCTCCCCACCTTAGAATCTCTTTCCTTCTCCCTCCATCCTATGTCTCAAATCAGTGCCCCTCCCCAGTGGCATACCAAGGGCGGGGTGGGGGTGGGGGGCAAACTGCCCCGGGTGCACAGCCTGCTGGGTCTGGAACTTCCTGAGACCTGCACTTAAGCGCAGCTGCCGGTCCACCCCCACAGCCAAGAAAAAGGCTAAGAAGCCGGTGGGAGCAGCGAAAGTGTCCTTTAAGGAACACCCTCCTGATCTGGCTCCATCCCGCCACCGGACAGCATTCTCAGCCATTGGTCGACCTTGTCTGGGTGCTGCGACCCCAGGCACCAGAATGCTAATCGCTTTGGACTGTGAAGAGAACAAAAACAATCAGCATTCTGGTGCCTGGGGTCGCAGCGCCCAGGCAAGGTCAACCAATGACTGAGAACACTGTCTGGTGGCGTCACAAAGAGGGCGGGATAGGGCCAGATCAGGATGATGTTCCTTAAAAGGCGCTTTTGCCGATCCCGCTGGCTTCTTAGCCTTTTTCTAGCACCAGATTTTCTGCTGTGTTTTATAGAAGCTTATATTGAAGAGAAGAACAGTAGCAGTGACGTACCAAGGGCAGGGCGGGGTGGGGGTGTCAAAAAAATGATGGGGGCCCCGGGTGTCACATACCCTAGGTATGCCACTGCCCCTCCCTCCTTCCAGACTGGCACTATCTCTCTTGGAGGAGATCTGGCCTAGGCTCAGACAGCTTTTAGAGCTACTGCAATTGTAGTCTTCATATACATTAAAGGTTTCCATGCCTGCCTCAGTGCAAAACGAAGATGAGGTCACACGCACCCCTGCTCGATGTTGAGCATCGGAGTTGGCTTGCATTCACTCAATGCATGTATCATCATTGTTGGAGGGGTTATCTCCTACCTTGGAAAAATTACCTGCGCCTCAACACACAGTCAACACTCCTCTTCACATACTCCCTGACTCCCCTAGTAGGGAGGACTTAAGAACATAAGAAGTTGCCTCCGCTGGGGCAGACCAGAGGTCCATCCTGCCCAGCGGTCCGCTCCCGCGGCGGCCCATCAGGCCCACTGCCTGAACAGTGGTCTCTGACTAATTTTGTAATTTACCTCTAATCCTGTCCCTATAACCTTACCTCTACTCCTATCTGTACCCCTCAATCCCTTTGTCCTCCAGGTACCTGTCCAGACCTTCTTTGAAGCCCTGTAGCGTACTTCTGCCTATCACATCCTTCGGCAGCGCGTTCCATGTATCCACCACCCTCTGGGTAAAAAAGAACTTCCTGGCGTTTGTTCTAAACCTTTCCCCTTTCAATTTCTCCGAGTGCCCCCTTGTACCTGTGGTTCCCCTTAGTTTGAAAAATCTGTCCCTATCCACTTTTTCTATGCCCTTCATGATCTTGACGGTTTCTATCATGTCTCCCCTGAGTCGTCGCTTTTCCAGGGAGAAAAGCCCTAGCTTTTTCAGTCTGTCAGTATATGAGAGGTCCCCCATACTTTTTATTAGCTTAGTTGCTCTTCTCTGGACTCTCTCAAGTACCGCCATGTCTTTCTTGAGGTACGGCGACCAGTACTGGACACAGTACTCCAGGTGCAGCGCACCATTGCATGATACAGTGACAGGATGACTTCCTTCGTCCTGGTTGTGATACCTTTCTTAATGATACCCAACATTTTGTTCGCTTTCCTTGAGGCTGTGGCGCACTGCGCCGACGCCTTCAATGTTGCGTCCACCATCACTCCCAGGTCTCTTTCAAGGTTGCTCACCCCTAGCGGTGATCCCCCCATCTTGTAAGTGAACATCGGGTTCTTTTTCCCAATATGCATGACCTTGCATTTCCCTATGTTGAAGCTCATTTGCCACTTTTTGACCCACTCTTCCAGCATTGTCAGATCTTTTTGGAGGTCTTCGCAGTCCTCCATGGTTATGACCCTGCTGTATAATTTAGTGTCATCCGCAAATTTAATAACCTCACATTTTGTTCCCGCCTCCAGGTCGTTAATAAATATATTGAACGGAGCGGTCCCAGCACCGACCCCTGTGGAACTCCGCTCGTGACCCTTTGCCAATCTGAGTAATGGCCCTTTACTCCAACCCTCTGTTTCCTGTCCGCCAGCCAGTTTTTGATCCATCGGTGGACCTCCCCTTGCACCCCGTGGTTCCATAGCTTCCTTAGCAGTCTTCCGGAGACTTTGAGGAGTCTGACTCAGATATCTCCAACCAGTCAGATGAGAACTTCCTAGAAGTTCTCAGTAGAAGAATCTTACATTATACCTTCCGATTCTCACCCTCCTCCTCAACAACACACATCTCTGCCAAAAAGTCAATTATGTAAGAACTTGTTCATGGCTAGAGCAGCTTTCGATGCCTTTGATGTTTCTTCCAGAACATCTGCAATAGCAATTGCAATGTACCATTTGGCCTGGCTTTAGGTTTCTGATCTAGAAACTTCAGTTCAAAAGTGCCTTTCCAATATGCCTTGTACGGGAGATGATTTATTTGAAGAAAAAAAATTGAAGAGGCTGCATATAAGATCAAAAAACACACAGATACTATGACAACTTTATCTAAACTACAAACTTCTCAATCTTCTTCATCATCTAGAACAGTGGTTCTCAAACTTTTTATGTTCAAGGCTCACTTAATGTTTCTAAAATTTTTCCACACCGCCCCAGGTCAAACGATAGTTCTATAATCTAATACAGAGTTTCTCAACTTCTTCAAGCCAAGTACCTCCTAAGTCTAACAAATATCAACCAAGTGCTCCCACCCAGGCTCTGCCCCAGACCCCAACCCCATAATAATAGTACTAATTGTAATGCAATTTCTTCCATCCATTTTTCATATACATACCATATAATCTTATTAATACATAATGGTAACCACAAAATTTGCATACTGTACACAGAGAAAATGTTAATTATTATTTATATTTGGGCTTTTTCCCCAAAGAGGTCAAGGCAGATGACTTTAAAATATGCAATGTCCCTCAGTAACAACTTTAGAAAAACATAAAAATATAGTGCAAAAATATAGACAGCAGATATAAATTCTCAAAACTGACACATTTCGATCACTAAATTGAAAATAAAATCATTTTTCCTACCATTGTTGTCTGGTGATTTCATGAGTCTGCTTGCACTTGCTGACTGTTCATCCAATATTTTATTCTTTTTGTCTCCTACACGCTTCCTCTCCTCTGGACCTCATTCCTTTCCCCAACCAACATCTCCCCGTCTCTCCATGAGTCCAACTTTTCTTTCTCTCTCCTCCACCCCCATTGGCAACATATCTCTCTCTCTCACTGTCCTTCTCTCATTCCCTCCCTTGCTGAAAAGGGAGAGGGGAGAGAGAGAGATCCAAGGTGCATCTCTCCCACACTCTCTACTGCCACATCCAACATTTCTCCCTGTTTCATCCTCTGGATCATGTGCAGCATTTTTCGCCACTGCCCACCAGACCCATGCCCATTTCTCCTATCACCCCTCTCCAGCACCATGCCACATCTCTCCCTCCATCACTATGTCCAACATTCCTCTCCCTTGCATCCCCTTCAATTTGTCCCTCTGTTCCCTTTCCACTACTATATCCAACATTTCTCCCTCTCACCTCTGTCTACCTCTTTGTTTACTCCTGGCAGAATTCTGTGCATCTCTCCATCACTTCATTCTGCTCCTGGATCCTACATTTCCCTCCTTCTCCCCTTCCATCTCCTGTGTATCTCTCTCCCCCTCTCATCTACCCCCATGTCCAACACCTCTCTCTCTTCCTTCCTTGTTCCCTGTGTCAAATCTCCCTATCCCCCTCCATGCACCATCTCTCCCTTCATCTCCTCCATTATTTGCAATTTCATCTTCTCCCCTCACCATGCATTTCTCCCTCTACTCCCCCATCTTTCCTTCTTCTCACCCTCCCCTCTCCTCTCTCTGTGCCACCAGATTTTCTTCTTCTTACCTCTTCCCTCCCCCTGTGCCATTAGATATCCTTCCTCTCATTTCCTGTACAAAATTTTGCAAAGAGTGATGGTTGATTTTGCCTTTTGGTCATGCACGTCCAGGGTGGGTGGGTGGGTGTGTGAATGGGAGGGGTAGTTGGAAAAAAATTGTAATTCTTTAATTTGAGTGCAATTTTTGAATATGAGTATGGGGGTGATATATCTTTTTGTCATAGATTACAATTTGACTGATTTTAAATGCTTTTATAGTGTAATATGATTGTATAATATGTTACACCTATGTATGGCTTAAAAATGAATAATGTTTTTATGAAATATAAAAGGATGGGAGGGAAGGGGATAAATTTAATTTGATAAGATTAATTGTAGAATTTCAAGTGATATATCTATGTTAAAATGTTAATACTAATGTTGATGTACTTGATGCAGGACATTGCTGTGAACAAGGCTGTCCTGTGAACTTCAATAAGATAAGTTGCTCGACATTTCATATTCTGCTCTTTTCACTGGTTTTCAGCATTATATCTGCTTAATTTCTCTTCTCCTACCTGTTTCTTACTTAAAAAAAACAAAAAAGCACAAAAAATTAAACCCTTCTCTTTCCTCTGTTAAATCTTATTTCCTCTTCCTCTTCATAGGAATAAGGGTAAGACTTTGTTAACTCTAATTAAATCCTGGTGCCTGTGGCTCAGGGTGACTAAAGTTGGGAAAATCCTGTTATAAATCCTGTGTTTTAGGGTAGCCACTGATTTGTTATAGAACCTGCATTTCTGTTTAAAATACTGTGTTTTAGGTGGTATAGAGCCTATATTTCTGACTCACTAGTTTTTAGTCATTGTGTCTGATTAGGTGGAGAAGGGAGGGGCTCTGTTTTACTTCTAAGGTTAATTGCATTATCTTTGGAACAAGGCTGTCCTGTGAACTTCAATAAGATAAGTTGCTCAACTTATTCTGCTCTTTTCACTGATTTTCAGCATTATATCTGCTTAATTTCTCTTCTCCTCCCTGTTTCTTACTTAAAAAAACAAAAAAGCGCAAAAAAATAAACCCTTCTCTTTTCTCTGTTAAATCTTATTTCCTCTTCCTCTTCATAGGAATAAGGGTAAGACTTATAGTCCCACCATATATAGAGACCCAAATAATCAGGACTACTCAAATCAAGTCACTTCACAACCAATCAAAATGACCTTTATTCTATGCAATCACTGTGGCGCTTTAATTCCAAGACATACTATTTGGAGGCTTAAGGCTTGCCCCATCTGTCTTCAACTTGCTAGTATTAAGGAGGAGCTCTGCAAACTTAAACAATTGAATACAATTAAAGCAGCTTTCATCACTCCACAAAATCATACCAACTTACCACCTCTACCTCAAAGAATAAAACAGCCCAGGAATAAATGGGTCACAGTAGGCTCAGGAAGACTGCGACATGTAACACAGAAACATCCACCTTCACAAATATTACCTCTACAGAATTCCTTCGCTCCACTAGTGCACTGCGATACTCAAGAAAACAGAAGGGAGGTGGGACTGGAACCAATGAAGGTAACTCAAGAGAGCAAGCACACCCTAAGCACAAATAAAAAGGCCAAAAACAGAAAACTATTACTGTTGGGGGATTCCATCATCAGAGGCATTAACCTTGGAACACAAGGCGAGGAGACCAAAATAGTGAAATATCTTCCAGGATCCTCAGCTACCAGGAGTTCCAGGCAAATACAGACTATAATTAAGGAAGAAACTAAGGATTTTAACACTGATGTTGTCATCCATCTGGGAACAAATGACCTGGCCAACAACTCAACACTTGCAGCACAGAAAGCTTTTCAGGAGCTTGGTGAGGGCATGAAACCTTTTGTAAACACTAGCTTTTTCTGAAATACTGCCTGCATATGGAAAGGGGGAGCAAAGAGTGAAAAGCACAGAGGACTTTAATACAGAGTTCTTCAACCGCCAGTCCGCGGACCGGTGTCGGTCCGCAGAAAATTTCTGCCGGTCCGTGCAGGGCCGGCGAGATCAAGTCGGCAGTTAAATTTCCTGCTGACTACGGTTCCTGTTGATTAATGTTCCTCCCAGCCTCAGGCGATCAAGATAGGCTGCCAACATCGGGGCCTTCCCTCTCTGAGTCTCGCCTGTTCGGAAACAGGAAGTTGAAACAAAATAGGCGGGACTTAGAGAGTGAAGGTCCCGACGTCGGCAGCGTGTCTTGATCGCCACCCCTGCCGAGTTGCTGAAGAGGGCCGCGGGGAAGTTGCGATTAGACCGGAGAGAGCTGCAGATTCAGGTGCAGGTGGAGGGAGATGATCAGCGTGTGCGAACAAGATCCTGGGGAGCCTTCACAGTGGCTGTCTCCCCTCCCACCAGCTCTCCAATTTGCCAGGGCAGTGATTTACCGGCAACTTCCTGCAGGCAAGTACCGAGAGCTGCTGGAAGGGGAGGAAGCCACTATAGGAGGCAGGGAAGGTGCTGGAAAAGGGAGATCTGTTACTGGACTTGAAGGGAGTTACAAGGAGAGATGCTGCTGGGAGGGGAGGAGGGAAAGGGATGGGAAGAGAGTTAATGTTGGATAGAGGGAGGAGGGAAGGGAGAAGAAGGAGAGATGCTGCTGGAAGGGGAGGAGGGAAAGGTATGGGAAGAGAGTTACTGTTGGATAGAGGGAGGAGGGAAGGGAGAAGAAGGAGAGATGCTGCTGGGAGGGGAGGAGGGAAAGGGATGGGAAGAGAGTTACTGTTGGATAGAGGGAGGAGGGAAGGGAGAAGAAGGAGAGATGCTGCTGGGAGGGGAGGAGGGAAAGGGATGGGAAGAGAGTTAATGTTGGATAGAGGGAGGAGGGAAGGGAGAAGAAGGAGAGATGCTGCTGAGAGGGAGGAGGGAAAGGAATGGGAAGAGAGTTAATGTTGGATAGAGGGAGGAGGGAAGGGAGAAAGAAAAAAGGAAGGAGGGTAGGGAGAATGAAAAAAGGAAGGAAACAGCTGGCAGGGAGATTACAGGAGGGGAAGGGGGTCAGGGTGGAATGGAGAGATCAGATGAGAGAAAGGGGAGAGAGAGGAATGAGAAAGTAGAGAGACATTGATGCTGAAAGGGGGGTCAGCAGAGAAATGAGAGAGGGATAAAGATGCTAGATCTGGTGTAGGAGAGATAAAAATGAAGAAGGCAATGAAGCTGGAATGAATGATGTAAAAAGGAGAGAGGAGGATGGACAAGGAAGAGGGGCATAGAAAGAAGTCAGATACATATGGAAGGGGGAGAGGGCAGACATTGGATGGAACGGGCAGATGCTGGAAGGAAAAGAGTGAAAAGAAGATGAAAGCAGAAACCAACAAAAGGTAGAAAAAAATATTTTTATTTCTATTTTGTCATTAGAATATATCAGATTTGAATTATATATCCTGCTAGAGACATAACTGGGGACTGCAGTATTCTGTAGCATGATATTTCTATGTAGCATTCTATAATAACTTGGCTTGTTCAGTTTTCTTGATAGTAGAGGGGATATATGTGAAGGGGAAGGGAGACAGGGGTTTTGTTGGTCCGTGCTCTGTATATTTGTATTTATAAAATCACAATTGTTCAGAATATTGTTTCTTTTTATACTTTAATAAAATACGTTCAATATAAAATCATAATTGCGGCTTGTGGAGATGGGATCAGATGGTTTGCGGGCACCGAGCTCACGGAGATGGGGCGTAAACGGGGTTTTTAAATTTTAGTCCTAGTAGTTTGCCGGTCCACAAAATAATTCTTTTATTTCTGCCGGTCCACGGGTGTAAAAAGGTTGAAGAACACTGCTTTAATAGATGGCTCAAAGCCTGGTGTCATCAAGAAGGCATACATAGGAGGATGGGGAAATACATGGAAGGACAAGAAGCTATATTGCACTGATGGGCTACATATTACTACAGCAGGAAAAAGAACCTTGCAGAGAAATTTAGACAATATTTTTCTAGGCATTTAAACTAGAAGGTGGGGGTGGTATATGTACGAAGGACAATTATAGAGACCACCCCCAGCAAAAGAAAAGATGTGATAGTAGTAAAGACTGCAACATAAGCAATATCAGCAACTCATTTCTTAGTATTGCAACGGAAAGTGAAACGAAACAAAAATCCATACGAAAAAGGAGATTATCGCTGAAAAATAGCTGGAAAGCGATGATCACAAATGCTCGCAATCTAAGCAACAAAGTTCATGATCTGCAAGCCCTGATGTTAGAGGCAGATCTAGATATTGTCACTATCACAGAGACATGGTTCAGTGAATCACATGGATGGGATGCAAACATACCGGGATATAATCTTTTTAGGAAGGACAGAGATGGTCAAAAAGGTGGAGGAGTAGCTCTCTATGTAAAGATCAATATCCAAGAGACCGAAATGCAAGGGACCTGGGGAGAGGAAGAAGCGATATGGATTGCTCTGAAAAGAGAAGATGGAGACCTCCGACTCAATCGCAGCAAATTGATAAGGATCTGATTGTGGATATCCAAAAGTTTGGAAGGAAAGAGGAGGTTCTGCTGTTGGGAGATTTCAACCTGCCGGATGCAGACTGGAATGTTCCGTCTGCAGAATCGGAAAGAAGTAGGGAGATTGCGGATGCCTTTCAAGAGGCTCTGCTCAGACAAATGGTGATGGAACCTTCAAGGGAAAAAGCGATATTGGATCTGGTCCTCTCTAATGTTCGAATGGGTGCTCACCTGGGAAGTAGCGATCATCAAACGGTTTGGTTTGATATAACGGCTAAAGTGGAGAGCGGCCGCACGATACTTAAAGTCCTAGATTTCAAACGTACGGACTTTAATGCTATGGGAGAGTACCTGAAGAAAGAGCTGTTAGGATGGGAGGACATAAGAGAAGTGGAAAGACAGTGGTCTAAGCTGAAAGGAGCGATAAAAATGGCTACGGACCTTTATGTGAAGAAAATCAATAAAAACAAGAGAAAAAGGAAGCCGATATGGTTCTCCAACCTAGTGGCTGAGAAAATAAAGGCGAAAGAGTTGGCGTTCGTGAAATATAAAAAAAACCAAGAAGAGGAGAGCAGAAAGGACTACAGGGTGAAACTGAAAGAAGCCAAGAGAGAGATACATCTGGCGAAAGCACAGGCGGAAGAACAAATGGCTAAAAATGTAAAAAAGGGAGACAAAAATTTTTTCAGATATATTAGTGAAAGGAGGAAGATGAAAAATGGAATTGCTAGGCTAAAAGATGCTGGGAACCAATATGTGGAAAGTGATGAGGAGAAAGCGAATGTGCTAAACAAATACTTCTGTGTTCACAGAAGAAAATCCTGGAGAAGGACCGAGATTGTCTAGCAAAGTTACACGAGAAAATGGAGTAGATTCTGCACCGTTCACGGAGGAGGGTGTTTATGAGCAACTTGAAAAACTGAAGGTGGACAAAGCGATGGGACCAGACGGGATCCATCCCAGGATACTAAGGGAGCTCAGAGAGGTTCTGGCGAGTCCTATTAAAGACTTGTTCAACAAATCTCTGGAGACGGGAGTGATTCCTGGGGATTGGAGGAGAGCGGATGTGGTTCTTATTCATAAAAGTGGTCACAGGGATGAAGCAGGAAACTACAGGCCGGTGAGCCTCACTTCAGTTGTTGGAAAAATAATGGAAGTTTTGCTGAAAGAAAGGATAGTGTACTTCCTTGAATCTAATGGGTTACAGGATCCGAGGCAACATGGCTTTACAAAAGGTAAATCATGCCAAACGAACCTGATTGAATTTTTTGATTGGGTGACCAGAGAGCTGGATCGAGGACATATGCTAGATGTAATTTACTTGGATTTCAGCAAAGCCTTTGATACAGTTCCTCATAGGAGGCTGTTGAACAAACTTGAAGGGCTGAAGTTAGGACCCAAAGTGGTGAACTGAGTGAGAAACTGGCTGTTGGACAGATGTCAGAGGGTGGTGGTTAATGGAAGTCGCTCGAAGGAAGGAAAGGTGACTAGTGGAGTCCCTCAGGGTTCGGTGCTGGGGCCAATCCTGTTCAATATGTATGTAAGTGACATTGCTGAAGGGTTAGAAGGAAAAGTGTGCCTTTTTTGCAGATGATACCAAGATTTGTAACAGAGTAGACACCGAAGAGGGAGTGGAAAAGATGAAAAAGGATCTGCAAAAGTTAGAGGAATGGTCTAATGCCTGGCAACTAAAATGCAATGCAAAGAAATGCAGAGTAATGCATTTGGGGATTAATAATAGGAAGGAACCGTATATGCTGGGAGGAGAGAAGCTGATATGCATGGACGGGGAGAGGGACCTTGGGGTGATAGTGTCCGAAGATCTAAAGGTGAAAAAACAGTGTGACAAGGCAGTGGCTGCTGCCAGAAGGATGCTGGGCTGTATAAAGAGAGGCGTAGTCAGTAGAAGGAAGAAGGTGTTGATGTCCCTGTACAGGTCATTGGTAAGGCCCCACTTGGAGTATTGTGTTCAATTTTGGAGACCGTATCTGGCGAAGGACGTAAGAAGACTTGAGGCGGTCCAGAGGAGGGCGACGAAAATGATAGGAGGCTTGCACCAGAAGACGTATGAGGAGAGACTGGAAGCCCTGAATATGTATACCCTAGAGGAAAGGAGAGACAGGGGAGATATGATTCAGACATTCAAATACTTGAAGGGTATTAACGTAGAACAAAATCTTTTTCAGAGAAAGGAAAATGGTAAAACCAGAGGACATAATTTGAGGTTGAGGGGTGGTAGATTCAAGAGCAATGTTAGGAAATTCTACTTTACGGAGAGGGTGGTGGATGCCTGGAATGCGCTCCCGAGAGAGGTGGTGGAGAGTAAAACTGTGACTGAGTTCAAAGAAGCGTGGGATGAACACAAAGGGTCTAGAATCAGAAAATAAGATTAAATATTGAACTAAGGCCAGTACTGGGCAGACTTGCACCGTTTGTGTCTGTATATGGCCGTTTGGTGGAGGATGGGCTGGGGAGGGCTTCAATGGCTGGGAGGGTGTAAATGGGCTGGAGTAAGTCTTAACAGAGATTTCGGCAGTTGGAACCCAAGCACAGTACAGGGTAAAGCTTTGGATTCTTGCCCAGAAATAGCTAAGAAGAAAAAATTAAAAACTTTAAATTGAATCAGGTTGGACAGACTGGATGGACCATTCGGGTCTTTATCTGCCGTCATCTACTATGTTACTATGTTATGAATAAAGATATATATAAAAAAAATGTGGTACTATTTGCTCTTATGAAGGCTCCTTTTGAGCCACTTACAACTTGTTCTCTCAAACGTCTCACTTGGAAAGTTGTTTTCCTTATAGTATGCAAAAGCTGTGCTACCATGATGTTATGTCTGTATTGGAAATGCTGCATTATCAACTATTCTATGTCCGCCAAATCTGTATTATCACTTAAGTCATGTCCTGTCTATAGTGTGAATATACTCTTGTAACCCGTTCTGGGCTCCTTTGGGAGATCGGGCTAAATAAATGAATAAATAAATAGCTCTCTCTGATGTTTGGGTCTGAGACACATCAAGCAAGCTTTCATCCCAAGAATGGAAGGCTCATTGGCTCTCTTCCTTTAGCCCTATGTAATCAGCACTGACTAAGCAAATGACACTTTTCCTTTACCACAGAGCGTACTGGACTCCATACAAACTGTCAAAACTCTCTCATATAGATACTAATCAATGCTGGTCATGTAAAGTAGATATAGGGACGCTTGACCACATGATATTCCATTGATATGTATGGACCATAATAAGTAAGGTTTTGTCTATAAATGATGAGCTGTCTTATTCAATAGTCCTTTTTGGTGGTCTAGTTATTGAAACTTGTCTAAATAAAGGTAAAGTGAGGCTACTTAAGTCTCTACTATTAATTGCACTGAAAACGATCTTATCACATTGGAAAGATTTTTCTGCTTTAAATTACAATGAATGGTGGAATACTATATGCCTCTATGCTAGATATGAACAGGTGGCAGCAGAAAAACTGGATACGCTTTCAACCTTTGTTAATGTATGGGCTGTGATATTAGAGTATAACGATAATATGTGTAACTGATGTAGTCTTTATTGTGTCAATATTTTGGAATAGTATACATGCTTATATATATTTGTAACATGCTAATTGCTTGAATGCATACTTACTTTCCTGCAAGATTATTCTCATCAAATTATGTTGTTTTATTCTTTCTATGTTTGTTTTATTGTAAAAACAAACTTCAATAAAACTTGAACATAAAAAAGAAATAGCTCTCACGACTGCATGCCGTGTAATTGAACTTCAAGCTCTTGTCTGCTCCTCCCTATACAAGATTCTGCCATGACAGAGTAGTACTCCAAACTCATCCAAAATTCCCAACCAAAGTCATTTCAGAATTCCATCTCAACCAGTCCATTGTTTTGACTGTTTTCTTTCTAAAGCCACATTCCCATCTTGGAAAAGCAGCTCTTCATACCTTGGACTATAAATGTGCTCTGGCATACAACCTCAACTGGACTAAATCTCTGACGATCCTCTTGACCCTGACAGACTCAGAGTTCCTGTTACCAAGAGAACCATCTCTACTTGACTGGTGGTCTGTATCTTCGTTGCATATACTCAGGCTGGGTTGACACTGCAAGGCCGTGTAACAGCCCACAACGTCATGCAAATATTATAATGCTTAAATTTCTTACTTCATAGATAATAATTTGATTAACCCATTTTTTTCAGGATCTGTTTTACTTTTAGAATATATTTTAATATCACAATCTTTGATTGTTACAAAACGTAATATATTTTATGATATTTATATTAGGGAACGTGGTACCTACAGAATGACACAGGGACAAAGTTTGTCCCCATCACGTCCCTGCAAACTCTGTCTGATCCCATCTGCATAAGCCTCAAATTGTTATGAGTTTATATTGAAATCATTTTATTAAAGTTTAAAAAGAAACAATATTCTGTAGAACTATCATTTTATAAACCAGAAATACAGAAAAAGGATCAGCAAAACTCTTGTCTTCCCTTTCACAAATATCTCCTTCATTATCGAGACAACTGAACAAGCCAAATTACTACAAAATGCTGCATTAAAAAAAAATCATGCTAACAGAATGCTTGAGTCACGCACACACTGAACACAAATGCCAAATCCAAAATAGCTGACCAAAAATGATAAACATATAAACCCAAATCCCAAGAAGCCACACCTTGCATGTAGTACACCTATATAAATATATACAAAAGGAGTCGAAGTGGAGGTACCATAAATAAAGGAGTCTGAGTCAAAGGTTTTATGTACCGACTCCACAGCCCTGGTATTGAGGATTTTGCAAAGCAGTTACTTGGTCCTCAATCCATATCTTCACCTCTCACTACTGTTTAGAGAAAATCGCCAGGAGAGACAGTCGGTTTGGACATATTAGTTCTGCAGAATCTTTTTACAATACTTCCTGAGCGCCCCAACATTCCCTTTAACCCTCTCGGGTTTTGCCAGGCTCTTGTTTATATGTCAATTATCCTGATTCAGAGTTATGATCCTAGCAGCTTGGGAGTCCCATATGTGAGAATATTATGCCTATTTGTCCTCGGAGAAAGTAAAGATATTTACCTGTAGTAGGTGTTCTCTGACCACCTCCCCTAGTTGGCTTAACTTTATTACTGAACTCAAGGTCCTATGAGCCAACATAGGGTGAGAAGGCACATGTGTAGTAAGGGCATTGCTTAAGAAATTTAATGTGACAGTGCACTTGGTAGAATCCGAATATATGCCTGCTGTCCCCTGAGAACACCTACTACCGTATTTTCACGTAGATAACGCGCACCCGTGTAAAACGCGCACACGGGTATAGCGCGCGAAAAACACAAATCTATGTCCAGAAATTTTTATATACCGCGCACACCCGTATACCGCGCATGCTGCCCGACTCTCCCGTCACCGCCCGACTCTCCTTTCGCCTGCCCCGACTCTCCTCTGGCCACCCCGACTCTCCTTTCGCCCGCCCCGACTCTCCTCTCCCCCTTGAAGTCCTGTCCCCACCCTGAAAGCCTGATGCCCCCCACCCGATGTCCGATTCACCCCCCCCCGCAGGACCGCTCGCACCCCCACCGCGAAGGACCGCTCGCACGCACCCACACCCCGAAGGACCGCTCGCACGCACTCCCACCCGCACCCGCACCCCCCCCCTGAAGGACCGCTCGTACCCCCACAGGCTCCCGACCCCCCCATCATGTAGAAGCTCCTACCGGTGTCCTGCTGCTTCCTCTTGGCGGTCCCAACTCCCCGACACGATCGGGGCAAGAGGGAGCTCAAGCCCTCTTGCCCCATCCAACCGCGGCACCCCCGACACGATCGGGGCAAGAGGAAGCTCAAGCCCTCTTGCCCCCCCAACTCCCCGACACGATCGGGGCAAGAGGGAGCTCAAGCCCTCTTGCCCCAGCCAACCGCGGCACACCCGACACGATCGGGGCAAGAGGGAGCTCAAGCCCTCTTGCCCCAGCCAACCGCGGCACCCCCGACACGATCGGGGTAAGAGGGAGCTCAAGCCCTCTTGCCCCAGCCAACAGCGGCACCCCCGACACGATCGGGGCAAGAGGGAGCTCAAGCCCTCTTGCCCCCCCGACTCCCCGACACGATCGGGGCAAAAGGGAGCCCAAGCCCTCTTGCCCCGCCGACTCCCCAACTCCCCGACAATATCGGGCCAGGAGGGAGCCCAAGTCCTCCTGGCCCTGGCGACCCCCCCCCCAAACCCTCCTGGCCACGCGACCTCCTACCCCCACCCCGCACTACATTACAGGCAGGAGGGATCCCAGACCCTCCTGCCCTCGACGCAAACCCCCCTCCCAATGACCGCCCCCCCAAGAACCTCCGACCATCCCCCCAGCCGACCCGCGAACCCCCTGGCCGACCCCCACGACACCCCCACCCCCCTTCCCCGTACCTTTGTGTATTTGGCCGGACAGACGGGAGCCAAACCCGCCTGTCCGGCAGGCAGCCAATGACGGAATGAGGCCGGATTGGCCCATCCGTCCCAAAGCTCCGCCTACTGGTGGGGCCTAAGGCGCCTGGGCTAATCAGAATAGGCCCGGGAGCCTTAGGTCCCTCCTGGGGGCGGGGCCTTGGGCACATGGTCGGGTTAGGCCCATGTGCCTCATGCCCCGCCCCCAGGTGGGACCTAAGGCTCCCGGGCCTATTCTGATTGGCCCAGGTGCCTTAGGCCCCACCAGTAGGCGGAGCTTTGGGACGGATGGGCCAATCCGGCCTCATTCCGTCGTTGGCTGCCTGCCGGACAGGCGGGTTTGGCTCCCGTCTGTCCGGCTAACTACACAAAGGTACGGGGAAGGGGGTGGGGGTGTCGTGGGGGTCGGCCAGGGGGGTCGCGGGTCGGCTGGGGGGGGCGGTCGGAGGTTCTTGGGGGGGCAGTCGTTGGGGGGAGGGGGGTTTGCGTCGAGGGCAGGAGGGCCTGGGATCCCTCCTGCCCGTAATGTAGTGCGGGGTGGGGGTAGGGGGTCATCGTGGCCAGGAGGGTTTGGGCTCCCTCCTGGCCCGAACAACTAGGGGGGGGGTTCACCAGGGCCAGGAGGACTTGGGCTCCCTCCTGGCCCGATATTGTCGGTGAGTTGGGGAGTCGGCGGGGCAAGAGGGCTTGGGCTCCCTTTTGCCCCGATCGTGTCGGGGAGTCGGGGGGGCAAGAGGGCTTGAGCTCCCTCTTGCCCCGATCGTGTCGGGCGTGCCGCGGTTGGCTGGGGCAAGAGGGCTTGAGCTCCCTCTTGCCCCGATCGTGTCGGGTGTCGGGACCGCCAAGAGGAAGCAGCAGGACACCGGTAGGAGCTTCTACATGATGGGGGGGGTCGGGAGGCTGTGGGGGTGCGGGTGGGAGTGCGTGCGAGCGGTCCTTCGGGGTGGGGATGCGAGCGGTCCTGCGGGGGGTGAATCGGACGTCGGGGGGGGGAGAACTATGTAAAAAAAATTTTGTACAACGCGCTCACGCGTATAACGTGCGAGGGTATGCGCGGTACGTAAAAACCACGTATAACGCGCGCGTTATATGCGAGAAAATATGGTACAGGTAAGGTAAAATTATGTTCTTACCTGTTAATTTTCTTTCCCTTAGACTCAGCAGATGAATCCAGAGACCAATGGGATAGTCCACATCTACCAGCAGGCAGAAATAGAGAAACTGATTAACAGGTGGTCCTATTGGCTGGCACTCCTCCTGTTTATCCAGTATAGCTCCTTGCCCAAGCATCCGTAACCATCAATAGGCATAGCATGTAAAAAACTTCTTTCCCATAACAAATCTCAAAATGCAATAATACAGAAAACAACCTGCCATAATAACAAACAGCGAAAATTTGAAAAGAAAAAACCGAGAGACAATATCCAGAAAGGGAGGGGCTCTGGATTCATCTGCTGCGTCTAAGGGAAAGAAAATTAACAGGTAAGAACATAATTTTTCCTTCCCTAGCAACAGCAGCAGATGAACAGCTGCATTCTGTAAAGTCTGTAATTTCCTCATGCAGTTGTAGAGAGATCCCAGTGAAAACTGTGTTACAATAATATAATCTCATTATTAAAAAAGCCAAAAATCATAGCTAGATTGAAGCTGTGGACATAAGAACAGCCATACTGGGTTAGACTGATGGTCCATCTAGTCCTGTAACTTGTTTTAAACAGTGGCCAATCCAGGTCACAAGTACCTGGCAGAAACTGAAATAGTAGCAACATTCCATGCTACTGATACAGGGCAAGCAGTGGCGTCCCCCATGTCTTTCTCAATAGCAGGCTATGGACTTTTCCTCAGGGAACCTGTCCAAAACTTTTTTAAACCCAGCTAAGCTAACCACTGTTACCACATCGTCTTACAAGTTCCAGAGCTTAACTATGGGCTCCTTTTACTAAGGTGCGCTAGCGTTTTTAGCACGCGCTAAGCGCCAAAAGCTAACGCCAGCTCAATGGTGGTGTTAGCATCTAGTGTGCGTGCTAAAACCGCTAGCGCAGCTTCGTAAAAGGAGCCCTACGTTTCCTCCTATTTGTTTTACAAGTGTTTCCATGTAATTTCATTGAGTGTCGCCTAGTCTTTGTACTTTTTGAAAGAGTGAAAAATCAATTCACTTTTACCTATTCTACACCACTCAGGATTTTGTACGTAGACTTCAATCATATCTCCCCACCCAGCTGTCTCTTTTTCAAGCTGAAGACCCCTAACTTCTTTAGTCATTCCTCATACGAGAGGAGTTTCATCCCCTTTATCATTTTGGTCACTCTTTTTTTGAACCTTTTCTAATTCCCCTATATCTTTTATGAGATATAGCAACCAGAACATTTATTCCTGCTTGTACGCACGTACTTTATAAAATGCATGCCCAAATAACAACTCTGCCTGAATGTACTTAATGCTCTGATGCTGCTCTGATGCTCATAACGACAGAATTAAATTGCAAGCATTAAAAATAATGAATGGGACAAGCACTCTCTCAAGCTCATTTTTGTGCAAATATTGTCAATATCCAGTATCGGGGTCAAACCTTAAGTGTTGAAAAGGAAGAGTTAGCTTTGACACGGGCATCCAGGAATCATCCAGCTCGGAACCATTCAAGAAAAATATGTTTGCTGAAGATATTTTAAAGAAGGTCACACCAGTGAACGAGGTCACTATTTAGAGACTGTTGAAGTAATGAATTCCCTTTCAACAGCAGCAGCATCTTTTGCTAACAAAGAAAGAACATTCTCTTACTTTGACTGAGAAATTGTTTGGGACCCGATAAAATAGGAAAGCTTGGTTGATTGGTTTTTTTGGTTTTTTTACCAGATTCTGAACAAACGAGTGAGTCACAGAAGACAGTATTTTAAGTTTTTCGTGTGTGGACCTGGCTAATAATCTGAGGCCTCCTTTTACAAAGCAGCGGTAGCGGCTGCTGTCGTAATCACTGACGCGCAATGGGCGTCGGAGCATTTGCCACATGGCAGACACTACCGTGTCTTTGTAAAAGGGGGCTAAGGGCTCCTTTTACTAAAGTGCGCTAGCGTTTTTAAGCGCACGCAGGATTTTAGCGCGCGCTAAACCTGCACTACGCTTCTAGAACTAACGCCAGCTCAATGCTGGCATTAAGGTCTAGCGCGCGGGGCAATTTAGCGCGCACTATTCCGCGCATTAAGGCCCTAACGCACCTTTGTAAAAGGAGCCCTAAGTTTGTCTGTTTGTTTTTTATGATATTTTGTTTAATCACATCAGTTAACATGGATATTTAAGTAAATACAAGAATACAAATGTTATTATGTTGTTATTTTGGTTAAATAAAACTATAGCCCTTGGCCTCCTATAATACTTTAAATTGTTAATAAGGTAATAATTATTTTTCTCCTTTCAATAAAGTACAGCAGAAAAGTTGTCCAAATATAAATGATTAAACCTACTAAACTGGGGATAGCTCACCTTGCATAATTTCCATATATTTCTAATAGTATAACCAAATCAGTATTTTTTTTAAATATATAACTGTAAAGCTAATCTGAAAAGTTACGATTCAAAAAATGAAACCTTCATCTGGTTGTAAATATTTAGATTATACCAGCAAGAATGAGTCTTTCTGTAGAAAAGCATGATTTAAATCGATTTGATTGAAATTAAATGCACCCTGTTCTACTTTGGAGTTTTCCACCCTGTCTGTTTCCCTGAGTAGCAGTTACTTCTCTCATCCATTGATGAGTGAATTTTCACTCATTTACTTGGGCCTGTTTAAAAATTGGTGTCTTCTATCTTGCCTAAAGTAGACACTGGAATCCCATAGCTCAGGTTCAGCCAAATTAAAAAGGTATTCATGGGGCTGTGAGGTATTTTGTGTATTTTTTTTTCTGGGGAGAGGGATTTATTGGGGTTTTATATTTTATTGTTTAGCTCACGTAGTAGGTGATGGCAAATAAAGACCTGTATAATCCATCCAGGGCTAGACGCACAAAACACGGTGGTAAGACCATGTGAATCGCTATTGGCCGATTTTGGGGCCAACTCTAGAACAGTGATTGATGTTCCAACAAAACTCCATGCAAATTATTTGCACGAAGGTTCATGGTAATCCCTGTCCGATCAGTCACTGTGAAAGGGACTGACATGCACAGAGTCAGTTTGGGGAAGCCACAAAGCTGTTGGGGCTTTTTTTTTTTAATGGCACAGATATTGCACATGCGCAATATCTGCCCCATTACCCAAAAAAAAAAAGGCCGTGCAGCCCAACCCCACCTCCGCCGATGACGGCTATCCCCATTGCTCCCCCCTCCCCCTGATGAACTAGCACTGGGAACTCCTCCCACGCCAGCAAAAATTGGCAGGAGGGATGCCAATTTCCAAGTTTATTAAAAAATTTTTATATTGCCAAATCAAAACTTCTTAGCAGTTTACAGAACATTAAAAGGGGATTACATAATGTGAGTAACAAGGCTAAAAACTTAAAATAAAACCAGCAAACTCATAACACAAAACAGCCATGGTGACCCCGTGCCAGCAAAAATTGGCAGGAGAGATGCCTACTTCCTCCTGTCACTGAATGCCCTCCCCTCCCCTTCCCCCCCCCAAAAAAAAAAAAAAATTTGGCAGGAGGGATGCCCACTCCCTCCCGGATGCTCCCCATCCCACCTCGAACCTACTCCCCATACTTGTTCAGAAGTTAAGAGCATGAGGAATACTCGGTCCCTCCTGCTCCAAGGCCCGCCACACCAAAATTGGCCTTAGGTCTGAGCCAATGGGCCTGAGTCAATCAGGACCTTAGGCTCCTCCCTCTGTATCCCTAGGAGGGGCCTTAGGCATCTGAGCCAATCGGAGCCTTAAGCCCCTCCCCATGCATCATATGATGCACCAAGAAAGGAAAGGCCTGCCATTTTGGAGTGACAGGCCTCGGAGCAGGAGGGACTGAGAAATCCCTCCTGCTCTCAACTTCTGAACAGGTATGGGGGAGGTTCAGGGGTGGAGGACCAGGGGAAGTTTCTGGTGGCAGGAGAGAGTTGGGCATCCCTTCTGCCAATTTTTGCTGGCATGGGGGGGGTCATCATGGCAGGAGGGAGTGGGCATCCCTCCTGCCTCTTTTAGTATGGAGGTTGGCAGCAGGGCAGGCCAGGCCTTTTTTTTATGGCCACATCTATGCTCATAGGAAAAAAAAATGGAAAAAATAGGCATTCCTATCAGTAACACAGTTACCAACCTACACTTGTTGGCTTTTCAGGGTTAGGTTTTCCAATCCGATTCTGGCATGCAAATTTAGGGCATCTGTCGGATGGCAGGTTTTAATATTAATGCCTTCATTCCTTCATTTGCATGCCATAATCAGAGCATGAGCAATTGTATGGAAAAATAATTTGTACATCAGGTTGGCAAATACAATCAGTTGCTAAACCAGTCAAACCAATTTAGCGACGATCGTTAGATCAGAGACTTTAGTGCATCTAGCCCCCAGTCTGCCCAACAAGATAAACTCATAGTATAAGGTATGATGCATTATTATATATGCATATTATTACTATACTTTTACAAGAGTAGTTCAAGGAAAGTTACTTTCTATTTAGGTCATTGGAGTAAATCAGCATGTGTATGGAAATTTAAGAAAATACATGTGTTCTTCTACCCTCTACCCACACAAAAAGCAGATGCAAAATACAGGGGTGCTGTTATCACATATGCTTTATGCCAACTAATTTTCAAAAAGAAACTGCCTGGGTGGATTCTCTTTGACAGTGAATTATTAAATAAACATGTCAAATATATCTAGCGTAGTACTGGGGGGGGGATGGGGCAGCACTTCCCAAATGCTTCAGATCCTAGTGCCAAATTGCATCTCCTCTGCTACCATCAGTATTATCTCCCTACTCCTTGCCCTCTCCAACCTAAAACAGTGGTGCCTGGCTACTTTGCAACTACATACACTTCTCCCTCCGTATTTGCTGTGATAGGGGATTAACAGAACCGCAAATACAGAAAAACCGCAAATAACTTTTTCATATGTTATTCCTTTGTTTTCTATTAAAAAACATCGTGAATATGGTAAAACCGCGAATAACATGATGGGAGACCTGGCCTGTTCCTGAAAGAGAGGCAAAACACGGTGAAGAAAGTGCTGGGAATCAGCGATTTTCTCTGTAAACACTTGGAATCAGTGATTTCTCTATGCAAGCTGATGTAATTGGGGAGGAGCCAGCAAGCTAAAAACCGTGAATAATCGAAACCATGAATGCTGAAACCGCGAATATGGAGGGAGAAGTGTACTCTACTCAAAATTGCCCCCAGTTCTGGGAGATTCAATGATGTGAGTTCCTCTGAGATCTGTAATAGAGAATGACACGGTGGCGGTTTACCCGCGGCCACCGCATTTTAGCCGCGGGTCACCCGCCGAAAACGGGGAAGAAAACTAGCAGTCGCTGCGGCGACGGGGACAAGGCCATTCACCGCCCGCGGGGCGGTGAATGGTCTTGTCCCCCGCAGTGAGGCATGAAGGATCGCGCGGTCCCTGCAGCTCACACCCGCCCGCCCAATCGATTCCAGTGTCCAGCCAGCTCTCTCCCCTCTCCTCACCCCAGTCCGCAGATCCTCCTCCTCGGCGACCCGCACGCTACCAGAGAACCGCGCACACCCGCCGCTGCTCAGCCTCGATCTTCTGCTCTGACGCAACCGGAAACAGGAAGTTGCAGCAGAGCAGAAGATCGAACACTGAGCAGCCGCGCATGTGCGGCTCCCTGGGAAAGCGCGCAGGTTGCCGAAAAAGAAAACCCACAAACCAAGGTGAGGAGAAGGGAGAGAGCCGGCCAAACACCAGGATCGACTGGGCAGGCAGGTAGTGGCCGCGGGGACCGTGCGATCGCTAGTGTTCCCGGCTCAAATTGGAAGGAGGGAGTGAAAGGAAAAAGGCTTATATGGATGCAGCGGGGACGGTGACGGGGCGGTGAATGGGATGGCAGTGGCGGTGACGGGGCGGTGAAAGGGATGGCAGTGGCGGTGACGGGGCGGTAAAGGGATCGGCGGTGACGGGGCGGTGCAGAGGATGGTGGGCCAGTGACGGGGCGGTGACGGGGACAGATTTTTTCCCCGTGTCATTCTCTAATCTGTAACTGTGGAAAATCTTTGGCTCAGATGAGGCTGGTCCCAAAATGATGAAGATAGCAGGAAACAGCAGAAGAATGAATTGCCTGGTCTTAAGTAGAACAAAGGGCGTAAGTAACAATTACTCAGGCAAGATCATTTTGAAGAGTCTAATGCACAGTTAGGTCTGGGAGAGAATCCAAACTAGCCAGAACACTGGCTGACTAAAAGAGCAGAGAAGGGGGTATAATTCACTATCTCGACTAAGGCTCCTTTTACTAAGGTGCGCTAGCGTTTTTAGCGCACGCACAAAAATGCCATGCGCTAAACCACCTGGTACGCTTCTAGAATAACACCAGCTCAATGCTGGCGTTAAGGTCTAGCGCACGCGGCAATTTAGCGCACTCTATTCCACGCGTTAAGGCCCTAACGCACCTTAGTAAAAGGACCCTAAGTCTCTAGTCATACACTTGGTGCTAAACTATGCAAGATCTAATTCCCCCCCCTACATGTACCTATACCAAGAATGCCTAAAATTGTCCTATACTTTGATTATATTGTATTTGTAGCTGCTATACTTATAGGGCCTATTGTTTGCCCCCAAATCATGTATTCATTCCTCTATACCGTTCATGATAATCATCCCTTTGTTGCTGTTTATGTATATGTGAATTTGTATCCTTGTTGCCCTTCATTTGCCATGCTACCATGCTCAGTACCCAAAACACGTACATAGGAATTTCTGCTCTTGCTTTTCCTGCTTAAAATCTGTTGTTCTATATATTTACTGTATGTGAAGCTGTAACCTTGTTGCTAAACCTCTACTGTTACATTACATTATTACATTAGTGATTTCTATTCCGCTTGTGCCTTGCGGTTCTAAGCGGATTACATTAGAAGATGGCTGGACATTTCCAGGCGATGACAATACAATTATTTGTATAACTTTACAAACTTTGCAAACCTAACTTTACTTAACTTTTCGTACATAACTTTACATAACTTTACGTACATAACTTTACATAACTTTACGTGGAGTTACTTTGTGTTACTTTACATTATCCTTACCGTGCTTGCATAACTTGCATTAAGTTTACATAATTTACTGTGTACTGTGTATGTAAACTTATACACTTCTCCCTCCGTATTCACGGTTTCAGCATTCGCAGTTTCAATTATTCACGGTTTCTAGCTTGCTGGCTCCTCCCCCCAAAATTACATCAGTCTTGCATAGAGAAATCGCTGATTCCAAGCGTTTACAGAGAAAATCGCTGATTCCCAGCACTTTCTTCACCTTCAGGAACAAGCCAGGTCTCCCACCATGTTATTCGCGGTTTCACCATATTCACGATGGTTTTTAATAGGAAACAGCAAATCACATATAAAAAAAGTTATTCACAGTTTTTCAGTATTTGCAGTTCTGTTAATCCCCTATCACAGCGAATACGGAGGGAGAAGTGTTCTATTCTGGGCTCTTCTGGAAACATAGTAACATAGTAACATAGTAACATAGTAGATGACGGCAGATAAAGACCCGAATGGTCCATCCAGTCTGCCCAACCTGATTCAATTTAAAAATTTTTTTTTTTTTTTTTTTTTTTATTTTTTTTTCTTAGCTATTTCTGGGCGAGAATCCAAAGCTTTACCCGGTACTGTGCTTGGGTTCCAACTGCCGAAATCTCTGTTAAGACTTACTCCAGCCCATCTACACCCTCCCAGCCATTGAAGCCCTCCCCTGCCCATCCTCCTCCAAACGGCCATACACAGACACAGACCGTACAAGTCTGCCCAGTAACTGGCCTAGTTCAATCTTTAATATTATTTTCTGATGGGCTAGAAATTAAACCAAATAAATAAATAAAAGAACCTTTGTTTTCCAAGAGTTCTCTCAACCCAGTCCTCAGGACACACCCAGCTAGTCAAGTTTTCAGGTTCTCCACAGTGAAAAATTCATGTGATTGGCACCTAACACACACCTCATTGTATGCAAAATTTATTTCATGTATATTTATTGAGCTTATCCTGAAAACCTGACTGGCTAGGGTGCCCAGAGGGACTGAGTTGAGAACCCTCGGTCTCTGCTGATCAATTCTGACAATTTAGTCCCACAAGGGTAGCAAGTATGAGTGCTGTTCACTCTCTAATAAACTCATCTTCACTGACCGCTGAACTACACCACTGGCCCTGATCTGGGAAACCTTGACCCTAAGCAAGCCAGGGAATCTGGCACCATTTAAGTCACACACAGCAGAGCAACAGACTTGTAAAACTGCAGGGGCCTTTTGAATTTTTTTGGCAGCATCATCACTAATGAATGCATTGATTGCCTCTCTCTTAACCCCTAGTTTGTAGATAGCCAGGCTGTGACATGAAGAGGCAACTTCTATTTTTATAATGCTGTCTTTAATTGTAGCATTTCTTGCCTGTGGGCCAATGTTATGTAGCTCCCTCCTTTCACTTGCTTTCTGGGGTCTGGTTTTCCTCATATTGTTTATATAATAATGATGGATGTGGGGCAGGTATTTCTTGACAGGGAAAGACTGACTGGAATAGTTGATCAGCACAATAAAGTACTAACAAGTAGGGATTACCTAACCTGAGGTCATAAGTGCTATTATAAATCATCTTATTATAGAGCAGAACTCAATGCTAGAATTTCTAGCCTTTAATTTTTGCTATAAAATATCAAGCTGGTAGGGACCATGAACAGTTCTCAAGTCGCTAGTGCCATTTTTCTTTTTAAGCACTCAGCCAGGCAGAAGGTAAGATTCCAGCCTGATGCCTTTATTTTTTTTATGCCCGATATGTTCACTTTGAGAAGTATATACCCTATAGCAGCGGTCTCAAACTCAAACCCTTTGCAGGGCCACATTTTGGATGTGTAGGTACTTGGAGGTCCTCAGAAAAAATAGTTCATGTCTTATTAAAGAAATGACAATTTTGCATGAGGTAAAACTCTTTATAGTTTATAAATCTTTCCTTTTGGCTAAGTCTTAATAATAATGTTGTAATTTATAGTTAAAGAGACATATGATCAAGAAACGGATTTATTTCACTTTTGTGATTATGATAAACAAACCGAGGGCCTCAAAATATTACCTGGCAGGCCGCATGTGGCCCTCGGGCCGCGAGTTTGAGACCACTGCTCTATAGGGATGGGCTATTGATTATAATGAATACAGGGCATGTCAATGACATTTATCTATTTATTTCTAAAATTTATAGACCTCCTATCCCTAAGCAGTTAACAATAAAGCATTCATAGTAGTTCCAGGCAAAATACATTAAAAAAAATCTTCAATTACAGCACAAACACATATTAGCAGTATCCTTCAAAAACTGGAGAAGCAATATATTAGCAATTATGCTACATTAAATCATCATAATCACAATTCAGGATATCCTGACTAACTTGCAGCACAAAATCAGAAAAAGGCCTCAACATATAGTTCAGTCTTTAACATTTTTCTGAACTTTAACTGGTTAGAACTGGTCCTCAGGATGCCGGGAAGATGGTTCCACAATTTCACTCCTGCCACGGACATCATTTTCCATCCTAAAGGTCAGTCTCACAGTACCTTCTGACCTCAATGCCCTCCCCGGTTGATACACCTCCCACAAATTCTGATAGTTCGCTAGCACAGAGCCATACAAACTCTGAACTGCTGCTAGCATCTTAAAACCCTTTGAGCCACCGGAAGCCAATGCAGTTTCTTTAACACCGGAGTAATGTGTTCTCTGCGTGAAATATTCCAAATCAAACAAGACATTTTGGACCATATTCTATAAATGACACCGCTAGGCACTACAATTGCAGCCGCTCAGTGATGCCTACGTTTGGGATCCATGCTTAACTTTTATTTTTTATTGGCTTAATCAGCATGGTAATTGACCGTGCCAGTTTTCAGCCACTCAAAACAAAACATTGAAGACCGCCTAGCAACACCTAAGTGGTGGCACCCTCCCACACCTAACGATGCCGATCTCAAAAAGTAGGTGCAGTTAGGGGGTGGAGAATAGGTGTGGTTGAGTTAGGCGCTGTTAGGAATCCAACATAGGTGCCGCCGAATTAGGCGAATGGAGTGGCCATTCAGTGATGATTAAGTCTGCTTAGGTGCCGCTCGGCTTGATTTTCTAAATGGTGCCTATCAGTTGATTGACAACCGCGCTGAGCGGTTCTGTTTATAGAATCCCGGCCTTTGTGTTTTCATTTGCTGATTTAATAATGTGGATTATCTGCAAACGGTGTGCTTCTTTTGTCAATAATACATACTCTTAACAACAATGCTCTCAAAAAAACAAAAATCAAATCCACTGCACATAACACAGGACATGAAAGTAAATAAATGTTGGTGGATTGCATCCCTATTAGTCTGTATGACTTTTGTACCGTGTGTTTGGCCTGGCAGCCTCTTTAAACTCCAGCTAATTCAGAACTGGCCTCTACTGAGCTATGGCATCATGAGACGTGGAGGGGCATAATAAAAAAAACGTCTAAGTCCCCTTTTGGCCTAAGGCCCTAAACGTTGAAAGTAGAAGCAGGGAAAATGTCCATTAAAAAAAAACAAAAAACATCCAAAAGGAGGGTTTTTTTTTATAATAGCCTGCCTTTACTTTCAACTGTTTAAACGCCCAGACTACCACTACGTCTAAACTTACACCAAATAATCAACCTAATAAAAGCTTAAGTCCCAAACGCCCAAAACAAGGGCTTTTAGGCGAAGGAGGGGCCAGTCCTTCGCCTAAAAGCTGGATTCTGTAATCGGTGTCTGTCAAAAATAACACCGGTTACAGAATCCATCCCCCGCCTCCCCGACAATGATCCGGGCAGGAGGAAGCCCAAGCCCTCCTGCCCAGATGATCCCCCCGACAATGATTCAGGCAGGAGGGAGCCCAACCCCTCCTGCCCAGGCAACTCCCATACCCCCACCCCTTCTAAGATCCGGGCAGGAGGGATCCCAGGCCCTCCTGCCCCGACACAGCCCCCCTGAACCCCCGATCAGCCTGCCAAAAACCTCCCCCCACCCGCTGACCCGCGAGATCCCCCCCACCAACCCCCGCAACACCCCCCCACCCCAACACTCCCCACCGTACCTGAAAAAAGTTGGACGGACAGACGGTCAGGTCCCAAGCCCGTCTGTCCGGCAGGCCCACCATCCTCAGAATGACAGGCCTTAGGGCCTGATTGGCCCAGGTGCCTCAATCCCCGCCCACAGTTGGGGCCTGAGGCACCTGGGCAAACCGGAATCAGCCCAGTAGCCTTAGGCCCCTCCTGTGGGCGGAGCCTTAGGCACATGTGCCCAACCTGTGGGGGGTGGGTGGGTTGCTGGGCCACTGAGCTGATCGCACCAGTCGCCTTCAGATCAGCGGGCCCTTTTTCAGCACTTACACATTGGTCTAAGTCAAAACATATAAGTGCCCACTAGGCAACCTGCCTAAACTTTTGATTATACCTGCTGTACTCCTATGTCTAGGTCAGCCCATCTCCCGCCCACCTCCCGCCCTTTCCCCTCCTCTAAAAACACCTCTTTTCACTCTATGCATTTAGAGGCAGGGGAAAGGCCTAAGCTGGTTTTAGATACGTCTAAAACCAGCTTTGGTTAAGAGTACTTGGACAATCAGGCTTTTTGATCGTCCAATTACCCATTTAGGCCACTTTTTAGACCTTTTTTTATTATGAGCCCCTTAATGTATAGGCACCCAGGGTTTTCTACCTATTTTATTAACCCCTCTTCCCTATTCATGTAGCCGAGCCTTTGCAGTGATGCTGCCTGCACTGGAGCTGCAAACTACAATTCATTCTAGTGGCTATTATGTGTGCATTCTAAGTCTAGTCAGTAAATATTCCTGTTGAGTGATGCTTGAGGCTCTCCCCTCTCCGTTCCCCCCCCCCCTCCGGGACTGTAAAAGCAAATCCAGGAAAGACTTCACCTGGAATTATAACCCAGGCCCTCCACATTCCCAACAATAAAACTTTAGGAACAATCACTAAGACATCCTTATGTTTACTCTCTCTCCCTTTCTTAGTTTTCTCACCCCATCATGTTGTATAACTAGAGGTGGGCTTTGACCTTGTCCTCCTGGTACCACAGCATGAAATTTATAAGCCGTGTCGTGATCTCACAAAAAGAAATTTGTGACGACAATGAGCCTAACAATAGCAGTGAACCCATCTAACAATCACCAACAGACACAGGCAACTTAGATATTGGTTTTCACAACATTTAGATTTGTGATTTCTCAGGACTCTAAATTCAAGCTGATAATATGAAGTCACTGTGGCTCAGGCTATTTTTAATGGAACAGTGTCATCAAACAAATAAAGAAATCCCAGTCAAATGCAGGAGGATAAATTAATAATTATGCGTTATATCATTTTAATAATCATATGGCACGTGACGAGTCTTTAAAGCAGTGCTACCGTAATGTTAAGTAAATGAAAACTATAAATGTACAGATGGCCAAGTAGAGTAAAAGTCTCAAGGATGAGCCCTATGAAATGAGACTGGGGCCAAGGAAGGCATGTCAGAGAGGAGAGGAAAGAGAGAACATTCAGTTACCTCAAAGACACAATTACTGCACATTCCTTTATCGATGGAAACAAGTTCTAAACCAGTATTCTTCATTGTAATGCCTGGGGGGCCAATGGGGACCTCTGGAGCAGCCCTCATCATCATCCTAGATTTTTTTTCTGCTACTTCCTGCCTCTCTACCCAAGTTCATACAGAAAGGGGGAAGTAAATGAGGGATAACTCGTTCTTGAAGGCAGGCTGGTGGAGTGGATGTCATTGACACACACACACCAGTCAGCAGTGTCATGGCTTCACATGGGATGATATTTGGAAGCTCTCCTTCAGCACATTTAGATGCAAGGTGGCCCCACTTAAAAATGAGTGAAAGCCACTGTTTTAGAGCATGAAGCATCAAGAGTGCAGGTTCAGTAGTAGCATTAGAAAGTATTCCGCCACAAAAAGGCTGGTGTATGCATGAAACAGCTTTCTGGGGCAAGAGGGAGACACAGAAAAAGTAAGAGAGCTCCAGAAACCTTGGGATAAGCACAGAGAGCCTTTAATTACAAAGAAGTAACTAAGAACATAAGAATAGCCAGAATCGGTGGTATTGTAACAGGAAGGAAACTGGATAAGCAGGGTGGGCCTGATGGATCTTATCTACCATCATGTTCAATGTTATGAAACTCTACTTGTACAATTGAAATTGTCTTTATTGTTTAAAATTATTTTTAAGAACATTCTCAGACAATGCTTGGCATGGTGACACAAACTACCTTATGTAGACTAGAATCTACATCATAACGTGTACAGATCACATTCAGTGAGAGTGAAGTAATTTATGACTTTTACTTTTGTCCAACATTTTCCTCCTGCTTAATCAAAAAAATGGCTTCGACAGAATCATAAATTTAGTCATATCATGTTTGAAACGTCTCTTTCCTATGTCCTGCCTGTCTAGCCCATGCAACAGACTGTGGGGCTCATTTTCCAAAAAGATAGACGTCCAAAATATAGCATAAACTGGCACTTGGACGTCTTATAAGTCAAAACGTCCAAAGGGCCATTTTTTAAACTGACTTTCTAGAAGTCTTTCTGGTCATTTTGTCTCCAGTGCATCTAAATCTTAAGAGGGGCGTGTTAAAGGTATGTTTTGGGTGGACTTAGGAATTGGACATTCTGCAGGGATAATCAAACATTTAACAAAACGTCCAGGGCACTATTTAGATGTTTGGGGCTAGACCTGTTCTAAAAACAAATAAGGGTCAAAAAGGTGCCCAAACTGACCATATGACCACTGGAAGGATTAAGGCATAACCCCCCCTTTTATTTTCCCAGTGGTCACTGACCCCCCCTCTCCCATCACCCAAAGCTATGAAAGAAACAGTACATTCCAACCTGTATTATAGCTTCAGATGGCTACACAGACACAGGTCAGGGGGGCACTCTAGGGGTGCTGCAGTGAACGTCACATTAAAAAGTCCCGGGTACACGTCACTATAACCTGCTTATATTGTACGGTGAGCCTTCCAATACCCAGCCAAAACCTACTGTACCCACCTAAAGATGATACCTGCAGGCATATTGTAGTGTATAGGTGGGTACAGTAAGTTATGGGTGGGTTTTGGAGGGATCCCCATATAATATGGGGAGACAGCATCTTCAAAAATATATAAAAAGGATGGAGTTCGTCCGGAGGATGCCTACTAAAATGGTGAATGGTCTTTGTCCTAAGGCGTATGGGGACAGACTTTAAGATACTTTAGAGCAGTGGTTCCCAAACCTGTCCTGGAGGACCCCCAGGCCAGTTGGGTTTTCAAGATAGCCCTAATGAATATGCATGACAGAGATTTGCATATAATAGAGATGCCAGGAATGCAGATCTGCTCCATGCATATTCATTAGGGCTATCTTGAAAACCCGACTGGCCTGGGGATCCTTCAGAACAGGTTTGGGAACCACTGCTTTAGAGGAAAGGCGGGAGAGGGGAGATATGATAGAGACATTTAAATACCTACGTGGCGTAAATGCGCATGAGTCAAGTCTCTTTCATTTGAAAGGAAGCTCCAGAATGAGATGGCATAGGATGAAGTTAAGAGGTGATAGGCTCCAGAGTAATCTAAGGAAATACTTTTCACTGAAAGGGTGGTAGATACGTGGAACAGTTACCCGGAAGAGGTGGTAGAGACAGAGACTGTGTCTGAATTCAAGAAAGTGTGAGATAGGCACATGGGATCTCTTAGAGAGGAAGAGATAATGGTTATTGTGGATGGACAAACTGGATGGGCCATTGGGCCTTTATCTGCCATCATGTTTCTTTGTCTTATAGTGACGTGTACCTGTGAATTTTTATTGTGACATTCACTGCAGTACCTCCTAGAGAACCCCTCTGCTCAGCTCTGCTGTCTGTGTGGTCATCTCAATGACTGAATGCTGGCTGCTTAGACATCTCAATGGCTTGTTTGTGTGTGTTTTTCATTTGGACATTTTCATATTCGAAAATGGCCAAAAACGAAAGACACGTTAAGAGTCAAAATATCTAGATAAATCATTTTTTAAAATAAAAAAGATAGACATCTTGCATTTTCAAAAATGGACATTTACTAGATTTCTGGACGTCTTTCCCAAAATGTCCACACTCAGACTTGGATGTCCTGTTGAAAATGCCCCTCTGTGGCTCCTCCCTGAAGCCAGTATTAGTGTAATGGGCATTTGGCCAGTAGGTGTTGCTGTTGTACAATGCCCACCATGTCCGTTTTCCAGGAGCTGTGAATACTTTCTTTGTAGCACCCTAACCCTGGCCATAATGACCCCAAACAGTCCTGATTCCATGCATGGCAGTGCACAGAACTAATGTTGAGTCCAAATGAATTTGCGACTCTTGCTGACTTGATTGCTGTCAAGAAGTTCAGAAGCATTATTAGGAATCGGCATAAAGAATTCTTTAAATGATGCAACAATTATACTGTATAATTGAACTACAGGAAGTAATATATGGAAAGTACTGCATGGCATTCAGTGAATACAATTTTCTTTTAATAAATTATACTGTGTCCTTATTTTCACTGACAGTGTTTTAAAGGTTACCTATTCGTGTAGTTACCAGGGTAGATAAACATCAATGACTTTTTAAATTTAAAAAAATCAGATTTTTTTTAATTTTATTTAAATTGGATTTTTTTTTTTGAGGAAAAATCTAATTAAAAATAGTTTTCTATGTAACATACATTATAGTCCAAAAGTTAATCATGAAATAATGATTTATTTTGAATTATATAGCATAAGGCTATATATTCATGGAATGTTTACATTTTATGGTAAGTCTTGATGGGTGGAGTAATGTCCACAACGATCCTGTTGTATGTTGCATAACAACAGAAGAAGGAAATGGTTTTTTTTTGCAGAAACAATTGATACCTCACAAAAAAAAAATGCACATACGTCAGAATACTTATGAAAATGTTGGTTGGGGGGTTTAATGTTGTATGGATTCTGATTGATTATATGTGCATATATGATTACTATTATTTGTATAGATATTGAATTGCATTTTTGTTAGCTTTAGAAACTCAATAAAGATTAAAAAAAGAAAAAAGAATACTTGCAGGAAATAGCAGCCACAGCTATAATAAAATGTGAACAAAAATTCAAATATCTAGTACGCAGTTTAGTCATAGACAATGCTGCAGATGAGAAGAAATTTAGAAGAGCATGAAGAGAATACCAAGCTAATAACATACGGTTGTTGTAGTGTTCATTCGCTGCACTTTTTAGCCAAAGACTTCAGTGTCCCAGAAATAACGACTAATGTTGTTGAAATTGCTAAATACTTCCATAACCATCATTTTGCAGCAGACGCTCTGAAAAGAATGGGTGGAACTAAGCTAATGCTCCCACAAGATGTTAATTGGAACTCTGTAGCTGTATATCAAGAACTGGTCTATTTTGATGACATCCGGTTGTAGCAAGAATGAGTGTCTACAAAACCATGATTTAAATCAGGGGTGTCCAACCTTTTGGCTTCCCTGGGCCGCATTGGCCGAAAAAAATGTTTCTGGGGCTGCACAAACGTGCAAATACTTGCAGCAAGACAGAGGAGGGAGCTGGCAAGACGGTAAACACCCGGGGGCAGCAGAGAAAAACACTGTATCGCCCTCGACTGGGGCTGCACAAAATACTTCACAGGGCCACATGCGGCCCTTGGGCCGCGGGTTGGACACCCCTGATTTAAATCAAATCCACCCTGGTAGTTAAAATCATTTCTAGTACTTCTGGTCTTCCTTACTAATCAGATGCACCTGGGGCTGGCTCATCTACTAGGCCAGGGGTTCCCAACCTGGGGTGCTAGATAGAATTTCAGGGGCTGTGACAAAGAGTGGCTTGTGTCCCTTAGCGATGAGTCACGAGTCATCACTCAGCCAGCTGACAATGTGCCTTGAGCAGTGGTTGTGATATTATTATTGTAGGGGGTATGAACATTAATCAAACATTTCCTAGGGGTGTGAGGTATAGAAAAGGTTGGGAAGCACTGCACTAGGCAGACTAGTTCTGGTAAATTTTCCAATTTCAAAAAGACGAGCAATGCTGCAAAATCTTTGCATGCAAATGAGCTTTGCAGAGGTCCATGGAAATTCCATCAGATCAGGGTTTTTTACACTGCTTATGTGGGACATATTTGATACTCCTATATTTTTTTATTAACTTCCACTTCTCATGCACTTGGCAGCCCCAGACCTGCTGGCATATGCTTTTAACGAACGTGCATGAGACAAGCGCATACGATGTGCCTTTAAGACATGCACATGAGACACACTTTTAACACATACATATATGGCACCCTCATATCAAGTATGCATCTCTCACGTGATCGGTAGCCCAGACCTACCGGTGTACACTTTTGATGCAAGTGTATGAGATGTGCCTTTAGCACACACTACCGGCACCTCCAGACCTGCCAGTAATTTTGGAGCATTAAAGGTCAGTGCTTCATTCCGTATATCACCAGGCAATATCTGGGCATTACCCGGAGTGCTCATTTTATGTTTAAATGATTTTTATTATTCCAGTAGTAAGAAGCAAATACAAACAGTAGTACCATTCAGGAAATAACATTTTCAACAATATAATCAGTTCCCCTCCCATCCCCCCCTCCCCTCCCCAAGAATCCATGGCCGGTCCAACAGCTGAGAGTGGGAATAAAATCTTAAAGATTCAAAAGTCTACTGCGAGCACACGGTGTGAGGTCCTGCCAGAAGTGCTCCCACACCTGACAAAATTTGCAACCCGGGCCAAGAGTCAAGTCTCCCACCATGCGTCTCTCCAGTGTTGCGTGCGGAGTGCTCATTTTAATATTAATGACCTTGTTGTACTACCTTGTTACCTTTCTGGAAACGTCAATTGCTCCTCCTAAACTTACTTGCTCCACTTCATCACTGACGCTGAAACCGTGGATTGAAGACAAAGTTTTATTTTATTTTTCTTTCCAGCTTATGATTTATCTTTAATCTTATCTATTGTTTTGCCTTTTGTCTTTGTTTTGTTCTATTTCTATCATTTAAATTTCTCCAGAATTCTACTGTTCAACGGCTCCCCCTTCTGCTTCTATTCCTTTCTCTCCTCTTTTCTACCTTCCAAAGTATTTAGATCATTGCTGTCTTGTTAAAATGTTTATTTTATTTTTATTTTTCCTCTAACTCTACTTTTCACTTCTCTATTACCCTCCAGGTACTTTAGTTAGATTGTGAGCCTTCGGGACAGTAAGGGAATTTTTCAAGTACCTTTCTTATTTCTAATCTTAATGTATATTTTCTGTAAACCGCTTAGAACCTAACGGATGTAGCGGTATATAAGAAATAAATTACATTACATTACATTACATTACAATTACATAGTATTATTGGAGGATGCTACAAAGCACGGAAAAGACTGCGCCGTTATTATGTACATTGGAAGCTATAATACTTTTGACACTAAACTGGTTGAAACTGGTTTAGCGGTTATTATTTAAAGTACGGTAAGTTTAGAACATCAGGGCCTATTTGTCCACCTAGGTTGGCAGCATGATGCCGGCACAACCGGGAAGACAGCGAAAGAGCTGTAAGCCACTGGTAGCACGGCAGCAAACTTCAAGAACCTGCATGCGCTCATTCAAGGCCTGTTGCTCTTTCACCCAACTGGAAGTTTTTATCAGAGGGTGTAGGATCCAGCAGATCCTGAGTGTACACAGTGGTCAAAGTCTCACTGCTGTGCTGTTTCTTATTTTACAAAAAGGATGGTGTGGCTATATGGAATAGCTTCCCAATGGAGGTGGTAGGGACAAAGACTGTATCTGAATTCAAGAAAGTATGAGACAAGCACATGGGATGTCTTAGGGAGAGGAGGAGACAGTGGATAGGCAGACTGGCCATCTGGCCTTTATCTGCCATCATGTTCCTATGTTATGTCTCCATAGGAGGAGGTAGGGTAGTGGCAGATGCAACCATGGTAGAGAGAAAGGAAGAGGGGGGAGATGCTAGACCCTGTGGGGAGGAGGTAGGAAAGGGAGATACTGGACACCTGGGTGGTAAGGAAGGAAAGGAGAGATGCTGGACATCTCAAGGGGGAAACAGGGAAGGGGATATCCTGAACACCTGTACTTACATGTACGATAGGTTATACCTGTAGGCTTAAGGGATATTGTAGTGGCATACAGTACAGTTTTTGCTATTCCTGAAGGGCTCGCCATACAATAAAAAGGGGTTATAGTGGGATGTGTACCTGGGAGTTTATATGTAAAATCCATTGCAGTGCCCCATAGGCTGACCCACTGTTCTGCTGGGATGTCTATGTGGCCTGTGTACTTAGAATCCTGGCTGCCAAACATCCCAGTTGATTATTTTTGTACATGTTTCCCTATGTTGTTTGGTTTTTTGTTGGGGGAGGGTTGTTGGTGGGTTTTTTTTTGGGGGGGGAGGGTTGCAAATGTACCAAAAGATAGACTCACAGCACAAAAACATCTAGAAAACAGTGATTTTTGAAAGAAAAAGAGATGTTTTGCAGGTTCAAAAATCACTATTTTCAACACTCAATTTTTGAATGTTTTCAGTGAAAAATCCTAAAATCATATTGATCATGCCCATCCATACCTTTAAATGTTAAACAGTTAAAAGAACACATTGACAGTTCTCTGAGTTTTATATGGCGATTGGGATCTATTTTGCTTTAGCTAAAATTGCCCTCTCCTGTCCCCCAGAAAGTGCTACCCTAGTTTGCCCAGTGATTAAAAAACAGCCCTGTCTGAAAGTAACCACCACATCTGGATGGACATTCAGAAATCACTAGGCAAATGTTGTTGTTTTTTAAGTGGTACACTATAGCTATCTAGATCTTCATTTAAAATGTCTCACTTTTTTTTTTCTTTTTTACTTATAAACAAAATAGTGTTAAGGAATAAATAAACTACAGAAGGGCTGTCCAACGGTCTCAGAATTTATTCTGACCCCTGCATTGTGAGGTGAGAGGTTAATTTGTGGTTCAGAATTCTTGAACTCTGCCACATGGTGAGAAGGAAGCTCCTGGTGGAAAAGGCTTGCATGAGAGTATTGTTTCAAATCCTTGGTGTTCTTACCAAACAGAAATTATTTTCTTATTGTAATGTAATAGTGGTGACATAAATAGAACAAAGTGAGCAGGTCACTTACCCAGGGTGTAGAATGGAGTGTAAAACTTCATTGAATCAACTGAGAACAAAATATAGTTAGATATATATCCAGGGCAGGATTAATTTGACGAGGGCCCCTAGGCACACAGGTACACTGGGCCCCCTGCCCCGCCCCACCATGCGCCCAGGCAGAAACAGGAAGCTGCGTCAGAGGGAAGCTTTGGGCAAGTAGCACCGCTTGCACAATTACAGTTCCCGTTGCCTTTCTTACCCGCGTTGCTTGCTTGTCTTACTTTCTGTCAATGGGGGTGGGGCTGCATTGCCGATCGGGGGGGACCGTGGTTGCCGATCGATGGTGGAGGGGCCCATCGCCGTTTGAAAAAAACAATGTTGATGTCTTCCTTCATCGGGCCCCCCCTGACCATTTTGGGCTCTAGGCACGTGCCTACTTGGACTATTGGTTAATCCTGCCCTGTATATATCTCAAGGCATTTTTCATAAGTGCTAGGAGTAGATAGTAGGACAGAGTGACTATCAATATAAAACAGACCTATATCTATGAAGCAAACCTTAAGTAACAATGGCAATACAGTACACAGGGAATGTCAGTACAAGAGCACAGTTTGTAAATCTTGCTCAAATCCCAAAAAATGATCCAAATGAGCATAAGTAAAAGAGGATCCCTGATAGCATCAAGGGCACCAGTGCCTCAGCAAGGACTATACTGCCTTCTTAAAGCTGCAGTTGGGGTCATTGTATTCTGATCATTCATGAGCCACTGGCAAGTTATATTCAAGTGTAAACGTTCATAAACACAGCTCCCCAAATTATACCTTTATTACATATCTGAGAAGTCTAACCCAAGAGCCAAAGTGCTTTTGTTCAGGTCATACATATAGAATGCAATAATTTTCTGAATACACTGCTGCTACAGACTTTTACGGCCTCTTTCACAAAGCCGCGCGGCAATAGCCCCGAAACCCTTTAAGGGCTCCTTTTACTAAGCTGCTCTAAACCCGCGCTAAGCAGCTAGAACTAACGCCAGCCCAATGCGCTAAAACCGCTATCGCAGCTTAGTAAAAGGAGCCCTAAATCTCTATGGGCTTCTGGCCGCTAGCGCGGTTTTGTAAAAGAGGCCGTTAATCAAACGTGACTGATACCACGGTATATCCAAAAGCAGACCGAAATACTTTAAATACTCTGAGCCACACATCAGTAGCTCTATGGCTCAGGAAATGTGTGACACTCAACTTTTGCTCCCTGCCTGCCCAGAGCATGAAGAGATAGGGGCGGGAAAGGCTTTGAAACACATTATTCTCTCTTGCCAAATGAATCCAGCCCATATCCTCCTGAAGCTCCCGAGTCTTTCCTAATGTTCAGCTCTCAAAAAATGCAATAAACTGAGAGGTACAAAAGGCCTCTCCAGGGTGCACTTCATCCCTCCATACCCCATTTCAGGAAACTAGGGACGAGAACTATCCTGAGAAACGGTTTCAGCATTTGCCAATGTGTAGAGTGCATTACTTTAAAACTGCCATAATGTACTACAAGGGAGAGAAATAAGAACCAGCAAGAGAAGAGGAAGAAAGATAAAGGGTGAGATGGGATGTTATAAAGGACAGGAATAGCGAGGTAGAAAGGGAGGACAGAAAGAAGGAGGTAACAAAGGAGGAATGAGAAAAGAGATGGAGAGAGTGACAGTTGAATAATGAGAGCTGTTCTCGCAGTGCGGCTTAGGCAAACAGTAAATGCAAATATGTTGAAAGGGAAAATTAAAACCCCATGAAGCATGATGACTCAACACAAAAGTGGCATGCAAGCATGTAAGCGAGGCTTCTGCAGCTCCACATAGGGCAAACAGAAAACCATGCAGAAGCTGAGTGCAAATACACCATTTATTCTGATTCGTTAGTGACAACATCTCAAATCCCGATGGAAATGCAAAGAGGAAGGAAGAAGAAGAAGAAGAAAATATATATCCCCTGAGCCACTTCTGACAGGTCCTGAGCGAGGAGTGACAGCAAATGACACATCCTCAGCCAGCCCTTGCCAGGCTCTCTTCTCCCATCTGTTCCTTCCTGCCAGCGAGTGCAGCGTGTTTGGTTTCCCCAAACTTGAGGCAAAATTCTCTGCTGCCCCGGAAGAAACAAATTAGGCAATTTGCATGGCAGCATTAAAGTTATCTAGCCAGCTTGGGGAGATTCATCGCTGGCAGCCGGTGTTACCCAAACGGAGCATGCAAAAGGTACACAGCCAAGTGGAACACGGTGCCCTGAAACTTCTCAACTCGGCCCTGGAGTACCTCCTTGGCCAGTCAGGTTTTCAGGATATCCACATTGAATTTGCATAAACTTGATTTGCATACACTGCCTCCATTCTATGCAAATGGCTTTCATGCATATTCATTGTGGATGTCTTGAAAACCTGAGGGTACTCAAGGACCAAGTTGAGAAACACTGCCCTAATCAAGGGATGTTACATAACACCACTAGGAGTCAGGATTGCCCCTTACCTTATATAGGACGGGCTTTTGTACATACACCTTTTCCTAGACTTGACAAATGCATGTAGGCAATGCCATTACAAGCCCATCAGATCCAGTTGTGCTTTTAATTCAATGTATTACCTCTTGAAAAGGATGCACTGGCGCTTAGAAAGATACTCCTTTAAGTGGCCTGACCCCATCACCTTCCATAAGAGAAGTTGATTTAATGCTAGATCGCTAGGATTCCCTTGCCTGTAGGTGTCAGCTTTTGTTCACTCTATGGACAAGTTAAGGAAAAGGGTGTTTTGGGTTCCTTCTGAAAAGCTGAGAGCAGACCCCAAAGCACACGAAAGCAAAACCAAACCACCACAGCTTGAGAGGAATTTCTAAAACCTAAAATCCCCTTCTGGACATTACCGACACCGGCGATCAGCTGGGAGGTGGGGGACGGCAGGGCTCGGTTCCCGCACTTTAGAGAGTCAGGGCTCCCGGCCAGATCTATAAGTTGTAAGCTTTACTAGACAAGCCATGAGTTCATTTGCATATTATTATTATTAACAACCCCCCCCCCCCAAAAAAAAAAAAAAAAAAAGCCGCGCGGACATAAGCCAAAAAGGAGTAGGACAACCGGCACTTACTTTCTTGGGCCATGCTGATGACAGTTTCAGTGGTGGCATGGTACTCGTCCTCCTCCAGGAAGTCGTCGTGCTGGAAGGAATCCCCTTGGAAGTCATGCTGGTCCAGGATTTGCTGCAGAGGGGGAGCCTTGGGCAGCAGCTGGTTCACCACCTCCCGGCTGATGTTGGGGGCTTCCTTCAGCCGGAGTTTGCTCAGGATCTGCGACTTGATGCTCTCCAGCCTCATCTCCTTGCTGTGCTTCCTCCACAAGCACACCGGGCAGTCGGGCTCCTCGCCCTCGGCCACCTGGGGCTCCCCTTCGGGATCCATCTTGTCCAGGACCTGCTTGTCACCTGCTCGGGAGACTTCCATGGAGAGCACCAGCACGCACAGGAAGAAAGGCGAGTGAGCCATCGGCGTCGCCCTTTGCTTCGCCTGTCCTCGTGCAGGAACCAGTTCACTTGTTTCAACGTGGGGGGGGGGGGGAGGGGGGCTGCACAGATGGTGTGTTGTGAGTGTTTGGGGAGGTTCTGCCAGAGTTGGACGGATTCTACTGATGCGGGGGGAAGAAGGGCCTCCGCTTTTTATATCCCGACCGGCCGATGTCGTCAAAGGCCAGGATTAGCTGAGGAGTTAACAAAAGAGCCCCCCTCGGAGGGCTCCCGGAGTGTTCAAAGCCAGCGAGCGAGCGCCCCGGTGCCGTCGCCTCACTTCTCCATGCCCGCGCGGGCGCTCACTCTGACAGCTCTTAAAGGGGCAGCAGCCCAGCTCTTGCTCCGCCAAAGGCACCGGCACTTTTTTTTTTCCCCTCCTCCCCGCCCCCCCACCCCCCCCCTCCTTGTCCGAGGTGTACAATAAATTCGATATACGTCTTTGTTCTTACACGGTTGCATCTGCAGCGGGAGATTGCAAACAGTCAGGTCTTTTTGAAAACAGCCCGAAGGGATGCTTGCCTAGATTTATAGATATTAAAAGATCCCGCATCCTATCCCCCCCCCCCAACACACACACACAAAAACGGCAGCTGAGAAGCATGGTTGAAGAAAAAAATGTTTCACTGTGTAGGTAAAGGGATATTAGCACGGCATGTCTCTCTCTTTTTTTTTAATTTATTGTCTCCTTTTTTAATTCAAAGCGGTATAAGCCGCACTCTTTGGATTATTGCCACTGGCAACGCATCCTCCCCCCCCCTTCCCCGCACTTTAGAGAATAATGATGCGGAACTCGCAACCTTCTGTTCCTCCCTCCGAAAAAAATCTCAAGATAGTAATAAAAGCGTAGAAGCATCTGCGACTGGATCAACATAAAACATGTGTATGGGGAACAGTTTTGGTTTTTTTTAAGGGTAGGACCTTGTCCAGAGCCTGAGCCTTCTCTTACCAAAGAATTTATTACAGCACAAATTGCCCCTCCTCCAGAAAAATGGGGGGGGGAGGGGGGATAGAGCGTTCGGGCACGCATGTGCTCCCCCGTTTCTAGCGGCTCTCTGCCTTCAGCTCCCCGCAGTTCATGAACTGGGGAGGGGGGGGAAGGGGCGGGGCTTGACTGCGGTTCCCGAGTGTAAAATGTACTAACTGCCAGATCTGTGCAGAAATGCTTCTGTCGGGGCCATTCACTGCCCCCCCCCCCCCCCCGGCCACACTCTCAACCGTTATCTCTACGAGCATTTGTGCTGCTCAAAAGGTTGTCCGTCAGTGCACACCATTTCCTCTCCTATGTAAAAGTTTCAAGGAGAAAGGCGCTTTTATGTTTAGTATTGCGCTGGTTTTAACTTTTATCGTGTTAAAAATTACATTTTGGGGCAGCTTAATGCTCTCTTAAAACCTGGTGAACGGAGGAAAGATGAGAGCCGACAGTGTAGCTTTTTCTCTTGGAAAAATACTTCGAATGCTTTTAGTTAGTTACATAAATGTTCTACCGGGATGCGGAAGCGGCCGGTTTGCAGGCAGAGGATGCCCTGGGTGGGGGGGTGTAATTTTAATTTCTAACTTTCTCTATGTATCCAAATTAATAAAGGCCTCCATGACGCATAATTCAAATAGGCACATTTAGATGCTTTATATGACCCCTAACAATGACCCCCCCCCTAAAAAAAAAAACCTCACCCCTATCAAAGCAGCAAATAGAGGGGTTTTTTTTGGGGGGGGGTTGTAAAACTATCAGATTGTATTGCTATACAAGAGATTAATCGCTTGTTTGCAACCCCCCTTACCCCAAAAACTTATCATTTTAAACTTGAGCTTGGGCAAGCTACAGGAACTTACTCAAATGCCTGAAAGATAGTGGCTGTAGTGGGATTTTAACCTGATATCCCGATTTCTAGCTAGGGTTTACAATTGAGCAACACAAAGCACACAGAAAGTTGATATGTGAATGTTATCCAAAGTGAGCAGAGTGCTAGAAGAAAAAAAAAGATTAACTTGCATAGAAATGTGAACATTGCCAAAGCTACCTGAATCAGAAACATAAAATGATAAGCAACAGTTACACGATTTTACATCTTACAGCTAAGGTAAAACAGGTTAATAGTGGAGAGAGTGTTATAAAGAGGTTGATTAAACTGCAAACAGGGCATATAATTGTAGTTAATTTTTCAGGTTCTTTGTGCGACCCCCAGAGAGAAAGGTGTGACAGAGATGATGTCAATTGGAAGCCATTGCTCGGACTAATGAGATTTTCCTGCAGTCCAAAGTGTGGAGGTGGGCTTGGTTTTATTTGGAAGAGAGGAGCCCTAAGGGGACAGTATAGTGGACTCCTGCGGGCTATCATTTTCTTGCTCACTGATCACTGGTGGATGGCTGGGGACATCCAAAGGTTTGGACGGGGAACAGGCTGAAAGGAGTCTGGCGGCACCTTCAGTCTCTACCTGGCATTCATGTTATTTTTACATACACACACTAAAATGCAGTACATTTCCGACACACTAAAACACAATGCAAGCCAAGTATTGTGCAAGTTGGGATGCAGGGCAAAAGCTCACTCTTCCAACAAAAGAGAAGCACCAGAGCTGCAGGCTCCTGACTCCCAAGTCCGTGGAAGAGAGAGTCACCCCCCTTTCCAGAAAGGCGGACATAGTCACCAGCTGCCTGGACTTTGCCTCAATCGGCTTGAAGCCGTGTCTCCATGACAATCTCCAGCAAGGGGATCTGATAGCCCCATAGAGTGTGCTTAATGCCATGGGTGGCACGGTAGCCAGGTGGATGGGTGACAGTAATTTGCCAGGCTCGCCTTTCGCTGTTCCTCAGAACAGGATTTCAGAGGAATCAGGACTGTGGCAGAATATCACAGCTAACTCTGGAAAAAATGTCGGAGGGGAGGAGGGGGGTGTCTTCAGGAGGTGAAATCATTAAACAGCACCACCATCCCACCAGCTGTGATCACCTGGGAGCTCCCCCTTCTCACTGATTCATGCAAGAAGTCCTGATGGCAAGGGAGAAAAACACAAGAAGGGCATTGCTAATAGAAGTGTCAGTATCAAGTGATTATCCTGTACTCCTTATGGAGAAAGCAGATTCTGAAGTAGTACAATCAAGAAAATGTAGCAGAGAGATAAACTATCCCAGTTGCATTGAACTCACACCTTTCTCAGTAGTTAACAATGAGTTATATTCAGCTTCAGTTGATTTTCCTGTCCTAAAAGGGCTTACAATCTTGTACCTGAGATAAGGGAGGATTGAACATTTTAAATGTGATTAATCACGTTGTCTGTTAGCGATTAATATGTAAGATATTTTTTTTAAGAAAATACAACATACAAAAAATTCCTAAAATCAAGCTTAAATCACTTGTTCATCTGTAGTTTCCTCTCTATCTTTCATCTACTATTTCATCCGCCATTTTATTTCTCTGCATTCACCTCAGCTCTATCCTTGTCTCTCATTTCTTTTGCCTCCAGGTCTCTTTACCCCACTCACATTTCATATCCAGTATCTCTCTCCCTACCTCTGTGCACCCATTTTTCCCTTTCTCATCCTCGGTCCCCTCAATGGATCTCTTTTCCCTTCTCATCCCCTCCTTGAGTTCAGCATCTCTTTCCCTCTATGCCCCCAATGCAGCACCTCTATTCCTTCTTCCCCCAATACAGCACTTCTTGCCTTCCATCCCACCTCAAATCCAACACGTCTTTCCTCCTCTAAGCCTCATGCAGCACCTCGCTCTCTTCTTGCCAAGTCCAATGCTTCTTTCTCTCTCCTTGCCCCCCTCATTAATCACCTCTTTTTCTCCTTGCCCTCCTCAATGTAGCAACTCTCTCTTCCAGTATCTGCCCTCTTTCTCTGCCCTTTCCTTCCATTGAACATATGCCCTCTTTTTTTTGCCCTTCCCATCAAGCATCTGCCCTCTTTCTCTGCCCACAATCTGGCATCTCTTTCGCCTTCCCTTCCATCTCTCTCTCCCCTCCCCCTTTGGTTTTGAATCTCCTCTTCTTTGCTTCCCTTCCCTTCCTTCCCCCCCCCCCATGGGCTAGCATCTCTGTCTCCCTTTCCTTCCTTTCTCCCTCCCTTCCAATTTGGTGGCTTTCTCCTTTACCCCTTCCTCAATCAGATATGACGTTTTCCCCCCTCTCCCCCCACCCCTGTGGGATGGGTACCTCTTGCTCTCTTTTTATCCTCTGCTTCAACTTCCTGTCCTCCAGAGGGAAAGCTTCTGGGACTGCCAAAGACTGAGGCTGCTGGAGGCCCAAAGATTGCAAGCAGCAACATAGGGAACGGACCAAAGCACCCCCCCCCCCCCACACACACACACACACAGACAAGGTAATCACGCTAATTGCGATTAATTTTATTAATCGATTAAATCTGCAGCTCTAAAATGTACTCGTCTTGTATCCCTCCCCAATGCTCAAAGAACAGCACAGTAGACAGTGCCCTTACCGTAGAAAACTTACCAGCTCAGGGATGGTGGTGAAGACTAGAAAGAGATGATTTTTGCTGAATCTCCTTCTGCCAGTGGTTTGTCTTCCAAGTAGATGGAAATCCATACCACTTAAGTGCTTATTTATTTATTTACTATCCCATTCTGTCCAATTAGCTCAGAACAGGTTACAGGTTAACGTACATAATATACAGTTAACTGGTTATAATTTGCCATAGCTACAATACAAAGTTTTTCTAATACAAGTTTTTATCTTAACATGACACATACTGAGGATCTAGTATCAATATACTGTATATTTCTTTGTAATCCACCAGCTGTAGGCAGGGGAGTTAGGTGAAGAGGTATGTTTTTAATGCTTTCCTAAAGTTTAGGAGTCCTTCAACGGATCTGATCTGGAGGGGCAGTTGATTCCAGTGGCTCGGTATGAAGTAGGAGTAAGAACGTCTTTTGGCGGTTTGTAGTTGAAGGGCACACAACTAGGGGACATTTTGAGGCATATTTCATCCTGGGAGTGGAGGGACCTTTTCAGCACGTACAGAAGGAGCATGGTTGTCACTTAGCCTGGCGCCATGTCGTGCAAGGATTTGAACGCTAGCATCAGATCCTTGAAGACACAACATTTGGCTATGGGTAGCCAGTAAGCTGATGATAAAGCCTGGGAGATAGGGTCACGGGCATGGAGATTTGTCAGAAGTCTGATTGCCGCATTTTGTACATGCTGGAGACGTTGTATGTTCTTTGCTGCGAGTCCAATGCAGTCCATTGCAGTAGTCTATGCATGAGAGGCCAAAGGCATAGAGTAGTTGGATGAAGTCAGACTCAGAAAAGTAATTCCTTATTTTTCAGAGTTGTCGCAAGTAGTAGAATGATGAAGATACCACCTGAAAGTTATGGTTGGAAAGCAATAGGTTAAACTCAAGGAGTATTTCTAGGCTGCGTACTTGGTCCTTTGCAGTTATGGTAGTTGAGTCCCAGCGCAAGGAGAGACAGGTGCAGTTGCAGTGCTTTTTGCAGATCCAAAGGATTTCTGTTTCAGAGGTATTTAGTTGTAATTTGTTGAGGTGCCCAAACCCTCCTGCTGGAAGATGCCCCGGAAGATGCCCCCCTCCCCGACACTACTGATCACCGGCAGGAGGGTGCCCAATCCCTCCTGTCGTAAAACGCCCCCCCTCCGTACCCCTCCTGCGCTAACAGCCCTCAAACCTCCCCCCCACCAAACTAACCTGTAATTGTTGGCCAGATGGGTCTTGCCCGTCCAGCCGGCAGGCCCGCCTCGTCGAAATGAGGTGGGCTCGCCCCTTCTCAGCCCATCCTGCGAAGACTAAGGCCTGATTGGCCCAGGCTCTAGAAGCCTGGACCAATCAGGCCTTAGGCATAGCAGGTCCGCCCATCCCCACTAAGCCTAAGGCCTGATTGGCAATTGGACAGACGGTCACTATACTTATCGCGGCAGGGAGATCCCTTGCAGTGATAAGTGTAGCGGCCACGTCTACTCTAACCCGATTCTGTAACCGGCGTCTGTAACATGGATGCCGGTTACAGAATCGGGGTTTAGTGTAGGCCCGATTCTGTATAGGACGCCTCTCCTGGGCCGTCCTATACAGAATCCGGGCCTAAGGGCCTTGAGGACCATAAGAGGACTATTTCAGGAGAAATATCTACATACTCTTTTTCATGCTTTAATAATCTCAAAATTGGATTATTGCAATATTGTATACTTGGGGACCTCAAAAAGGAATCTGAAAAGACTACAAACCTTACAGAATACTGCAATAAAAGTTTTAAGCTTTAAGAAAAAATTTGATAGGGTAACACCTCTTTATTTGCAATATCACTGGCTACTCATTTACTATAGAATCCAATTTAAAGCTCTATTTCTTGCACATAGAGTTTTTTTATTCTCTACAGCCTGCTTATCTACATTCATATTTGATTCCTTATTCGCCATTAAGAACCTTGAGATCTATTCAGGATAATACAATGGTAATACCCTCTGTTCATAGAGCTAGATGGGAGTCTACTCGAAATAAAGTGTTCTACTTTGCAGTTCCAAATTTATGGAACCATATGCCATGAGAGTTGAGATTAGAGGCAAATTTAAAATTTTTCAAAATGATGTTAAAATAACAGTTTTTTAAAAAGAAGCATTCGGGCAAGATTTAAATCAATCTGATATTACTCATATATTCTGAATGTTCTAGATCTTCAGTTAGCAGTCTGGTGAAATTTTAAAGTTCAATGGTATTTGTATGATTTTACTTAGGAGTGAATGCTTTTTGTAAGAGTGAATGTTCCTTAGTATGTTTGCTGTTTATATGGGCTAGGTCTATACTATCTAATAATGGAGTTCTTTTTTATATTTGTTTTATTTTATTTTACTTTTATTATATTCTGTAAACCGCTTGGACCAGTACAATGAACAAGCAGTATAACAAGATTAATAAACCATACTATTTCCTTTATGCTTTCCTTAGTTCTCTTTTCATGGTTCTTAAACTGTCGGTAAACCAAGGGGAGGAGTATTTCTGGGGATAGTATTTGATCTCTTTGATTGGTGCTAGACCTTCGTATAGATTTTTACCTCAGTGTGCCAATCCACGGCAGCGTCAACAGATTCAGAATTGGGTTTTAATGTTCCCACTAGGTTGAAAAGGCCAGTGGAGAGATCCTCTAAGTTGATAGCATCGTTGTATATCTTCTTCTGTTGGGTTTGCTTCCTGGTTGATGGTTGATTCGTTGTGTAGGTATGGTTGAATGTGATCAAATGGTGATTGGACCAGGGTACTGGTTTGGTGGTGCAGCCAGAAGTTCCTGTGCTGAGCGACGTATCTTTCTGAATAAAGATTAGGTCTAGAATATGGACTGCTAAGTAGGTCTGTGAGGGGACCATTTGCTGGAAGCCTAGGTCCGAGAGTGAAGTGATGAAGTCTGTTGGAGATCTGGCCTCGTTTGGATAGCTTATGAAGTTAAAGTCTCCAAATATGATGACCTGCTTGTATGTGATGACCAGTTTGCTAAGGATGGATAGTAGGTCATCCAGGATGGCCACTGGAGAGTGTGATGCTCTATATATCAAGGTGGATGGCCATTGGAGAGTGTGATGCTCTGTATATCAAGATGAAGGTTAGACCTCTGTTGTGACCCACTGAGATGATGAGGCACTCTAGTACATCTAGTGTGATGGCGTTTCTCATTCTTGGGTTGAGGCTGGACTTAATGATGGCGGCTACCAGTGGTGTACAAAGGAGGGTGCGGGGGGTGGTCCACCCTGGGTGAAGACCATGAGGCAGCATTCTTGGGGTTGACATCATGATCCAGGAACTTTGCTGCACTGCCAATGTCGAGCCTTCCTCTCTGCTGGGTCCTGCCTTCGTGGAAGCAGGAAGTAGGCGGGACTGTCAGAGAGGAAGGCCCGACAGTGGCAGAGCAGCGAGTTAAGGGTGCCAACAAAGAGAGAACTCACATACCTCAGGGCCTGCCTTCTACAGCATCAACAGTGGTGGCCGTAGCTGTGGAGGCAGCGCTATGAACAGGCTTCTTGTGTCCCAGCCCACTGGGGTCTTCCTTTTGCCGCATCACTGATGATGTGGCAGAGAGAAGCCCTGGTGGAGCATGCCATAAACAGCCCATTTGGCACTGCTTCTAATAGTCAGCCACTGCCACTGCTGTTGCTGCCCTTGGAGGCACAAAGGAATGTCAAATCTCACAGTCAGGTCCGGAGGTGCTGCACAGAGGGATGGGAGGGAGGAATGGAAAGCTGCTGCACATGGGGGAAGAGAGGAGAGAGGAAGAATTGTTGGACATGGGCTGGAGAAGAGACAGGGAGATGCAACAAAGAGGTAGAAATGGGTGAGAGGGAGAAATCCTGCATATGGTAGAGGGAAGGGAGACATGCATGAAGAAGAGAGGAGAGATGTTGGACAAAGGGTGGAGGGCAGTGAGAAATGGTGCATGGGGAGAAAGAAAGAAATGTTGCATATGATAATGGAGGGGAGGAAGGGAGAGATTCTGCATGGAGGGGAATAGAGAGGTTTGACCCAAGGTACAAGGCAGGAAAAGAGAGAGAGAGCAAGAGACGGTGGACAGTGGGAAAGAAACAGAAATGTTGGATATGGCAATGGAAGGGAAGGTACAGAAATGGAAGATGAAGGTACAGAGCAAGGAAAATGAAGAAAACATCAAACGGGCAGGAGAGCCTGGCGAGCAAATTAACAAAAGACAAACAGAAACCAGAGCCTGGGACCAACATGATTTGAATAATAAAGTGACCAGACAACAAAAGGTAGCAAAAATAATTTTATTTTCTATATTGTGTTACAATATGTCATATTTGAAATGTGTATCTCGCCAGAACTGATGTTAGACAGCAAGCATGAGCTATGGCCTAAAAGAGAGAGGAAAAGTCTTTTTATGTTTATTATGTTTTAACCACAGCGTTGGCGTGGGGTTGGAGAGGTTATAATACTGTGGAGGATGGGCTATAAAAATAAATAAAAATTACTAAAAATATTTTTTTATATTGGGGGTGTTAAAAAAATGATGGGCCCCAGAATAAGCCTCTTTTTGCCACAGTATAAATGCTGAGAGGGAAAGTTGCTGGTCTGGGGGGAGGGGAGAAGATAGGGACACAGAATAGTAGGGTCAGAGAGAGGGGAGGTGTTTAACATTGTAGAAGAATAGGGACAGGGATCCAGCAACCTTATTGTGGGGAGTGGGGGATACATGAATACTTGAGTATATCCCCCTCCCCTGGTTTTTACTCGCTCACAATTTCCTCCTCTTTTAGAAGGGGGGGGACTCTTATCTTGGTTTAAAATCGAATAGGTATATACGGAAAGTCTGCTGGTATTTAAAATAAATATCCATCATTGCTCTTTGTAATTTAAAAAGTATTCTAATTGATTGGCAGTCTTTATTGTGAAATTAAGCTATTGATTAGCTGGTAGAATCATATAACAGGGCTAAAAAACAGTTTAAACAAATGTGGTAGCCATTTTATAAACATTGAGTCAAAGATGGCAGCAGCAAGCAAAAGGTAGGTAGGCATTATATGGGATAAGGTGCCTATTTAAATAGTTAACTCCCCCTTTTTTACAAAAACCTTAGCACGTTTTTTAGCGCCAGCCATGGCGGTAACAGTCCAAATGCTCATAGGAATTCTATGAGCGTCGGAGCTGTTACCACTTCAACCAGTGCTAAAAACACTAGCGTGGTTTTGTAAAAAAGGGATGGGGATAAATAATTTTATTCAACATAGGTTTTTTATAAAATAATTTTTCTATCAGGGGGCCAACTCCCTGAGGCAGTCACCATGAAATATGGACCATGTTGGTTGCTGGTCCCTTGATAATTGACAAGAAAACCAAAAGATAAGTTATCAGTGTCTTTTACAAAGCTGCGGTAGAGGTTGTGGCTCTAACCACTGTGCCGCACTCTGATAAAATTATGAATAATAAAAATACAGTAGCCCAGTGCAGAGTGAGGTGAATCATGAGCTATTGAGAGAATGCTCCTGTGAAATGAGTCACCACATGGGGCATAAATATAAGATGCATTATGTAGAACCATTGCACAAATCTCATCAGCAGCATGTAAGGGTTGGGTTTTTTTGGGGTTTTTTTTAAATAAACTTAAACTTATGGAGTTTTCAGAAATAAACAATACCATCCAGTCAGTAACCATACAAGCAACACAGTATAAATCAGATATCCAAATCTTTCCGATACCTTTCCCTTCCCCCAGTTATCAAATTATAAAACCTTTAGGGACACACACACACCCCCATTAGACTTTCTTAATCCCAGAATCAAAAATACTTGCAGATTATCACATAAGAGCTACATAAGAACATAAGCAATGCCTCTGCTGGATCAGACCTGAGGTCCATCGTGCCCAGCAGTCCACTCACGTGGCGGCCCAATGGGTCCAGGACCTGTGTAGTAATCCTCTATCTATACACCTCTATCCCCTTTCCAGCAGGTTATCCGTTCCTGGTTATCCAATTTTTATAAAAATCCCAAACTTTATGAAATTGAGCTGACGATTTACGGTAGTCAATTTAGACATCAAATAAACATGTTCCAGTTTCTTTTTAACTACCTCAATAGGTAGTAGGTAGTTCCTGTTTCCAAAATGCTGCTACTGTTATTCGACATGCAGTGAGAAAACATGAGCAACCAGTTTATGTTCTTCTGGTGTAAGTCCTGGTATCCAAAAATATTTAAATATTTGGACCATTACAAGTAAAACCACTTGTGAGCAGAAGTTGGAATACACATCCAGGGTGGGTGGGTGGGAGGAGGGGTTGGAAAATATATATATATATATATAATTCTTTATTCATTTTTACAACTTACAACAAGTGTAGACAGAAATAACATTTAAATTTACAAACTTACAAACATCACTTGAATTTCTATTACAATCATCTTAAATTAATGAAATTTCCCCCCCCTTACCATATCATATGTAATTATGTATATCTTATCCAAGCACTTAATGTAAGATCAACCCCCCCCACACCCACCCACCCACACCCTCTCAGTGGAAATATTTTTAATTCTTTAATTTGAGTGCAATTTTTGAATATGGGGGGATATATATATTTGTCATACATTACAATTTTGATTGTATTTAGGTGCTATTATAGTGAAATAAGATTGTATAATATGTTGCACTTATTTTTGGTTTCAAAATGAATGAATAAAGATATTTAAAAAAAAAAGAAGTTAGAATGTTGGAAAGAGTAACTTCTCTTCGGGAGCATGGGACAAATCAAATGAGGATAGTGGATTGGAGATTACAGCTAGAGAATGACACGGTGACAAAATTCATCACTGTTCCCGTCCCCGTGGATAACCGTAGGAAACCATCTTCATGTCATTCTTTAAGGAGAGAGGGAAGAATCAGAGTATGAATGGCCACAACCACTGACCCACAAGCTTTGCTTTGAAGAATGCTGGTGTAGAAGGATTGAAGTTGAGATAGACACTACAGAATGACAGTCTCTGGTATCCAGAGCAGATATTGTGATGTCATAATGCCTCTTTCCACCAGTGTCTAAGAGCCAATCACATCAGTGATGTCACAATGGCTTCATTATCCTTGGCTCACATAAGAATCAGAGTATGAATGGCCACAACCACTGACCCACAAGCTTTGCTTTGAAGAATGCTGGTGTAGAAGGACTGAGGTTGTAATAGACACTAGAAAATGACATGGGATTATTTCCCACGGTTATCCGCGGGGACGGGGACGGTGATGAATTTTGTCACCGTGTCATTCTCTAATTACAGCATTACAAATTTTGGCGTACTAGGTTAAAGGATACTTCTTGTCCTTATTTGCACAATTGCTTGTCCAGATCTGGCAAGCCTGCTTTAGAAAGGATAGCTGCTTTTGTCTCTGTTCACTATTACACTTTTTAATTAATTTTAATTAACGTTATTACCGAGGGCTCTTTTTACGAAGCCGTGGTAGCGGCTTTAACGCGCGTGACTTTTAATCAGGCGCTACCCCTGCGCTAGCCGGAAAACTACCGCCTGCTCAAGAGGAGGTGGTAGCGGCTAGTACGGCCGGCGGTTTAGCACGCGCTATTACGTACGTTAAACCGCTACCGCGCCTTTGTAAAAGGAGCCCCACGTTTACATCATATTAATCTTATATGTTCACTATCACATTTCAACCCTTGCACATGATTGCGTTACACTACGTTAATGAAGGCTTCACATTATCATTTTTTCTAAACACTTTTCAGATACACAAAGTATCAATAATTTATTCTTGTCACCATTGTTATTCAGACATACATTTATTCAATTTGCTCATATTAGGACCCCTGAGGAAGGAGTGTTTCTTCAAAACACAGACTGTGTTGGGTTCAGTCTTATCAGTCCTTTTGGAAACAAACTGTCTTATGTGTTTTATGCTTGTTCAATAAAGTTTCAGCGTCCTGTACATCGTCACTGCAGTTTTTGCTTTTTGTTCTTCGTTTTAATATTTTACTGCAGTCGAGTTGGATCTTTTGTTTGTTGTTGCCCTTTGTATCTGTTCAAAACATTTTCATTGCTCACCTTCTTGGTAGAACTGAAAGTGACTGGTGCTAAGGTGTTGAGCTAAGAGAGCATACGGTCAGATGGATTGACTCAAAGGCCCATGGGTTGTTGGCAAGGTGAGGCCAAGGTACTCAGATTTAAAACATAAGGCATCTTCCAAGACCAGTTTTAGGGTGGTGAAATAATAAAGCAAAAACCAGTGTGAAGAGAAGCTTTCTCCTTTTCTGGAGAACTGTGAGGCAGACAGCACAGGCCTGACAATGGTGAGTGGCCATTTCAGAGCTAAGCAATTATGTGTACCTTAAGACATAGCTGGGTGCTGGGAGGCTGAAGCCAGGAAGAGGAGTGGTGTTGCTTGTTCCCTAGAGCACAAAGTAGATTGTACTGAAACTTTGGAAGTGTCTTTGAGCTGGGACTAGTACACTTACCCCTCCATATTCGCAGTTTTTCGATCGAAGGCCCCGCCCCCCCAAATTTACATCACAGGAAATCGCTGCTCCCGGCTTTGCGCAGAGAAAATCGCTGCTTCCAGCTGCACTTTCTTCACTGGGACAGGTCAGGTTATTCATGGTTTTGTGTCATTTTAAAAAATTTTTTTTACAGAAAAACCGCGGATAACATAGGAAAAGTGTACAAGTGATGGATGAGAAGGTAGACTATGAAGAAAATGGATTGCACATAGGAGTAATATCTCCTAGTTGTTGTTTTTTGGGTTGGGGGGATTTTTTAGATTTTTTTTTTTTGTAGACATTGTTCTTTATTGTACTGTATACATCTCCTAGAAATTTCTCCAGTCACCTTATACTTCAGTACACCGAATGTAAATGGTATTTTTTTCTTTTGCTTATAAACACAGACCATCTCAGAGCCTGAATTCTGCATGCTGATATGCATGATATGTTTTCTTTTTAAAGATGCTTTTAATTGATCAACTGTGTTTTAGTAATTAACTTATTTTTGTTTCTTACATTTATTTTCCCAATCCTCTTTTGTGTTTACCTTAAATGTTTCTCACATTTTCTATATCGATTGTATTTCTCCCCCTCTTCCTATTCATGTCCAGGGGCTTTTCGGACCTTTTTACCTAGTACGTATTTGTTGTCAGTCATGTAGTTTTTTTATAGTTTAATTAATAATAGATGTTTCATTATAGAAATGTATGTTTTATTTGTTTGTTAAAATTTTTGTTTAAATGTTAATTTTAAATTTTGTTCAATGCTTTGTAGTTTTGAAAAAGCGTTTAATCAAAAACCTGAATAAACAATAAACATGGAAGTTCATGAGGATGTGTCACATATTCCCATCAGAGTGGGGATAAATCCCCCTTCCTGTAAGCAGGAGGTCAATTTTCATTTTTTTTTTTTTTTTAATCTTTATTCATTTTTTAATCTTACAACAAGTGTACAAATAAAACATTTAAAATTAAATATATCACTTGAATTTCTTTCTAGTATAACATCAAATAAATAAATTTATTCCCTTCCCACCCACCCTTTCCTTTAGCATTCAATCAAAAATATACAAATATAAATATTCTTTACTATTGATTAAACCTATATTAAAACTTTAATTCACCCTCCTCCCCCCATTTGCAAATATACTTTCAATAGAAAATGATGTCTACTCATTACAGTAAGTCGTCAATGGCCCCCAGATCAATTTTCAATTTTAGGTCCATCTGCTGGAGTTTCTTCCTGAAGCTGCATCCTTCAGTTTGCAGTTTTTTGTTCGTTTGTTTTTAGAATCTAAGCTACAGTATGATGATTCCACCTTTTGTTTGTGTGATCTCTTCGCTTTTACCAAGGTGTAGGCAAGAGGCCATGGTGTCAGTCTGTGGGTGAGGAGCTTCAGGCAGGACCATGACAGCAGGAAAGGCTTGTGATGTATGTAGGTGATAAGTCATTGCTCTAAACATATTGTATTCACCCAGGGGCGCAGATGCATGAGCTTGTGTGAAAGTGTCTCCAAGGCAACCATGCATATGTGTAACAGGAAGAAAATAATAAATTTAAAGCAAATAAATTGGCGAGGAAGTGCTGAGGGCTGCTCGGGGGATGAGCCCATGCACAGAGCCTGTGAGCTGCAGAGAGATCATAGAGATGAAGGACAGAGAGTCTGCACTTGATAGCAACTCTGTCATTAAGAGTCCCAAAACCATTATTGTGAGCTGCAGAGGAAAGCAGAGAGCTTATGGCAGCACCAGAAAATAGTGGGGCTGCTGAGTGAAAGTTTCTAGGTCTGCTCTGGAGTTTCTGTGTGAAAGGAATGGATATCTTTGAAATAATATTTCCTGTAAATGTTTGATTTCATAAAAAATGCTGCAAATTAAACTTGCTTATTGGCTGTTGAGCTGAGTTTGTGTGAATTATGTGGGTCAAGAACTTATCTGATACCTGCTGGTTCTCATGATTTATTGAGATTTCTAAATTAAATTTGGAGTTATATTTGAAAGGAAAAATGATAAGAACTTTTAAAGTGTGTTTCAGAATTTAAACTGGATTTTTGTGACTCCTGTTGCTATAAAGAAGTATTAAGTACTGGGAAATAGAGAGTAAGACCTCTGAATCAACTCAGATTGCCTAGCATTATTGGTGTTTAAGGCAAATGTTTTATATTTAATTTGGTGTTCAGCTGGTTTTCTGCCGGAGTTCATTCCTGCAATCTTTTCTGATTGATAATCTGCTGAATTCTTGACCAGTTTACACAGTTATGTAAAATTTTGAGAATCTGAAACTATTTTTTGAAAGCAAAATGTTCATTTGAGAACTGAGGGTCTGGAGCCATGGGAGTGATCTATTGGCTTGGGATTCTAGGAAGTTCTGAGGTGCAGAGCTGTTTCCAGACAGTATTCCTGATATATAGCACTATCAGGCTCTGTGTGAGGAAGCTATGAGACTGTAAGGAGATTCATTATTTCTGAATCAAAAATACTTGGATATGCAGATAAAGCTGAGGTGGCTCAGATATTGTGTGAACTTATGTGTTGAAACTCTGTGAGCTGATTTCATATCAGAAACATTTTGGGAGGTTTCCTGGAAGGGTCAGCTTAGGGATAAAATAATTATCTGTCCTTTTGCACATGTAGTTAGAAATACATGGCCTTAGCTCAAGAAGACATTGACTTTAGCCTGCATTCATCTAGGGAGATTAGGGTTTTGCTTCCTTTCATTTGTTTACAGATAGGATAGTAGCAAACGTCCAGCTCTCCAGAGGAGCTGCTAGTTCCAGATAGGTGACAGACAACAATTTAGTAGTACCCAATGCAAGAAAGTGGCAATACTGGTAAAAACAGGGTTTTTAAAATACTTTAATTTTGTGTACGCACAGATATAAACTTTTTGTATTTTATTGAATTTTGGGACTGAGAAACACCCTCTGGTTTTAAAAGAGTCACCTAGTCAAATACTTACCTGTGGTTTTGGATATCCTAGACCAAAGTTAGTATTAAGCTGAAAGGCAAGACATGTTTGTTTAAGGCTTACATATTATCACTAACTATAATATATAATCAATGTATAATCAATGTAAATTTGATCACATGTTAATGGTAAAGTAACTTTGCTATTCATTTATATTATTTAAATTTAGTTTACCTTGTTTAAACAACATCTGACAACAATTGTTGGACATATAGATAGATTGTGAGCCCACCGGGACAGAGAGAGAAAACTGCTTGAGTACCTGAATAAATGCATGTAAAACCGTTCTGAGCTCCCCTGGGAGAACGGTATAGAAAATTGAATAAATAAAAAAAATAAAATAAAATAAATAAATAAATATCTACTGTATTTAATTTGCTTTCACCCTCAATTGTTTTTTGTTTGTTTGTTTGTTGTTATAACAAATAAATACAAATATTTTAATTTTTAACTTCTGTATTGGTGTGAATTGAAGGGGAAACCTATTGAAATATCTGACCGTGATTATAACATCTCATACATTTAATTGTAATAATTAAATTATAATGTAATTGTATCACATCACCACTAGGGGGCTTTACATTTTGACATCACCGTGACAAGATTCAAATTCTTTGTAGGTTTTGCACAACATTCAATCTCTGGTCTAGGTCTGATCCCTGAAGATAAGATGGAAGAACTGAAAGCACAACTTGAAGATTTAAATGAGAAACTAAGGATTCAAGAAGCACGATTCCAAGAACAGAAGGATGCTTTTTCCACAACCATGGAAGTGATAGGCCGTTTAGCTGAAAAAACACAGGAGACTGTAAGAATGCCTGAGGTGAGCTCAAACTCAGTGGCTCTAACACAAGTTGCAACTTTATACACATCCAGAGATAAGATAATTCCAGATTTTTTGGGTGCACCAGTGAAACAGGGTGATCCTGTGTGGAAGAAAGAATAAACAGACTAAAGCTGCTCTAAATATTTTAAGGATCCTACCTGAAGATCAGGTAGAAATCATGAAAGATCATTTGAAAGGACAGGCAAAGGAGACAGTTAAATTTATGTTAGCCACTGACTCAAGCACTTAGAAGACATCTTTGAATTGTTTATTGAAAGATTTTATACTGCTACTAATGACTGGACAGTCAATTCAGAGTGGTTTACATAAGCTTCTGTAATGGTGATACAAAACATGAGCTTCTGTAAGGTGGTAAAATATATGAGCTTCTGAATTGATGGAACAGAACATGAGCTTCTGTAATGGTGATACATTAATCTAGATGCTCATTCTAGGTTATATATACGCTATAAAAAATATTCATCCTAGGTCTATACCACGATGCTGTTATCCTATAAAGTATATTGTGGCAGGGTCAAAACCCGCAAGCAAGCAAGGCCCAAACACCCACCACGAGTGCTTGGATCCAGTCTCCACAGAGTGCCAATGGAAATAAACCAGTCTTTTTATTTCCCCCAAAACAGAAAAACACTTTATTTTCCTCCATATTTCCTCATACAGGGAAAGCAAAAATCAAAATAGCCCTGCCGCTTCCCCTAGACAGTCCTTGTGGCCAAATACAGCTTTCCCTTCAATAATGTCTCAAAAGTTCAGGCTTTCATAATCTCCCCAAAAAAAGCAAATCCATTTCATAGTCTTTGTCCCAGAGGCTGCAATTTTACACAGTTCCAACAGCCTCTGCACAGGTGACGTAAATCCACTTTCTCTGGCTTACAGGCAATGCTTCCAACTGCTTTTAGTAACTGCAGTCTCTCACCGGACTCTCTCTCATGTGCCCAGCTTCACAGAGCAAATGTCTCACAATACTGCCCTCACTTCCTATCTCTGGGCTCATATATGTGGGAACGTACTCCACCCAACTACAGAATAAGGATCCTGTACGCCACCCCTGTTCCCAATGGTTTAGTGACTCAGGACAGGGATAAACTCTGGGCATCTGAAGCAGCCTTACTGGTAACTCGGGCTGAGACTTCAGTAATATGGGGATTCCCTCCCCCACTGCACCAAAGCACATATACACTCCTGTCCACAAGCACCTAATTAAATCTCCGTTTTAGTTCTCTATCACAGGATCACTTGTTGCATTTTTAAACAGGAAGGTTTTATTCTCAATCAACTCTATTCACACATACTTTCTTCAAGTACACCTTCCTCAGGTTCATAGTAACCTTCCATATCATAATCTAGGTTGTTTAACTGAAAACCCTGCTCATTTATCTCCATAGCAGTCCCTTCTCTGTCTTTTAGCTTCCCTTCCCCACTTTGTGAGGAGCCATGTTGCTCCCGGACAGCCTGTGTAAACTTGGTTTCAGAATTCTCCCCCTCCCAAGCTAATCTTTCTCTAGGAAATGAGCTTCTTTCTTGCCTGGGGTTTCTGGCTGCCGTTTCCAACTTGGTGGAGGTCCTGGTGTACAAACTCTCCCAGCGTTTCCTGACGTGCACTGCAAAGTATTCAGCTTGGCTTGCTCCTCCTCCCTCCAGCAATCAGCTGTAGAGATTTTATTTTTGTGGGCTCCTGCTCTCCTGACTCCTCCCCTATCTTTAACCCTCTGTGTGTCAGACTGAAATACTGCAGGGTTAAAGGGAATTTTTCTTTCTACAGGTTTGAACAAGGAATAATAGGGAAATACAATAGGATCCTGAGCTGCTGCTGCACCAGGTCTTCTGATCTGCCTTTCTAATGTGCCTATTGTCTGCTTGCCAGACTTCACAATACTCTTTCTCTCGCTGGGAATAGGCACTGGCTTGGCATAATAACCCCAGGCATAATAACCCCAGGCAATCATTCACCCTAAGCACCCTACTGCTTAAATCTCTCTGACATCCTAACTCTCACTTCTGACATCCTAACTTCAACTCTATCCAGCAGACACCCTACACTAACATACTATCTTTCTCTCTCATTTACTCTCTCTCACTTATTCTCTCTCATTTACTCATTGATATTAATCTCTCTCATTTTCTCATTTGCAGGCATTACCTAGGTATGGCAGGGCGCACAAGAAGTGTGAAGCCTACAAGCAAGATTGCAATTCCCTACACGGAGGTGATTCGGGAGGTGACCTCAGCCTATGCACAGACGGAGGAGAACACAACACCGGGGAAGGAGGTCTCCGTCCAGACCGAGGCCATCCCGCAGCAGTACAACACGGCCTCTACACAAACAGAGGAGGTCATCCAACAGGACGACATTATCATGCAGGAATTACAGAGCCTCAGGGAGGAGGTGAAGCGCCTGAGAGACATTAGAGAGGATGAGGCCTACATCGATGGACTAGTGCAGGAGCTGTCCCAAATCACCGAACAGGCCCGTGACAGGTCCTTCACTGAGACACCAGGGCCGTCGATGATGAGTCCAACTGTAGGAATCCAGGAGATGGCTGGAGGCACTGACTCCTGGCAGTTAGTGACCTCCTCCACAGGTAAACGTAGGAGACCCCCCCCCCCCATCTACAATCTCTTCACCTTCTTATCCTTTCTCTTACCAGGGTAGCTCCACATCAACTCCACAACTCAACCTAAGGAACAGATTCCAGGTCTTGCAGGAAGAGACTATCGACTTGAAGCAGGAAGAGACTACTGATGTTCAACACACGACTCCATCTCAGGCCACAACAGATCGACCCTCCCAAAAGAAGCGCAGAGTAATAGTCATCGGGGATTCCATGCTGAGAGGCACCGAGGGACCAATATGCAGACCGGATATGCAGTCAAGGGAGGTCTGCTGCCTGCCGGGAGCCAGAATACGGGACGTGACCGCCAGACTTGATAGACTTCTCAGGCCCCGGGACCACTTTCCCATGCTGCTTATCCACGTCGGAACAAATGACACTGCCAGGAACGCGCAGGAGGACATAGCTAGAGACTTCGGAGCTCTGGGGGAAAAGCTGAAGCAGACAGGAGCACAGGTAGTATTCTCTTCTATTCTTCCTGTTAGGGGCAAGGGAAGAGATAGAGACGAACGCATCCTGAAGACAAACGAATGGCTACAGCGATGGTGCCGAGAATTGAACTTCGGATTCCTAAATCATGGAGAGGCACTACAGGGACTCCAGGGACCAGACGGACTTCACCTAACCAGCAGAGGTAAGAACGTCTTCGGACACCGTTTAGCCCGCCTGCTTCGAAGGGCTTTAAACTAGGTAAGTCGGGGGAGGGTACTCACTTAAATACCAGTGCAGTAAGAAACAATCCTGATGTGGTGATCCAAAACTGCGCTTCTAAGTCCGAGGTAAGTACCATCACTGCTAAAGGTTCACTAGGAGACACTTCGAGTCAGATAGGAAACTCTCTACAGAGGTTTAACAAACACACAGAGTGGAGAGCTATGTATGTTAACGCACATAGTTTAGGGAATAAATTTCTAGAACTGGAAACAGAAATTGTGAATGCGGACCTAGACGTAGTGGCAATATCAGAAACATGGTTCACGGACTCCCATGGGTGGGATACAAATATACCAGGATACAACCTGATTCGACAAGACAGGAAGGGTAAGCTAGGAGGAGGGGTAGCACTTTACATCAAAGAGAACATCAAGATAACCAGGATCGCAGATGTTAAGTACACCGGGGAATCCATCTGGGTCAACCTGGCCAGAGGTGGAGAAAAGTGCCTGTACCTTGGTGTGGTATACAGACCTCCAAGACAAACAGAGGACAAGGATAACGAATTGATTGAAGACATTGAAAATATTACACTACGGGGGGACACTGTTCTGCTAGGGGACTTCAACATGCCTGATGTAGACTGGAACACACTCTCAGCGTCAACTTGTTGTAGTAGGAGGATTTTGACGTCCATGATGGGAGTACAGCTCAAACAAATGGTGCTAGAGCCCACTAGGGCCGAGGCCATCCTGGACCTCGTACTTGCAAACGGCGAGAGTGTTTCGGAAGTCTCAGTGGGAGAAACGCTGGCTACCAGTGACCATAACATGGTATGGTTCAACCTCAGGAAAGGCTTCCCTAAATCACAAACAAAAACGAGGGTACTCAATTTTCGGGGCACTGATTTCGCACGTATGGGAGAATTCGTCCATCAGACGCTGCAGGATCAAGAAGCAACTGATAATGTGGAAGCCATGTGGTCAAACCTGAAATTGACCCTACACGAAGCAACTATCCGCTACATAAAATCAGTAAATAAACAACAAAGAAACAAAAAACCCAAATGGTTCACTAAAGAGGTCGCGTACCTCGTCAAGGAGAAAAAAAGAGCGTTTCTTTCATACAAACGTACGGGAACAGGTGAAGCTAACATTGAATATAGGACCAGGTCTGCAGCAGTCAAAACAGCAGTCAGGGAGGCCAAACTTGCAGTGGAAGAAACTCTAGCAAAGAACATTAAGAAGGGGGACAAATCCTTCTTCAGGTACATTAGTGACAGAAAAAAAAACACAAACGGGATAGTACGCCTCAAAACACCGGACGGGAATTACGCGGAAACAGATTCCGATAAAGCCAAACTACTGAATGAATACTTCTGCTCGGTTTTTACCTGCGAGGCACCGGGGCAAGGGCCACATCTGGAAGCAATGTCAAGCGTGGAAGACCCATTTCAGAATTTCGAGTTCACACCAGCTGATGTCTACAGCGAATTGTCAAGACTCCAGGTAAGCAAAGCCATGGGTCCAGATGGACTGCACCCAAGAGTGCTCAGAGAGCTGTGCGATGTCCTGGCGGAACCATTAGCCATGCTCTTCAATCTCTCCCTAAAAAAGGGGAGAGTCCCCCTGGACTGGAAAACGGCGAATGTTGTTCCTCTACACAAGAAGGGTTGCAGAGCGGAGGCTGCGAATTACCGACCAGTGAGTCTCACATCGATAGTATGTAAACTCATGGAAACACTAATTAAAAGTAAGTTGGACATGATCTTGGATGAGGGGAATCTTAGGGACCCTAGTCAGCATGGATTCACTAAGGGTAGGTCGTGTCAATCCAACCTCATCAGCTTCTTTGATTGGGTGACAGGAAAGTTGGACTCAGGAGAGTCTCTGGACATAGTATATTTGGATTTCAGCAAGGCTTTTGACAGCGTACCACACCGCAGGCTGCTAAACAAGATGAAATCAATGGGGTTGGGTGAGACGATAACTGCATGGGTCAATGATTGGCTGAGTGGTAGACTTCAGAGGGTAGTGGTTAACGGTACCCTATCTGAAGCATCGGAGGTGACCAGCGGAGTGCCGCAGGGCTCGGTCCTTGGTCCTCTCCTTTTTAACATATTTATAAGGGACTTGACACTAGGACTACAGGGTAAAGCAACATTATTCGCCGATGACGCAAAACTGTGCAACATAGTAAGTGGAAGCTTTTTACAGGATAGCATGACAAAGGACCTTCGTATGTTGGAAAACTGGTCCTCGACATGGCAGCTAGGCTTCAATGCTATGAAATGTAAGGTCATGCACCTCGGTAGCAGAAATCCGTGCAGAACTTACACCTTAAATGGAGTAACATTAGCTAGGACCTCAGTAGAACGAGATTTGGGAGTAATCATCAGTGCAGACATGAAGGCTGCCAAACAGGTGGAGAAGGCCACATCCAAGGCAAGGCAAATGATGGGATGTATCAATAGAAGTTTTGTCAGTCGGAAACCAGAAGTCATAATGCCGCTGTACAGAACCATGGTGAGACCTCACCTGGAATACTGTGTGCAATTCTGGAGGTCACATTACCGTAAAGATGTGCTTAGAGTCGAGTCGGTTCAGCGGATGGCCACTAGGATGGTCTTGGGGTTCAAGGGTCTCTCGTACGAAGAGAGACTGAGCAGACTGCGGCTCTACACTCTAGAGGAACGCAGGGAGAGGGGGGACATGATTGAGACATTTAAGTTCATCACGGGACGTGTCGAGGTGGAAGATGACATTCTCTTCCCCAAAGGACCCTCGACCACAAGAGGGCATCCGCTTAAACTTAGAGGGGGGAAATTTAGTAGTGACACCAGGAAGTATTTTTTCACGGAAAGGGTGGTGGACCACTGGAATGAGCTTCCGGTGCAGGTGGTCGAGGCCACCGGCGTGCTCGACTTTAAGAGAAAATGGGACACTTACGTGGGATCCCTACGTAGGTCGAGTCACTAGCATCTAGACTATTGGGGTGGGTCAGTGGAGTGGGCAGACTTGATGGGCTATGGCCCTTTTCTGCCGTCATCTTTCTATGTTTCTAATATGGGTTAGCAGCAGAGTCTCTGGACAAGACAGGGTCCTGCCTGTCACAATATATGTATGTAAATCTACATAATGCTAGTTTCTTGTACTATGTTCGATCTAAAACCTACTTGCTTACACCTTGATGTTATTGTCGTGTTTCTTGTCCATCCTAGATTTATATTTTAAATTAATCTTATTCCCTACCTTCTGGTATATCTTTTTAGTGATAGTTCATTCACCTTTCTGGTGGGAGGTTGCTAGCTATTTTCCTCTATGATGCTACTCCTCTTGGTTGTTGCATTATTAGTAAAAGTAGTTAGTGAAAAGGATAGTCTTTATCCCTTTCATGAAATTTTTGGTGTCTTTTTCTAATTTTAACTTCTTCAGAGGGTGTTCCATCACATTGGGGCCATCATGGAAAGCATTCTTGACCTGATGCTTTTGTATTTGATGTCTTAGAAGGAGAGTATTTCAAACAGAAATTCTTGGCTTGATCATAGGGTGCATGCTGGTGTATGGTTATATAGTCTTGCTGCTAGACAATGCAGTTCTGAGAGATGGATGGTTTTGTGTGTTAGAAGTAAGATCGGGGGTCACGTGATGCGCACGAAGTGAACAGACGTGCGTTGCTGGGCTCCGCGATCCGATCCCCTGAATATCGGCTAAATAGCGATACCTGGCAGCAGCGAGGGGTATCGCTGGACCTGCGGGCAAGGAGAGTCGGAGCTGGGTGGTTCGGCGGAGTGCTTTTCCGTGCAGGAGAAGCCCCGGTATGCCCATCAGGGCTGCAAAAACCCCGAAGTGCAAAATCAGCGCGCCGGAACCCAAAATGGCGTCGGCTCCCGCCTCGCCGCCGCTGGAGCTGGGCGACTGGGTCCATGAGATCTCCCGCCTGGTGACCACTGCCCTGGAGGACCGCTTAAATAAATTACAATCGGCGGTGGATGGCATCAACGAAAAATTCGAGGCCCAGGCTCAGAGGCTCACAGAGGTGGAGCACCGTGTTTCAGCGCGTGAAGATGAGGCCCTTCAGGTTCAGCAGCGGGTGGAGAACCTGCAGTCCCAGGTGGCAGCCCTCACAGACAAACTTGAGGACACGGAGAATCGCCAGAGAAGAAATAACCTGAGGGTTGTGGGACTCCCGGAGTTGCAGGGCGCTGATGCGCTGTATCAGTTTTTTCATACCTGGTTGCCAGAACATCTTGGCTTAGAGACCTCGGCCATGTCTTTTGTGTGTGAAAGAGCACACAGACTGGGAACCACTTCAGGGGCTAACTTGAAGCCTAGAGCGGCTATTGCCCGGTATGTGAACTGGAAGGAGAAGGAACAAATCTTGAAGGCTTATCGTCTGGCTGGTGGTCTGCAGTATGAGGGAAAGCGGTTGCTCCTATTTAATGACTATTCTGCGGGTGTGTCATCGCGGCGGAGGGAAATGGCGCCCATCTGTACCACCTTGCATCACAAGGGGGTACGCTTTGCTCTGGTGTACCCTGCAAGCCTGCGGATCTGGAGAGAAGGCAAGGTGCATACTTTGCTGACCAAGGGGGAGGCGCAGCGCTTCTTGGATACCATCAACGCCGCTGGTCCTTCTGGAGAGGGCGGAGGAGTCCCGGGCAGCTGAGATCCGACGGGGTAGCCAGTTCGGAGTAGCAGAGATTCCCCTGTTTGTTCATGGTGGTCCTCTTCTGGGACTGACTGATCTTCTGATTTGATTAGAAGATGTTCGGTTTTATACTGTTCTGTGTACCTTTTGACCTGGACCTTCCTGGAGGATGCGAGAGGACTCTTGATGGCTCCGAGGGGGAGGTCGCTGCTGGCCCCTGCCTTCACCGTGGCGGGTGTGGCTGGTGTGCGTAGCCACCCTGATGGGGACCTGGATTTCCTTGTCTTCGTCCGGAGACTGTTTCTGACAGGAGCTGGTGACTTTTGTTCTTGTTTGGTGTTATCAGGGTCCATTGTTCTAGAAGCTGTCACATCTAGCTAGTAATGGATCGTGGGTTGCCCAGCTCAGTGACCCCTATTCTTAGATGTCCCTTATGGGATTTTGTTTTCTTGTACTGGTTTTGTTGGGTTTGGGGGGAATTTGGGGAGAGTCCTGGGGGCATATTCTCTGGGATTGGGGAGGGGGGGAGGGGGTGTGTGTTTGTTCGGGTGTTTGGTAGTGGTATGTGGGGTGTGTGGACGGTTGAATGGCAGTGTGGTTCGGGGCGGGTTAGGGGTGTGTGTGTAGGATTGGCACCTTTCTATATTATTTTGGGGCCCGCGGCTTCCGGACGGGGCCGGAGGCACGTGGGGGCGGCTGTTTTCTTGCCCTGCTGGCAGCGAGGGAAGGGTCCTAGCTGGGAGGGCCCTCTCCTCTTGACACTACTTTTAGTATTTCCTGTCTTGTTCTTTAGGTTTCTCTTTGATAATGGTTAGCCTCCGCATTTCCACATATAATGTGGATGGTATCCATTCTCCTGTAAAGAGAAAAAAGTTGCTGAATTGGTTCAAGAAAAATCATATAGATATTGCTTACCTGCAGGAGACCCACTTATCGGGGGTTGAGCATGCCAAGTTGCGCCGGGAATGGGTGGGGGAGGTATGCTCCTCTTCTTTTAACTCCAGACAGCGGGGGGTTGCGATTTTGTTTCACAAACAATTACCCATACATATCCATAAAACTCTGCAGGATAAGGAGGGGCGATATGTGATAGTTTTGGGGGAATTGTGGGGTCAGAAATGGATGTTTTGTAATCTCTACGCCCCTAATGTGTATAGTCACCGATTTTTTTCTGGGCTTTTGGCCCAGATAGCTCAGTATTCTGATTATCAACTTCTTGTGGGAGGGGACTTTAATATCACGGCTGATCCCTCCATGGACTGTAGACCGGCGAGGGTGTGCCCGGGGGACCATGGAGCCAAGGGGGTAAACTTTTTGATGGATCAGTTGCATTTGATGGATCTGTGGCGGACTTTGCATCCTACTGAGCATACATACACTTTTTACTCGCACCCTCATGATGTTTATGCTCGTCTGGACTACTTTCTGGCGTCGCCCACGCTGCTCCCGCAGGTAGATCATGTTTCTATTGAGGAGGTTCCCCTATCGGATCATTCCCCGCTAATATTGACGGTCAGGCTTACGAATGATACTCCGCGCAGGGGGTGGCGGTTTCCAAGCCATCTGTATAAGGATCTGGAGTTTCACAGATATATCCGGGAACACTGGCAGGAGTATTGTCACCATAACGCTTCCCAGGATGTTGATCCGGTGATTTTTTGGGAGGCATCTAAGGTTGTACTCCGGGGATATATTATTGCGTATGTATCTAGGGCACGGCGGCGCCAGGAGGCTGATCTTTTACGGCTTTCTGGAGAACTGCAGGCTTTGAGACGGCGTCATGTCGCTTCGCTTTCAGTGGAGGACAAAAGCCGGCTGGGGGAGGTCCGATCACAGCTGGAGGTCCTTTTGACGCAGCGGGCCAATAGGGATATCTATTTCCAACGCTATCGTTTGCATAGATGGGGGGGGAAGGCCGGACGGCTCCTGGCCAATTTAGTGTGTCCTTCTCGCAAACAACAGGTCATCCTGTCTATTAAAGATGGTGCGGGTCGCCTTTACACCGGGGCGGATGACATTCAGTCTCAATTTGTACAATTCTATGAGACTCTGTATTCTCACCGCGAATCTTCCGAACCGGACCGCACGGAATTTTTCCGGGATCTGGTTTTGCCTCAAGTGACGGCTGCCCAGCTTGACCTTCTGAATGCTCCGGTCACGGCGGCGGAGATCCAGCTGGGTATCAAAGCGTTGAAACTCACGAAAGCGCCAGGCCCCGATGGGTTTGGGCCCGAATACTATAAGATCATGGCTGATTTGGTTCCTTCAGCTTTGGGGGATGCGTTTAATGAGTTGCATGCAGGAAAGGGTCTAGGACCGCGCAATATGGCCCATGTGGTCTTGCTCCCCAAACCAGGGAAGGATCTTGCCCAAGTGGGGTCATACCGCCCGATCTCGCTGCTTAATCAAGACGTAAAGCTGTTGGCGGCGATACTGGCCCGCCGCCTGAATGCTGTCCTCCCTTTGTTGATCCATGAAGACCAGGTGGGCTTCGTTCCGGGCCGGTACGCCTCCATGAATCTGTTTCGGGCGTTAATGGCCTTGCATTCGAGAAGAGGGACGGGGAGTAAATCGGCTATCGTGGGATTAGACATGGAAAAGGCCTTTGACAGCATTTCATGGCACTTTCTATTCTGGGTTATGCAGCAATATGGCCTGGTTGGCCGTTTTCCTGAATGGATTCGTAGTTTGTACCTTCGTCCGCAGGCGCGCTTGCTGGTGAATGGGGGTCTTACTGCTCCTTTTCCTTTGGGCAGGGGTACCCGGCAGGGCTGTCCTCTTTCCCCCCTTCTCTTCGTGTTAGCCCTTGAACCCTTGGCGGTAAAGCTGCGCACTGATCCTTCCATTCGGGGAATTCGGATAGGAGATAGGGAGAGTAGGATTAACCTTTTCGCGGATGACATCCTCCTCTATCTCGATAATCCCATAGAGGATCTGGAGAGAGCACTTGGGGTGGTTCGCACTTTTGGAAATTTTTCTGGGCTGAGGGTTAATTGTGCCAAGTCTGAGCTGTTGCCTTTGGACTCTACTCACAAGGAGCCCTGGCACTCCGCTCTTTCCATACCGCCAGTAGATGGGCCGTTGCGGTACCTAGGTGTGTATCTGACACCCGATTTATCCCTCCTGTATCAGCAAAACATTCGTCGCCCCCTCGAGCAAATCGCGGCTCAGTGTGATCGCTGGAGGGAGTTGCCGTTGGGATTATGGGGGAGAGTAGCACTCACAAAAATGGTTCTCCTGCCAAAGATCTTGTATCCCCTTCAGACTATCCCGGTGTGGCTCGCCGCTCGGGATGTACGGGCTTTTCGGTCTACCATTTCTTCTTTTATTTGGAGACGAAAAAGGGCACGCATTAGCTATACTAAATTGATGCTGGACCGATCTCAGGGGGGCTTGAATCTTCCGGATGTAAGACATTATAACGTAGCAGCTTTGCTTCGCTTCATTCATGAGGGCTGGACTGGACAGTACAAATATGCTTCTGGGGAATGGCTATCCTCCTGGTGTGCGCCGCATTCTTTCCTGGCCCTTCTTCATGTGGCGCCTTCCGCGGTTCCCGGGGGTTCCTCGACCATGAATTTTCTCCAGCCATTTAGGATGGCGTGGCGGTGGTGGAGGCGCCATCAACAGAAAACGCCTGCTGCATCGGCACTCTTGCCTCTGTGTGGTAACCTTGCTTTTGTTCCGGGGATGGGACCTTCTCGACTTCGGGAGTGGGAGCAGCGGGGGTGTAAGACCTTGAGGGATGTGTGGGATGGGGGTAGTGGGGATGCATTCCCGTCCTTTGCCCAGATTCAGCGGCGCTGGGATGTGCCCGGGAATCATTTCTGGGTGTATCTTCAGATCCGCCACTACTGTACTACGCTGGCTCGGAAATGGGGGGATGCTTGGCTCTGTGGTCCTCTGGATGCACTCTTCTTCTTGCTTCCCGCAGCCCAGAATAAACTCTCTACTTGGGGACGTATGCTACGGGCGAATCTGTCTGAGGAGACCCTTGATGGAGTGGCCTCTGTGTGGAGGAGGGAGCTGGGGTTTCTGGGAGATCGGAGCGAGTTTCTTGCTCTGTTTGGCCATCTCAGACTGTTGGGGGGCTCCTCCGATCTCCAGGAAATGCAGTTTAAGATAATGCACAGGGCATATATTTCTAGACACCGCGGGGCTCTTATGGGCCTCTGGGAGGGGGCTGTGTGTACCAGGTGCAATCGCTCGGCTGGAACCTTGGTTCATCATTTTTTGGAGTGCCCATCCACTGATTTGTGGTCGAGGGTACTTCCTTTTTTGGAGCAGATTGTGCACCGTCCTATTCCACGTGACTATGGCATGCTCTTATTGGGAGATCAGAGAGTGTTGGAGGAGGCTGGTTTTTCGTTTCCTCAGCGGAAATTCCTTTACATAGCCATCCTCTTGGTGAAAAAACTCCTTTTGCAGTATTGGGTGTCTGACCAGGTGGCTTCTTTTACTCATTGGCTACACCGGCTTGCTCTGGTGGCCCACTTTGAAATTCATCGCTCTCCAAAAGGGGGGGGGATTGATCTTCGCTGCTATGTGGGTTTCGGGAGGGCGGCCTTGAGGCTCTGTCCTGGGGAATCGGTGGCACAGCTGGATATCCATTCTTAAGGCCACTGTTCCTTCTGTCTCCCCTCTCTTTTCTTTTCTTTTTTCTCTTTTTCTCCTCGTTCTTTTCTATTTTCTCTCATCCTTCTTGTATGGGGCTTGGGAGTAGGTCACCTTGAAAGGTGCGTGCTGGTGCGAGTGGGAGGGGTGTCTGTGGTGTGGTTGTTGTGGATAGTATGGTACGTCTGGTGGTAGTGCATATGTGGTATGATTGGGGGGGTTGTTTTTGTCTTCTCTCTTCATAAAAAAACTTTTCGCAGATGGCGACTGGAGGGTGCAGAGCCTGTCCGGCACAATTTTCTTTTCTGTGATTGCCTGCTCGGTTTCCAGTTTGAGTTATATTTTCTCTATTTGGAAGTTGTGTCTTAGTACTGTTGGATTTCTGTACTTTCTGTGTTGCATCTGTTAATAAACATTATTTCAAAAAAAAAAAAAAAAAAAAAAGAAGTAAGATCTTGAATTTCACCCTTCTTTCAACCGGAAGCCAGTGTAGCTCTTTCAGACTTCAGTTTCTGAAGACCTCCAGCTGAGAGAGGAAGACAGAATAGGGCCAAGTGTAATGAACTAGGTCATTACAGTCCAGAATGCTTAAGTGAAAGGAAAATGATTCCTGAGAGTAGAGTAATGGAAAGAAAAGAGGATCCTGAAGAAAGCCCATCAGGTGTAACTAAAAGTCTGGCAAAATCAGGAACTGGATCTGAAAAAAAAGAGACTCCTAGTAAAAACTATTCTTCAGTATCTAAAGTGTGAATGCAGCAGGCAGAGGTCATGTGGAAGAAAACCAATTGTGATGTAATTAGGCAAAGTCCAATTATTGAAACAACAATTTGTGGGATGAAAACCTTATGCATATTGGACACTGGATCTGACATGTCAACAATTTCAGAGACATATTTTGAACATGTGGAAAAACAAGTTAACTGGATAAAATTAACAGCAGCTAATGGGTTGAGAATTCCCATCAAGGGATGTATTGAAGCAGATATACTCACCATTCTTTATACTTTTTGGGAGAGACACGTACAAATACCACAGAAGTAAAATCAGAAGATTTGGATGACGGTACAGGAGCTTGTAAAATCACAGAACAAACATCATATCAATCTGGAGAAGTTTTTGATCGTAAGAAGAGAGGGGTGCTGATCGGATTGGGAGATAGAGTGTTGTTACACAATCACTTCAGAGGAAGGCGTAAAATCCAGAATGCCTGGGAATCTATCTCTTACACTGTGGTTGAAATTTTTGAACCACACAGGTTAACATATGGCATTAAATCTTCAAATGGTGTAATTAAAATTGTACAACTTAACCAGATAAAATTAGTAACTTTTCCTATAGAGGAAGACACTTTACCTGTAGTGATTAATACTTCAGATGTAATTACAGATAATGAAAGTGTTTGTTCAGAAGTTGATACTGATTGTTGGGTTGCTGTACCTTAAGAGGTTCCTGTAGATTCTAATTGTGTCCCCACTGCAAGTGCATCTAGAAGGTCAGAAAGAACATCTGGCAGTTCAGAAAGTGTATGTTTGGAAGAAGATGTGCTTAGTATATCTAGTCTGTCCAATAGAAGTGAAAAAGATGTCTTTGGCGTTTTACCAGATCTACCAGAGGAATGGTGTCCAAATATATCAGAGAAAATTTTGTGGGATACTCAGACTAAAGGCTCCTTTTACAAAGCCGCACTAGGGCCTTAACGCACGGAATAGCACACGCTAAATTGCCCCGCACACTAGCCGTTACCGCCTCCTTTTGAGCAGGCGGTAAATTTTCAGCTAGCGTGTGCTAATCCGGTGTGTGTGCTAAAACTGCTAGCGCAGCTTTGTAAAAGGATCCCTAAATGTTTTGACAGCTTGATTCTAAACCAGTGGTTCCCAACCCTGTCCTGGAGGACCACTAGGCCAGTTAGGTTTTCAGGCTAGCCCTAATGAATATGCATGGAGCAGATTTGCATGCCTCTCACTTCCATTATATGCAAATCTCTCTCATGCATATTCATTAGGGCTAGCCTGAAAACCCGACTGGCCTGGTGGTCCTCCAGGACAGGGTTGGGAACCACTGTTATCCCAGGACAAGCAGGCATGATATTCTCACATGTGGGTGACGTCATCTACGGAGCCCCAGCGCGGACAGCTTTTCAAGCAAACTTGATTGAAGTTTCAAGTTTGCTACACTGCACCACGCATGTGCATGCCTTCTTGCCCACTAAAGGGCGCATCCCACCTCGTGGTCCTCAGTTCAGTCTTTTCCGCGGAGCCAGAAGCCCTGTGGAAATTGTGCTCTTCGATTTTGCCTTCTGACACCGCGGCTGAGTATTTTTTTCTCGGTCGCTGTGCTTAATTTGTTGTTTTATTCATTTGTGTATCATTTTTCGTCGAAATATTAAAAAAAAAAAAAAAAAAAAGATTTTCCGTTCGGCTCCGAGGGCTCCCGGTAGCCGTGGCTGCGGGACCTCGTTCGTGCCCGGCCATTTTTTGTGTCCATGTCCCGTCCCTTGACGGGCTTTAAAAAATGCACCCGGTGCGATCGGCTCCTTTCGATCACCGATCCTGACCGGTGGTGCTTACTTTGTCTGGGCCCGGAGCACCCGACCGATTCCTGTACTCGGTGCTCTACTTTTCAGTCCAGGGCCCTCCGCCGCCGTCGTGCTCGGATGGCGGAGCTCTTTGCGGTGGACACCGGGGCGGGGAAGGCCTCGACGTCGGCCTCGGCTTCGGCCCCGGCCTTGACCTCGGCCTCGTCGCCCTCGACCTCACCCCGACAGCCCGCTTCGTCGAAGCCGGTCTCCTCGACCCCGAAGCCGGCGAAGGGTAAGTCCTCACTTCCTTCTTCTCTTCCAGTGAAGAAGCCATCCTCAGGATCATCGACGGGGGCGGGTGGGTCGTCCTCGGCCCCGCCCCGAGCGTCGAAGTCGGGTGCCCCACGGGAATACTCGAGACCGAGGTCGCCCTCGAGGGAGCACCCGCCGGCCCCGGATCTACCTTCCATGATGGCGGTACCGGCCTTTCAGGACTTACTCCGTGCGCTCATTACCTCGGAGCTGTCCAGCGCCCTCGCGCACTTCCAGCCGCCTTCGGAGGCCCCCGCGTCGGCGGCCTCGGTCTCGGCACCCTCGACTTCGGCCCCCGGGACGGCTTCGGCCTCGGCCCCAGCCTTGCCCTTGACCTCGGCTGACCAGCCTGACCGGAGCGTGCAGCCTCGGGACAAGGGGCGGAGGGTTCGGAGGATCTCTTCCTCTTCGTCCTCGTCGAGGTCCTCCAGGGGCTCCTCGCCCTCGGGTCAGCCTCGGGCGAAGCGTCGGTCAAGGAAGCCCAAACGTCAACGGGTCTCTCCTCGACGACGCGGCCGCTCCTCGCCGACTGGGGCCGAGACCCTTCGGGTCTCCGAGCTTCGCCTCGATGATCCGAGGCTTCTCCGCTCCTCCGAGGTTGAGTACCCGAGGGACTCTTCGCCGAGACGGAAGGGGCGTGCCTCGGTCCCTCATACCCCAGGGACTTCCCGCAGGGGTTCCTTGGGGCATGGCCGGTCCCCGACCCCGTCGAGGTCGCTGGGTGCGGCCTCTTGGGGTTCGGGTTCGGGCACGGGGCAGGAACCTCGTTATTCCCGTGAGGCTTCCCCTTCCTTCTTGGCGACGAGGGCTTCTCGTTCTCCCTCGCCTCCTTCGAAGCCCTCCTCCTTTTCAAGATTTGTGCTTGATATGGGGAGGGCTTTGGATCTTGATCTGGCGGCTGGGTTTCAATACAAAAAGGAATTTTTGGAGGAGCAGGATTTGCCCTCTCCTCCCAGAGAGACCCCCCGGCTGCCTCTTAACAAGGTTCTACACCAGACCTTCCTGAGGAACTTGGACTCCCCTCTTACAGTCACAGCTGTCCCATCTAAGATGGAGTCTAAATACCGCACAGTCCCCTGCAAGGGATTCGATAAGGCCCAGTTATCTCACCAGTCGTTGCTGGTGGAGTCGGCGTTGAAGAAGTCCCAGCCTTCTCGGGTCTCTGCGGCGGTCCCCCCCGGGTGGGAGGGGCGGACCCTGGACAAGTTTGGTCGTCGCCTCTATTCCAACTCCTTGATGGCCACCAGGGTCCTTAATTACGCATTCACCTTCTCCTCCTATTTAAGGCAGATGGTGAAGGCATTACCCAGGTATTATGGAGTCATGCCTGATTCCCATAAGGAGGATTTTGGAGCCTTTATGACCAATTTATCCCAGCTGCGCCTCTACCTTTTTCACGCAGTCTATGATGCCTTTGAGTTGGCCTCTCGCATATCCGCTTTTGCGGTGGCGATGCGCCGTCTCGCATGGCTTCGTACTTTGGATATGGACCCGAATTTGCAAGAACGTCTGGCCAACCTCCCCTGTGTTGGCTCCGAGTTGTTCGACGAGTCCTTGGAGGCGGCGACCAAACGCTTGTCTGAACATGAGCGCTCTATTGCCTCATTGGTCCGTCCTAAACCCCGGGCTCCGCCGCAGAAGCCGTTTAGACCTCCTCCGCGGCGGTACCCGCAGAAGTCGACGCCGGCCTTCTCCAGACCTCCGCCCCGGCGTTCCCAGCAGCAGGGCAGGGCGTCCCAACCAAAGCCTCAGGCGCAAGGAGCATCTAAACCCGCTCCGTCTTTTTGACGTGATGCGCGGTTGGGGGCGGGCCCCCTCCGCATTGTCAAAGGACCCCCTTCCCGATTGCAGGCCTTCCTCCCCGCCTGGGCCGAGATCACGTCGGACGCATGGGTACTCCGGATCATCTCCGAGGGTTACTCACTAAACTTTTTAGCCATGCCACCGGAGCATCCGCCGGGGGCTTCTGTTGCCTGTCGAGACCTGCTTCCTCTGCTTTTATCGGAAGCCAAATCCTTGTTGAGCCTTCGGGCGGTGGAGCCTGTTCCTCCGAACCAAAGGGGACGGGGGTTCTACTCCCGGTACTTTTTGGTCCCGAAGAAGACAGGGGACTTATGCCCGATTCTGGACCTCCGGAGGCTCAACAAGTTTCTTGTCCGGGAGAAGTTCCGTATGTTATCCCTCCCAGTCCTGTACCCTCTGTTAGAATCGGGGGACTGGATGTGCTCCCTGGACCTAAAGGAAGCATATACTCATGTTCCGGTGCATCCCGCCTTCCGCAAGTACTTACGGTTCCAGGTGGGGGAGTTGCACCTCCAATATCGAGTCCTTCCCTTCGGGCTGGCCTCGTCTCCTCGGGTCTTTACGAAGTGTATGGTGGTGGTCGCGGCTGCCCTAAGATCCCAGGGGCTGCAGGTCTTCCCCTACCTGGACGATTGGCTGATCAAAGCTTCGTCCCGGGAGGGGGTTATCTCAGCGACCCGACAGACTATCATTTTTCTCCAACGTCTGGGGTTCGAGGTAAATTTTCCCAAATCGCAGTTGTGCCCGGCTCAATCCCTTCAGTTTATCGGGGCCGTGCTGGACACGGTTCGCCTTCGTGCATTTCTGCCCTCGTCGAGACTGGAGGCGCTGCTTCGCCTGGCCTGTCAGATTCTGCTGCAGCGCTCCGTCTCTGCACACCGGCTGATGATTCTACTCGGCCACATGGCCTCGACAGTTCATGTCACGCCGTTTGCCAGATTGCATCTGAGACTTCCTCAGTGGACCTTGGCCTCCCAGTGGCGTCAGGATCGAGACCCGCTCTCCCTTCCTGTAACGGTGACTCCTTCCTTGAGACGATCGCTCCGTTGGTGGACCAACTCTTCCAATCTGTCCGGGGGTTTGCTCTTTCTCGTCCCCCCGCATCGCAAGGTCCTGACCACGGACTCTTCGGAGTACGCGTGGGGGGCTCACCTCGACGGTCTGCGGACCCAAGCGCTATGGTTGGCGGAGGACCGTCTTTGTCACATCAATGTGTTGGAGCTTCATGCCATTTTTCTGGCAGCTCGGGCGTTCAGTCATCTGCTGCGCAATCAGGTGGTCCTGGTACGGAAGGACAACCAAGTTGCAATGTATTATGTAAACAAGCAAGGGGGGACGGGCTCTTGGACCCTGTGCAGGGAAGCTTTGCGCCTTTGGGAATGGGCGGCCTCCCAGAACATCTTCCTGCGGGCGGTTTACATTCAGGGAGAGAAGAATTGTCTGGCCGACAAACTCAGTCGTCTCCTTCAGCCGCACGAGTGGTCGCTAAACTCCCGAGTTCTGCGCGAGGTCTTCGACCGCTGGGGGACTCCTCAGGTGGATCTGTTTGCCTCCCTGGAGATTCGCAAACTGCCCCTCTATTGTTCCCGGATTTACTCCCAGGACCGTCTCAAGGCAGATGCCTTCCTTCTCGACTGGGGAGGGAGATTCCTTTATGCGTTTCCTCCTTTTCCTCTGATCTTGAGGACGTTGGTTCACCTCAAGTCATCCAGAGCCACTATGATTCTCATCGCGCCTCGTTGGCCTCGTCAGCACTGGTTCTCCCTGCTCCTTCAACTCAGTGCCAGGGAGCCTCTACTTCTACCTGTGTTTCCCTCTCTGCTGTCTCAGAGTCGGGGTTCGCTGTTGCATCCCAATCTTCAGTCATTACATCTGACGGCTTGGTTCCTTTCCCCCTGACTTCGGCGGTCAGGGAGGTGTTGGAAGCCTCGCGCAAGGCCTCGACTCGGCTTTGTTATTCCCAGAAGTGGACCAGATTTTCATCCTGGTGTACCTCGCACCATCTGGATCCAAGTTTGGTTCCGGTGTCCTCGGTTCTGGAATATTTGTTGCATTTGTCCAAGTCTGGGCTGAAGACGACTTCCATCCGGGTACATCTCAGTGCTATTGCTGCTTTCCATCGGCATCTAGAGGGACGTACTCTCTCTCTTCATCCTCTGGTGGTTCGTTTCATGAGGGGTTTAGTTAATGTTAATCCTCCTCTGAAACCTCCTCCCGTGGTTTGGGATCTTAATGTGGTCTTGGCTCAGCTGATGAAACCTCCTTTTGAGCCGATTGATAAGTCTCTTCTTAAGTTTCTCACTTGGAAGGTGGTCTTTTTACTTGCGCTCACGTCGGCTCGTCGGATTAGTGAGCTACAGACTTTGGTTGCGGACCCGCCCTTTACTGTGTTCCATCATGACAAGGTGGTTCTTCGCACCCATCCTAAATTTCTGCCTAAGGTTGTGTCTGATTTCCACCTCAATCAGTCTATTGTTCTTCCGGTGTTCTTTCCAAAGCCCCACTCTCATCCTGGAGAGTCGGCGCTTCACACGCTTGACTGTAAGAGGGCGTTGGCTTTTTATCTCCAACGTACCAAGTCTCATCGGAAGGTTCCTCAATTGTTTTTGTCCTTTGATCCTAATCGGTTGGGACATCCTGTTTCCAAGCGCACCTTGTCCAACTGGTTAGCTGCTTGTATTTCTTTTTGCTATGCTCAGGCTGGTCTCACGCTCCATGGTTGAGTCAGGGGGCATAAGGTCAGGGCTATGGCAGCTTCTGTTGCTTTCCTCCGGTCTACTCCTGTGGAGGACATATGTAAAGCTGCCACTTGGTCTTCGGTTCATACGTTCACCTCCCACTACTGTCTGGACACTTTGTCCAGAAGCGACGGCCGGTTTGGCCAGTCGGTGTTACGTAACCTGTTTTCCTAAATTGCCATCCTCCCACCTGCCCTTTTTTGGTTGGCTTGGAGGTCACCCACATGTGAGAATATCATGCCTGCTTGTCCTGGGATAAAGCACAGTTACTTACCGTAACAGGTGTTATCCAGGGACAGCAGGCATATATTCTCACAACCCGCCCACCTCCCCGGGGATGGCTTCTTTGCTGTTATGGAACTGAGGACCACGAGGTGGGATGCGCCCTCTAGTGGGCAAGAAGGCATGCACATGCGTGGTGCAGTGTAGCAAACTTGAAACTTCAATCAAGTTTGCTTGAAAAGCTGTCCGCGCTGGGGCTCCGTAGATGATGTCACCCACATGTGAGAATATATGCCTGCTGTCCCTGGATAACACCTGTTACGGTAAGTAACTGTGCTTTCTAAACTAACTTGAGTAATTGAAGAATGTATGATTATCACTTAAAGTGCTTCAACAATTGGTCCAGAGTGCTCTATGCAACAGGAAAAACCATGTTTGCCTCATAGAAGCAGACATTGTACACTTCATCCTCCAGGACCAAATACGTGGCCACTGAGATGCATTAATTTGATGCTTAATCTCAATGCTCCAAATATCTCTAAGTCCAGTTTTTGGTTTCTTATTTACATAGCCAGATAATAATTTATACCACTGTGCGGCTTGGTGCCCCAAGAAGTCTGCCTGAAAGCATAGGAAATCTAAACTAAATTGATTATTAAGAGATTTCCATTCAGGGAACCTGCCTGAATAGCCTGCTTCAGTTGCAACCATTTATAACTTTGTTTTTTATCAAGACCAAATTTTATTTGCAACTGTAAAAAATCCAGCAGTTTACCATCAGATATAACATCATTTAAGGTACGTATACCTGCTTAGACGTATTTTTCAAAAATGGGCATTTTTCCACTGCTGACTTTGGACGTCTAGCACCATACGCCAAAATCAGACTTGGACATATATTTTGATTATGACCCTCATATGCTGTAAAATCCTAGGGAACGGTACAATTTAGGGGGTGAAGAACTTTTGTGTATGAAAGAGGAGCGTGACTTGGGTGTGATAGTATGTGATGATCTTAAGGTGGCCAGTTTGAAAGGGCCACGGCAAAAGCTAGAAAGATGCCTGGATGCCTACGGAGAGAAATTGCCAGTAGGCAAAAGCAGGCATTGATGCCCATGTATAAGACCCTGGTAAGATCTCATTTAGAATATTGTATAAAATTCTGGAGACCGCACCTTCAAGAAGATATAAACAGGATGGAGTCAGTCCTGAGAAAGTCTACTAAAACAGTTGGTAGTCCACGTCAGTGTTTCTCAACTTCTTCAAACCAAGTACCCTCTAAGCCTAACAAATACCAACCGAGTACCCCCATCTAAGCTCTGCCCCAGACTCACCCAAGCTCCTGACTCCACCCCCATAATAATAGTACTAATTGTAATGCAATTTCTTCCATCCATTCATATACACACAATATAATCTTATTAATATATAATGGTAACCACAAAATTAAAAAAACACAAAGCACACTGTAAGCAGAGAAAATGTTAATTATCATTTATATTCTTTTTTTTCAGAGGTCAATGCAGATGACTTTAAAATATGCAATGTCACCTCAGTAACAACTATAGAAAAATAGATAAATATAGTGCAAAATATAGACAGCAGATATAAATTCTCAAAACTGACACATTTCAATCACTAAATTGAAAATAAAATCATTTTTCCTACCTTAGCTATTTGGTGATTTCATGAGTCTCTGGTTGCACTTTCTTCTGACTGTTCATCCAATATTTCTTTCTTTCTGCCTCCTGCATGCTTCCTCTCCTCCATACCTCATTCCCTTCCCCAACCAACATCTCTTTATGTCCCTCCATGAGTCCAACTTTTCTTCCTCTCTCCTCCACCTCTATTGGCAACAAGTCTCCTCTCTCTCTCTCTCACTGTACATCTGTCTTGAGAGATCCAGGCCCTCAACTGTCACATCCAACATTTCTCCCTCTCATCCCCGGGATCATGTGCAGCATTTTTCATCACTGCCCACCAGCCAAATGCCCATTTCTCCTTCTATCATCCCTCTCTAGCACAATGCCACATCTATCCCTCCATCACTATGTCCATCATTCCTCCCCCTTGCATCCCCTTCAATCTGTCCCTCTAATCCCTCTCCACCCCCATATCCAACATTTCTCCCTCTCATCTTTCTATTCCCCATGCATCTCTACCTCACTCCTCTCTCTATGCCTAATTTTCCTTTCTTCCTTTCCCTATGGGCACCATCTCTCAGTCATACACTCCTGCCCAACAATTCTCCCTTTCTATTCCCTCCTTCCTATGTCCCAAGTTAGTGCCCCCTTCCTCCCTTCCTTCTGTGTCGAGTTCGTGCCCCTTCCTCCTCCCTGCCTTCCAGTCTTTGTCTCAAAATTAAGTTGTACGCTGGGGATCCCTGCCTGCCCACCCACCCCCACTGAAGCTGCTGCCGGGGATCCCTCCCTCCCTGCCTGCCCACCCACCTGCAAAAACCCCTTAGGGGTTCGTGGTCCACTTGTTAGGGGTATGCAGCCTGGCCGATGCAGAGGATATTCCCTGCCATCAGTAGAAGCTGCTGCTGCCAGGGATCCCTGCCTGCCCGCATGTCCCCCCATTGAAGCCACTGTCGGGGATCCCTCCATACCTCCGCGCACTACCCCCCCCCCCGAAGCCGACCCAATTACTTGTTGGAACCACACTGGCTCCCTCCTCCCCCAACGAACTCTGTGCAGGGACACGCTGCAAGTGGCTGGCCCACAAGCCTTCCCTCTGACATCAACTCTGACATTGGAGAGGAGGTTTCTGGGTGCGAGTCAAGTCCCTGCACGCAGGGAGCTTGGAGAGCGAGTGCGACTCCATCAAGTAACTGGGTAGGCTTCGGGGGGGGGGGGGGTAGTGCGCGGAGGTATGGAGGGATCCCCGACAGTGGCTTCAATGGGGGGACATGCGGGCAGGCAGGGATCCCTGGCAGCAGCAGCTTCTACTGATGGCAGGGAATATCCTCTGCATCGGCCAGGCTGCATACCCCTAACAAGTGGACCACGAACCCCTAAGGGTACGTGTACCGTGTGTTGAGAAACACTGGTCTAAGTCATAAGGCGTATGGACTCAAAGATCTCAATATGTATACTTTGAAGGAAAGCGAAAAAGGGAAGCTATGATAGAGACATTTAAATATCTATGTGACAAATACGCATGAGGTGAGTCTCTTTCAATTGAAAGGAAACTTCAGAGTGAGAGGGCATGGGATGAAGTTAAGAGGTGATAGGCTCAGGAGAAATCCAAGGAAATTCATTTTTATGGAGAGGGTGGTAGATGCATGGAATAGTCTCCTGATAGAGGTGGTGAAGACAAAGACTGAATTTAAAAAAGTGTGAGACAGACACATAGGATCTCTTAGGGAGAGGAGGAGATAGTGGATGCTGCAGATGAGCAGACTGGATGGACTATCTGCCGTCATGTTTCTATGTTTCTGTGTGTTCTTATCTGGTGGGTTAATTCTCAGGAGGAAACTCTGTTGCAAGACTCTATCATTGTAGATCTTCAGGGACTATCCTCTAGTTCCTCCCCGCTCAGAAATTCAAACTCCCTCCAACTCTTCCGCAAACACCTGAAAACTTGGCTCTTTTCAAAAATCTAACACCTCCCGATCTCTGGTACCTTGACCCTTCTCTACCCTCTTAGTTCCTTTCCTATTACCCTTCTTTTCTGGAGTTCCTTTCTATCCTAATTCTGTAAACCGTGCCGAGCTCTACGCTTGCGGAGATGGCGCGGTATACAAACCTAAGGTTTAGTTTAGTTTAGTTCTCTCCTTCTCATTTTTGGATCTTATATTATTTCTCCCTCTTCTCCTCTGAAGGATTATGTGTTGGTGGTCAGGTTCCCCATGCCACCTAATACTAATGCAGAAGCCTAAACAACTCTGGTACTGCATTCTCTGCTTTCCTTCTCCAGCTGCACTGGCTAGTCAGAGATCTTCTTTCCTTTATGAGAGGTGCAATGGCCAGGGAAAGAGTTAAAACTAGAGCAGGAGCCAGAAGGCCTTAAGCATGCACAGATGCTCAAGGCCCAACAGAAGCAGCGGCAAGTGGCAGGATTCTTGGGTTGGTGCTGCGTGCTGGTGCCCCATCGCGGTAAGGATTTGGGCGAGGGGGCGATGCCGATTCATGGGGGGGGATGGAAGTGCACCAGTGGCCTCGGAGGGGGGGTCTTTTGGGGATGTGGAACGAATCAAGCAAGTTTCCTTTATTTTCTATGGGAAACTTGCTTTGATATATGAGCACTTTGGTTTACGAGCATGCTTCTGGAACGAATTATGCTCGCAAACCAAGGTTCCACTGTACTTAGCAAGATCCCGAAATAGTAATATAGATTTTAAGCTGCTTATCCTAGAAAGAAGCAATGGATTTTCCCAAATCCATCTTAATTATAGCTTATGAGCTTTTCTTCCCCTAGCGACATCTCTAGATCATTGATAACACTGCACAACAAAGTTTTTGCTTCCTGAACACTGCTGGGTGTTTCTTATAGAATTTTGGGTGCTGATCATGAATATTACATCAAAAATTACCCATCACGTACCATTTCAGAGAAATCTTCAATTTTGTCGTGATTTTTTCTTATATTTGGATGCAAACAATTTTTTCTCCCATAAGTGTCTTATCAACAACGGTTTGTGCCGCCTGGGTATGTCCATGCATAAAATCTAGCCAGGTTGGAAGCTGTTTTATGGAAGATGACATCCTGGGCATGTCTGGGCAGGTCTGAACGAGCTTGCGCTGTCTCACCATGCTATAATGGTGGCTTCCATACACCGATCCTGCTCATTTGGTTAATATAGATAGTCCGTGTGTGTATATAGTATCAGTATAGTAAAGTATAGTAGTATAGTAGCTGTAGCAATATAACAGTAAGTAAGCTTGATGCTATAGACGTTTTGGTGTCGGGCAATATGTCTCGTCGGTGTCGTAACAGCCGCGACACATTCTGCTATATCTGTGGGGAATATACACTTACGCCTCAGAGACGTTCGATGACTGCCCTTGTAAAGAAAGCCTATCATCTGTATTTTGGCTGCAAAATAGGTGATCAAGACAAGCAATGGGCGCCTCACATTTGCTGTGCGACATGTGCTGTTAGTCTGAGAGCCTGGCTCAGAGGTACTCGAAAGACGATGCCATTTGCTGTTCCGATGATATGGCGAGAACAGAAAGACCATGTGACGGACTGTTATTTCTGTTTGACTAATGTGTCTGGTTTCTCTGCCAAAAACAAGAAGTCAATTGAATATCCTAATCTGCCTTCAGCAATGAGACCCATGCCACATGATGACAGTCTTCCAGTTCCGAAACCACCAGAGGATTGGACCTTAGACGAACCAGATGAAGAAACTGCAGTGCAGGGTTCTAACAGTGACATTGACCCGGATTTTGAACCATCCTCATCAGGCGATCCACATCTGATAACACAGTCCGAATTGAACGATTTGGTCAGAGATTTGGGTCTGTCAAAAGCAAAAGCTGAGCTGCTAGGTTCGAGACTGCAGGAATGGTGTTTGCTATCACCAGGTACGAAAATTTCTGTGTTTCGAGACCGGCATCATGATATAACCAAATTTTTTGCACAAGTCGACAGTCTCTGTTTCTGTTGTGACATTGAAGGATTGTTCTCGGTCTTTGGTTGTGATCACAACCCGGAAGAGTGGCGTCTTTTCATTGATTCGTCAATGTTAAGCCTGAAAGCTGTTCTGTTGCACAATGGCAACGTTTATCCTTCAGTACCTGTTGGCTATGCAGCACATATGAAAGAAACATATGAGAATATGGAAATGTTACTAAAGTATGTCCAGTATACCAGGTATAACTGGAATATCTGTGGAGACCTCAAAGTCGTTGCTCTGTTACTAGGACTGCAGCTTGGCTATACAAAGTACTGCTGTTTCATCTGCGAATGGGACAGCCGAGACAGAGAGTCGCACTATTCTAGAAAGAACTGGCCACTCCGTAAAAAGTTAGTTCCAGGACAGAAAAATGTAGCACATGAATCGCTTGTTGACCCGACAAAGATATTTTTGCCTCCTCTTCACATTAAACTGGGACTCATGAAGAATTTTGTGAAAGCAATGAACAAGGAAGGGGAAGGTTTTCGTTATTTAAGACAGATGTTCCCAAGAATAACTGATGCCAAGATCAAAGAGGGTATTTTTGTTGGCCCCCAGATCAGACATGTTATGAGTGACAAGCGATTTGAAGATCTGTTAGTTGGGCCGGAAAAAATTGGCTGGAAAGCCTTGAAAGACGTTGTTGACAATTTTCTGGGCAATTACAGAGCCCCAAACTACATTCAGCTGGTAGACAAACTTCTCAAAGCATACAAGAGAATGAAGTGCAATATGTCACTCAAGATTCATTTCCTCCATTCACACTTGGACTTCTTCCCCGCAAATCTCGGTGCTGTGAGTGACGAGCACGGTGAAAGGTTTCATCAAGACATAGCTACGATGGAGAAACGATACCAGGGCAATTGGAATCCGTCAATGCTTGCCGACTATTGTTGGATGCTACAACGTGATGCACCAGACACTGAATATAAAAGAAACTCGGGAGCAAAACACTTTTAATTCTGTTTCATTTAGTCGCTTGTGTGAAACGTAAACTTGACTATATATTTTATTGTCAGTAAACATAAAAATGTCTATTTCTCATAGTTCTTACGTGATGCAGTAAAACCAAAACCATATTTGAGCATACCAAGTTGGTACCTGTCATAATCACCAAAAACTTTTCAGGAATCAAGACTTAACCAAAAAATTGTTGTGCAGTGTAAATATATTAAAAATCAGTGGTCCCAGTACAGACCCCCTGAGGAACCCCACTATCTATTTTTTTTCATTGATAATACTGACCATTTAACTCTACTCTCTGTTTTCTATCTTTTAACAAATTTCAAGTTTTATTAAAAATTTGATTCATTCGCTTATCACAATTTTATTAAGCGAGTTACAAAAAAATAAAACCAAATTCCAATTATTAAAAGACAAAGGGACATATATTTACGTTTTGCATCTGAACAGATCGACTGGAACAGAAGGATAAGAAGGGGGTGGAAAAACAATCTTTATAAGAAAGGAAACATATAAGATAAACACAAAATGTAGATGGTCTAGATCAGTGTTTTTCAACCGCTGTTCCGCGGCACACTAGTGTGCCGCGAGATGTTGCCTGGTGTGCCGCAGGGCCGCCATCAGGGCAGTACTACCAGTCCTGCATTCAGGGGCCCGGAGCTGACAGGGGGCCCGAGGCAGGGGCGCCAGTAGCTCGCCAAGGCAAAGTGAGTCGATCACCCAGGACTCACTTTGTCTTGGCGATCTAATCTATCGAGCCGATAAGTCTTCTTCTCCCCGACGTCAATTCTGCAGTCGGAGAGGAAGTTCAGGCCAGCCAATCGCTGCCTGGCTGGGCGGAACTTCCTCTCCGATTGCAGCATTGACGTCAGGGAGAGCATGCGTCGGCGTCGGCTTTGGGGCCTGTTATCCATTGGTGGGTCCTGTTCCCCAATGGCAGCGGCAGTGGCAGTGGCTTGGGGAACGGCAGGGAGAAAGAAAGAAAGGGGACAGGCAGGGAAACAGAAGGAAAGAAGAGAAACAGAAAAAAAGAAAGAAAGGTCAGGGAGAGAGGAAGAAAAAGTTGGGGGAGGGAATGAGGTGTGGAGGAGAGAAAGCATACAGGCTGATAGAAGGGAAGAAAGATTGGATGCACAGTCAGATGAAGAAAGTGCAACCAGAAATCACCAGACAAGGTAGGAAAAATGATTTTATTTTAAATTTAGCAAAGTGGAGGCAGTATTACCACAGTTTTCAAAGGAATTTGCCCAAATAACTTAATAGTTAACTGGGTAAATTCCCAGAGATGAAAACTTCCCTTCACTTACTATGCACAGTTCTGAATTTATATCTGCTGTCTATATTTTACAATATGGTCCCCCCTTTACTAAACCGCAATAGTGGTTTTTAGCGCAGGGAGCCTATGAGCGTCAAGAGCAGCGCTGGGCATTCAGCGCAGCTCCCTGCGCTAAAAACTGCTATTGTGGTTTAATAAAAAGGATGGAGGGTATATTTGTCTGTTTTTGTATGCTATAAAAACCAAATACAGAGAGAGACTGAGAGCTGTTGACGAAGAGCTACGTGTGTGTCTTTCTTCGATTCCAGCCAGAATATCAGCTTTGTGTTCAGCCAAACAGGCCCAGGTTTCGCACTGAATAAAGTATTTTATAATTTTTCACTATTCTGTTTACTTAATATTTCATAATAAAGTAATTATAAAATACTTTCTTTGTGTTTATTTGATTCTTATTCAAGAGAATTACTTTATATATAGTCAATATAGGCAGAGAGTTAAATTTTTTAACATTTTCTAATGGTGGTGTGCCTCGTGATTTTTTTCATGAAACAAGTGTGCCTTTGCCCAAAAAAGGTTGAAAAACACTGGTCTAGATAACCAGTTCTTAATCCAGAAAAGGATGTTATCTGTGATCTAAGATGGCGGCCTGAAGGGAGCATGGAGACGCCGTTCCCGGGAGAATATCTTTCCTGGTGAATATCTTTTCATGGTGAAGCGTAAATCTAAAGCCCAGGTTTTCCCGGAGGAACCTGCATTGCTTATCGGGCCGATGGATGCCTTCGTGCAACACTCCCCCCCGAACGCAGAATCCAGATGAAACCTCGGCAGGAGGAGGCACTCAGACTGAGGTGTGCGAACACTCCAGTGAGGGCGCCATCCTATCTCCAGAGGAGCAGAGTCCACCAAAGCATCCTGTGGCTATGGAGTCAGCACTGGACGCTGAGTATGCCCAAGACGCACCCTTGGTGCAGCACCAGAGCCGGGAATCCGAATCTGAACAGTGCCAGGTGGATAAACCAGCATTGGTGGTGGAGGGCTTGGATGCAAGTCAGGAATGGGAGATTTGGATGCAGATCACTTTGGCAGCAGCAGCTCTAAATACTGGTGTTACAGGGGAATTCAATGCGAATCTAGCACCTCTTAAGACCCCGGGTCTTCAATATGGAGACGATATGGGAAGCAATAGCTAGCTTACAGCCAAATTCAGAAATTATCTAACCTGTTTCACATCAGTATTATCAGAGCAAGTGAAGATAAAGAACAGAATATCTAGGCTGGAAAACAAATCTTTGGACTATGAAACCAGACTAAAAACTTTGGAGTCACAAGCTTTGCTCTGGGTTAAAGATAGCGGGAACTTGAATTTTAAATATGAAATGTTGGAAAATGTTACTAGAAAATGTAATTTTAGGATTATTAACTTTCTAAAAGTATTGACTGTTACACAAATGGAAATGTTTAAGAAATAACTGAATGAAGTTTTGAAGGTACCTGAGTCATCTTACCCACCTATCAAGGTAAAATCACAGAGTCCTAACCAGAAGAATCTTTCTGCTGATAGTTTGGACTTGACCAATTTCCTAGAGAGGTCGGATATAGAGGCTCAGGTCCCTGTAACATTATTAGTTTGCCTTGCTATCGACTCAGACAGAGAGTGGCTTTTGAAATTATTTTTTAGATACCGAGATTCTTCCTTTATGACTTATAAAATAAAGATGTATCCAGATGTCTCTAGAGCCACACAGAAGAGAAGAAAACAGTTCTTAATTCTGAGACAGCAGGTCCTACGGTTAAGGTCGACCTTCACATTGAGATATCCCTGTAAATGTGTAGTGGTTTATAAAGAAAATAGATGTGTTTTTAACGAGCAGCTATGTAAATTTATTTCTGTTAAAGATCAAGTAACTTCCACTTCCTGATAAGGGTACCCAAGTAGAACAGCTCAACGGGAAATAGGATTGGGGAGTCTTCAAGCCTCATCTGTATTTCTTAAGTTTTATGGAATAATGTAGCTCAGTTTAATTTTCAGCTCCTTCTCCAAAAATTGTGGACTAATTATACTCTGATTTAATTAATATGTTTCCTGGAAACTTTGAATTGAGAACAGTAGTTATTATTTAGATATTTTCTGTTCATTGTATTTTTTTCTTATTTTTGACAGATATTATTGTCAAAAATTTTAAAAAGAATAAAAAAAGAAAGAAAAGGACGTCATCTCCTATACCATGACTTTTTATTTTCCTCAGGAGTCTTTCATGCCTTTTGAAAATCTTGATACTCTATATCTACCGGCTCACCTTTATCCACATATTTATTCACCCCTTCAAAGAAATGTAGTAGATTGGTGAGGCAAGATTTCCCTTGACTAAATCCATGGTAGTGTTGTCTCATTAATCCATGCTTACTGTATGTATGTGCTCTATTATTTTATTCTTTATCACTAAATTGCCTTTATGTCTTTATGTAGTCATTCAAAATCTGCACAATAGTGACTAAATTGCAGCTGTGTAAATTTATACCTGTCAGGAGATGGCAGAAATTACTTGGATGAAGTATACATATAGATTTGTATTTTATAAACTTTAGAGGCAATTTGATAACAGAACACCTCCAGTTATGCACTCCAATAATGTATTATTGGAGTGTATTCTGTAACAACACATGGGTGCTCAGGTGCATAACCCTGGATCAGTGCATATAACATTACAACACCTGTAGCAACACCATAGACCTGGCATAACTGCGGGTGCCTAAATGAAGTTTGAAGTTTAATTAATTTTAATATACCGACCATCGACGTGCACTTGGCCGGTTTACAATGCTAAAAATGAAAGGTTAAAATAAATTTTTGTAGGGGGGGGGGAAATGTGAACATTAAATAGACAAATTACAAATACGAACATGAGCTTGAGGGCAAAGGGGGAGGGGAAAGTTTTTTTAAAAAATTCTTTATTCATTTTCAAAATTACATTAAGTGTATATGAATATTCAATCACATTAACAATAAATATATCACTTATATTCTATCATTTGTATATTACATAAATTCTTATCCCTCCCCCTTCCCATCCCTCCCTACCATAAATTCCATAATCATATAAATACATATTAATAAAATATCCCCCCCCAACCCCATTGAACTGATACATTTAAGGGAAACAGTTTCATCTAATCCGTACAATATTTTGTTAATGGTTTCCACACATCCTGAAATTTCTTGAAATATCCCCTTTGTAATGCAATAAATCTTTCCATTTTATAGATATGGCATAAAGAGTTCCACCAAAAGTTGTAATTTAATCTCTTCCAATCCTTCCAATTATATGTAATTTGCTGAATGGCAACACCAGTCATTATAAGTAGCAATTTATTGTTGTTCGCAGAAATCTGACTTTTTGCTCTCATTTCCATACCAAATATCACAGTATCATAGGATAATGCCACTGGGTTATCTAATAAATTATTAATTTGGTCCCAAATTGATTTCCAAAAATTCATAATAAATGGGAATGAAACAATAAATGATCTAAAGTTCCTGCTTCTAGATGGCAGTGCCAACATCTATTAGACAAAGAACTATCCAATTTTTGCAACCTAACAACGCTCTATGCAACAGAAAAAAACAAGTTTGTCTCATAGATGCCGACACCATACATCTCATCCTCCAAGACCAAATTCGTGGCCATTGAGATGCAGTAATTTCATGCTTGATCTCAATACTCCAAATATCTCTTAGACCATTTTTTAATTTCTTTTTAGTAAATCCAGTTAAAATTTTATACCACTGGGCAGCTTGGTGACCCAAGAAGTCTGTCTGGAAACAAAGAAACTCCATACTATAATGATTATTAAGATTTTTCCATTCAGGGAACCCCCGCCTGAATGGCATGCTTCAGTTGCAACCATCTAAAATTTTCTGAATTATTAAGACCAAATTTATGTTGCAACTGTGAAAATTCAAGCATGGGGGAGGGGAAAGTTAATAATTACATCATTAAAAACAAATTAATTAAAGGGAAGGGGGAGGATAAAACACCAGGAATGGGGATCCCTTAAGTTCCCCCAATGGCAGCACCTTTACCCGATCCCCTCCTTAGTGGAAGCACCTACACCTGATCTCCCCCTCCACCCACAAACTCAACACCTTCACCTGACTTCCAAACTCTGTGCCCAGATCCCTATCCTCCCACCACCCCCTATCCCCTCTTTCCAGGACCTTCAGTGGTCATATAGGGAGGGTAGCTGCTGTTACAGTTACAAGGGTTTATTTTAAATTTGCCGTCACATAATTTCATTCATGACATAAAGATTTAGGGCTCCTTTTACGAAGGTGCGCTAGGGCTTTAACGTGCAGAATAGCGTGTGCTACATTGCCTCATGTGCTAGACCTTAGCGCCAGCATTGAGCTGGCGTTAGTTCTAGAAGCGTAGCGCGCGGTAATTTCCTGCGTGCGCTAAAAACGCTAGTGCACCTTAGTAAAAGGAGTCCTTAGATGAGCTTCAAACAATATAGCAGGCACTACTGAATAGTGAGTGAGTGCAGAGTAATGTTCACTGTAAGCTATTCAGACACTACTCTTCTGCTTTCTCACTGCTACCGCTCTTCTTTACTGCAAGCGCTTTATCCCTCCCCCCACCAGAGTTTGGTACCTCTTCATTCCCTCCTTCCCCTGCAGATCCAGCTCCTCATCGTCATCCTTTTCCTGCCGATATGCAAATGCACATGGCAGGGCGCCGACACAAGCAACACCAAACTTAGGCCGTTTCTAGGCCAGCCTAGCTCACAGGAAGTGCATCATGGGCGGGATGTGGCACAGGAAAGGCCCTATATGAGCCTATATGAGGTGCTGCTTATGCTAGCGACCTTCCACGTGTGTTTGCATACCAGCGGGGGAAGGGATGATGTAGAGGTGCTGTTGGACCCGCGGAAGGCAGGAATGAAGCAGTGCCAGAATCATTTAGAGTGGTAATGGAATGGATGTCATGGTTCAATGGATGAGGAAGAAGGATCACATGCTGGAAGGAAGTGGGGAGGGGACAGAGGGGCAGATGATGGATGGAAGTGGGGAAGAGAGAGGAGGCAGACATTGGCTAGAAGAGGGGGAGAGAGTGCATATGCTGGATGGAGGGAAGAGGATAGAGTTAGAGAATGAGAGGGTGTGAAATAGGAGAGTCAGGGTGAGTGAAAGACATGGTAAGCTGACACAATAAAAAAGGGAAATTAAGGCTTGGATAGTAACAAAATATTAAGTCTAGACAGAGGCATAAATTGAAGAAAGCTCAAAGGAAAAGGCAGAGGAAAAAAAACTGACAAATGGGCAGGAAATCCTGGCAAGATGAGGAAAGCAAAAACAACCAACACAACTGAAAAAAGTAAATAGCCAGACACCAAAGATAGAAAAAAAAGAATTTTAGGGCTCCTTTTACTAAGGTGCGCTAGCGTTTTTAGCGCACGCTACACTGCTGCACGCGCTAACCCTGCACTATGTGCCAAAAACTAATGCCAGCTCAATAGAGGCATTAGCGTCTAGTGTGCGTGGCATTGCAGCGCACGCTAAGCGCGTGCTAAAACCGCTAGCGCAGCTTAGTAAAAGGAGCCCTTAGTTTAGTTTAAGATAAAGTAGTGTGGTAGCCATGTTAATAAATGTTAATAAGTCAAAACAGAAAATGAAAATAAGGTGCTATCTTATTGGATTCGTTTTAATACCTTTTTGACTAACTTAGAGACCAAAACCTCCTTCCTCAGGTCAGGATAGGATGCCATAAAAGCAGTATACTGTCCTAACCTGAGTAAGGAGATTGCGGCTTCTGAAAGCTAATTGAAAAATATATTTAGTCCAATAAAATGGTATCATTTTCCATTTTTTTGTTTTATTGATTTGTAATGTAGTGGTTGGAATATGTCAGTTTTTAGCAATTTATGTCTGCTATCTTTATAAGCATAAGTGGACTCGCATTGCTTTCTTTTTCTCTGGTACAATGTAACGAAAAATCTTTGCTCACGGGGAAAAAAATTTCTAGAAATGGTTTTTAGAGGGAACATTGGCGCAAAGTGGTATATACAGTCATGTGAAAAAATTAGGAAACCCCATGAAATATTCAGTTCTTTCTTAAGAAATTTCACATATCGATGTTAATTTATTTCTGGAAAAGAAAGTGATGTAATTTATTGATTTATTTAACAAAAATTTCTATACCGTTTAGCACTAAACAGTTTACATAATTTACATACATAAAATTATTTTTTTAAAATAATAAAGCAAACACACAAACAATCCTCAGAGATCATGTCTGCAAACTAACACCAAAACTTATATAAAGAGATCGTAAATAATTTGTCAATTATACCAGAGAAACAAGTTATTGGCTAGAAAAAGGTGTCCACAAATAATTGCATCTTGCGTAGTTTTCTAAAAAAAACCCTTTTCATGGCATTTTGTATTTGTGCCACACGGGAGTTCCATATTTTAACTCCTGCAAAGCAGAAAATCATCTTACCAGTCTCCACAAGCCCTGGGTTCGCATTCGTTTTCAGTAAAGCTAAGTTCTCAGAACGTAATGATCTGTTTGCAGGTAAACAACAAAATTTTCCTTGATTTACTCATGAAACAAAAGATATCCACAAAAATGTGTATTCTAACTGAGGAATAAATTAGGACACCCTACACCCTAATAGCTAGTGTTACCCCCCTTTGGCTGAAATAACTGCAGTGAGACACTTCCTGTAGCCATCTACCAGTCTCTGACATCGGTCTGAGGAAAGTCCTCAATGCAGAATTCTTTCAGCTGTGAGATGTTTGAGGGGTTTCTTGCATGTACAGCCCTTTTCAAATCACCCCACAGTATCTCAATGGAATTATGATCAGGGCTTTGACTCGGTCACTCCAGGACTCTCCATTTCATAGTTTTCAGTTAGTCCTTGATGGATTTACTGGTATGTTTTAGGTCATTGTTGTTTACCTACAATTACATCACTTTCTTTTCCAGAGATAAATTAAAAAATAGATTTGACATTGATATGTGAACATTTGTTAAGAAAGAACTGAATATTTCATGGGGTGTCCTAATTTTTTTTCACATGATTGTATAATCAGAATATCACAAAATGCTAATTTGAGTTTAATGATGTGGAGATGCTGCTGATGTAGGGATAGAATCAGAATATACTAGAAAACAAATCGCTCTATTTGATCAGTACACACCAATGCCAGGAGTATGACTCTGCGAATCGATATGTTTCTATGATAGTCTGGAGCGTTGGTGTCACGGCCCTGAAGCAGTGGCTTAAAAGCCACAAAACAATCGTTGGCCTGACTCTTTCCTAACTAGCTTGTTTTCTCTAGTTAGTTTTGACTATTTTTAGGCTCCCACCTGCCAGTAATAAGTTATATGCGAAAGATTTCTGCCAGTGGTGCTTGGGTGGAAGAAAGTGGGAACACCTCTCCGTGTCTGAGGCTTTTCTTTCGCCTTAAAATACTTTTTCTGGCGTTGGTGTGTACTGATCAAATGGAGTGATTTATTTTTTTTGCTAGTCTATTGTATATTTTCCCTCCATTCCTCTTTTTTTGCTATTTGGGATAGAATCAGAGGCATAGCAACAGGATGGTAATGCTTGGCTGTACAGACAGGGAGGGGAAACAGTCTGCATGCATGTTCAGTCTTGTCTTAATTAATTATATAGGTATCACAAAGGGGCTGGTGCCGAAAGGTGCATGGTAGATATCATGGGCACCCATATTTAAAGATAGGACTGCTATTTATTTGGCTCAGTTTAAGTGGTTAACTTATGCAGTCAAGGACGGAATATCAGCACTTAATAATAATAATAATAATAATAGTTTATATATCGCAGGACCGTAAAGTTCTATGCGGTTTACAATGCTTAGAAATGTTACAGATTGAGTGAATAAACAGAGTTAATCACATAAGTGCCAACTTCTCCCGTAGAACACCCACAAGTTAGCCAGCTTCAGTGAAGGAGCTAACCGCAAATATTCAGTGGGGCTAACTGCTTAAGTGCTGCTTAATTTCAGTGTTTAGCCACAGGCAAGTGATGTAAATGAGCAGGAGCCTCTCCTGACCACATAAATCATTTTGAACATCATCCAGTATAAGTTTAAGAATGCAAAAAAATTGCTTATATAGGTGACCTATTATTAGGGTTACCATATTTTTCTCAGTGAAATCCTGGATGCCTGGCCCTGCCCTGTTCTGCCTGCAGCCTGCCTTGTTCTGCCCCAAGCCCCACCCCCAAAAGCCTCTCTCATTATTCCTGACCTCCGGGCCGTGTCTGGGGGCCTATGAGTATGTGCGGATGCATGTGACATCATCCGCGCATGCTCAGAGGTCCTCCACACATGGCCAGAGCTTTCCAAAACCCGGACAACTGCTGGGTTTTGGAAAATCCGTCTGGGCACCCAGACAATCCTCTAAAAAAAGGACATGTCCGGTTTTTCCTGGACATCTGGTAACCCTTCCTATTATAGAATGAGGGGGGTAATGGCTGCCATGGAATATCATGCTATATTCATTCACTGTTTGAATCTCTGCTATTCAGTTAACCTGTGTCTCTGCTCTGACTCCACCCCTGGTAGCCCTAGGAGTACCCTCTTGATTGTGCCGAAGCGATCTATAAAGATATTCGGTGTTATCTAGATACCATCACTGAATATCTCTCTTAGTGGCATTTATCCGCATAGCAGCATCCACAAAGATATCATTGATGTTATTTATTCCGTAAAGGTTTTGCTCCCCAGAGATAATGCACCAAAGCTCTCAGCCAACTCTTCTAGTAGAAAATTCCACAGCACCACCCAGTGGATGCAAATGTAATATTTTTCAGATCTATGCAAACAATAAGGGGGTAATTATATAAAAGAAGGTGTTTAAATGATTAGAATACTAGTGCATAATTGTTAATAATCTAAGAACATAAGAATAGCCTCACTGGATCAGACCAAAGGTCCATCAAGTCCAATAGCCCGTTCTCATGGTGGCCAATCCAGGTCCCTAGTACCTGGTAAAAACCCAAGGAGTAGCAATATTCCATGCTACCAATCCAGGGCAAGCAGTGGCTTCCCCCATGACTTTCTTAAAACCAGCTACACTATCCACTCTTACCACATCCTCTGGCAATGCATTCCAGAGCTTAACTATTCTCTGAGTGGAAAAAAATATCCTCCAATTGGTTTTAAAAGTATTTGGTTGCCATTCAACAGATTACGAACAATTGGAAAAATTGTGATAGGCTAAATTATAACTTTGGTGGAACTCTTTATGCCACATATTCAAAATGGAAAGGATACTTGCTATACAGCAGGGAAATTAAAAAAAAAAAATTCAGGTTATTTGGGAGCCATTAACAAGATACTGTAAAGATTGAAATTATTGAATAGAAAAATTATTAATTCCCTTTTGTTCATACACATCCAGGGTGGGGTGGGGGTGGAAATATTTTATGATTTCTTTTGTTTATGATTAATTGTTGGACATAAGGGAGGTGGGATGTTTGATGAAAGCTATAATTTGATGATATAATAAGTAATGTTAAAGTATAAAATGATTGCATTTTGCATTATACTTATTGTGAGTTAAAAAAAAAAAAATGAATAAAGATTTATAACTTTAAAAAAAAAAACCAAAAAAAGTATTTCCCTGTAACTTCATCGAGTGCCCCCTAGTCTTTTAATTTTTGAAGACCTATTCTGCAGTCCAGCAGAGTTGTCCAGAAAATCACTGAAACCTCGCAACATAAACAATAAGTCCTTTATTAATATTTTAATAAGATAAATACACAGCATGGCCATGTTTCACCCATACAGCTGCATCAGGGGTGATGATGTACAAACTGCAGTCAGAAATAAATACATAAATGTAAATAAATGACAAAGAAGTTAAATGAATAGCCAAATAATAATTGTATAGTAATCACTGGAAGAATGGCCCCCAATATAGCCAGTCTGTAAGTGGCATACTTTAGGAATGGTTTTTTGGGGAGATTGTATATACTGTAGATGATATTTTTATAATCTGGTGTGGAAATATCTGTCATATCATTCCTTCTGTAATTCTCCCACCTGAGCACTGTGTATTGATTACCGTATTTTCACATAGATAACGCGCACACGTGTAAAACGCGCATATGGGTATAGCGCGCGAAAAACACAAATTTATGTACAGAAATTTTTATATACCGCGCACACCCGTATACCGCGCAGGCCACCCGACTCTCCTTTCGCCCGCCCCAACTCTCCTCTGGCCACCCCAACTCTCCTTTCGCCCGCCCCGACTCTCCTCTCCCCCTTGAAGTCCTGTCCCCACCCTGAAAGCCTGATGCTCCCCCCCCTGCAGGACCGCTCGTACCCCCACCCCGTAGGACCGCTCGCACGCACCCGCACCCTGAAGGACCGCTCGCACCCCCACAGCCTCCCGACCCCCCCCATCATGTAGAAGCTCCTACCGGTGTCCTGCTGCTTCCTCTTGGCGGTCCCGCCCTTTCTCTGACATCAAGCCCTCTTGCCCCGCCGACTCCCCGACACGATCGGGGCAAGAGGGAGCTCAAGCCCTCTTGCCCCCCCAACTCCCCGACATGATCAGGGCAAAAGGGAGCCCAAGCCCTCTTGCCCCGCCGACTCCCCAACTCCCCGACAATATCGGGCCAGGAGGGAGCCCAAGCCCTCCTGGCTCTGGCGACCCCCCTCCCCGCTAGTTGTTCAGGCCAGGAGGGAGTCCAAGTCCTCCTGGCCCTGGTGACCCCCCCCCCCGCTAATTGTTCGGGCCAGGAGGGAGCCCAAACCCTCCTGGCCACGGCGACCCCCTACCACCACCCCGCACTACATTACGTGCAGGAGGGATCCCAGGCCCTCCTGCCCTCGAAACAAACCCTCCTCCCCCCAACGACCCCCCCCAAGAACCTCCGACCGCCCCCCCAGCCGACCCGCGACCCCCCTGGCCGACCCCCACAACACCCCCACCCCCCTTCCCCGTACCTTTATGTAGTTGGCCGGACATACGGGATCCAAACCCGCCTGTCCGGCAGGCAGCCAACGATGGAATGAGGCCGGATTGGCCCATCCGTCCCAAAGCTCCGCCTACTGGTGGGGCCTAAGGTGCCTGGGCCAATCAGAATAGGCTCGGGAGCCTTAGGTCCCTCCTGGGGGCGGGGCCTGAGGCACATGGGCCCAACCCGACCATGTGTCCAAGGCCCCGCCCACAGGAGGGACCTAAGGCTCCCGGGCCTATTCTGATTGGCCCAGGCGCCTTAGGCCCCACCAGTAGACGGAGCTTTGGGACGGATGGGCCAATCCGGCCTCATTCCATTGTTGGCTGCCTGCCGGACAGGCGGGTTTGGCTCCCGTCTGTCCGGCCAACTACACAAAGGTACGGGGAAGGGGGGTGGGGGTGTCGTGGGGGTCGGCCAGGGGGGTCGCGGGTCGGCTGCGGGGGCGGTCGTTGGGGGGAGGGGGGTTTGCATCGAGGGCAGGAGGGCCTGGGATCCCTCCTGCCCGTAATGTAGTGCGGGGTGGGGGTAGGGGGTCGCCGTGGCCAGGAGGGTTTGGGCTCCCTCCTGGCCCGAACAACTAGCGGGGTGGGGTCGCCAGAGCCAGGAGGGCTTGGGCTCCCTCTTGGCCCGATCGTGTCGGGGAGTCGGGGGGGCAAGAGTGCTTGAGCTCCCTCTTGCCCCGATCGTGTCGGGGGTGCCGCGGTTGGCTGGGGCAAGAAGGCTTGAGCTCCCTCTTGCCCCAATCGTGTCAGGGAGTCGGGGAGTCGGCGGGGCAAGAGGGCTTGACGTCAAAGAAAGGGCGGGACCGCCGGAAGAAGCAGCGCAGGCGCAGGGCTCACAGAAGGGCCGGGACCGCCAAGAGGAAGCAGCAGGACACCGGTAGGAGCTTCTACATGATGGGGGGGTCCAGAGGCTGTGGGGGTACGAGTGGTCCTTCAGGCTGGGGGTGCGGGTGGGAGTGCGTGCGAGCGGTCCTTCGGTGTGCGGGTGCGTGCGAGCGGTCCTTCGGGGTGCGGGTGCGTGTGAGCGGTCCTTCGGGGTGGGGGTGCGAGCGGTCCTGCGGGGGGGTGAATCGGACGTTGGGGGGAACTATGTAAAAAAAATTTTGTACAACGCGCTCACGCGTATAACGCTCAAGGGTATGCGCGGTATGTAAAAAACACGTATAACGCACGCGTTATATGTGAGAAAATACGGTACATTACATTAGTGATTTCTATTCCGCCATTACCTTGCGGTTCAAGACGGATTACATATGAGTTGTCAGGACATTTAGGAGTACATTAGGAGTTGTCTGGACATTTTCTTAAGTGCTAAAGGGTGAAGTGGATTGCAAATGGGGCTTGAGATGGATCTTGCTGTGTTAGTTTGTCATTATGGAGTTTTTGAATAGCAGGGTTTTGTTGTTTTTTTTAGTCAAGGTTTATTTATTGAAAATTTTTCAGTCAATAAAACAAATACGTAATAACAACAAGAGATCATGTGAGAGGTAAACATAGTAACAAATATGGTAATACATAAGCAATAATCAGAACTAGAAGCCTCAAAGGCAACCAAATATGTAAAGAAACAATTCACATGAGTGAAACATTATCCGTGGCATGAGAAAACAAAAAGAAGGAAAGAAAAAGGAAAAAAGAGAGGAAAAAGTAAAACTAATAGACAAAATTAATTAAGAGTCGGAGCCCTGGAGGTAAAGTTTGAGGGAGTTCCATTTATGAAGAAACTGAGGGAATCTGTCATATTTTTTAGCCTCATATCTGAAAGTCAGGCAGACAAGATTCCACCATTGTATTACGGACACTTTAGAAAGGTCTTTCCAAGAATTGAGAAGGAGTTTCAAAGCCAGAGAGATAAGGATATCAAAGAGAAAAGCATCGGCATGAGAAAGAGGAGAAGGAAGAGCAGAGTATTTGAGTAATAGCATCTGATATGAGAGAGTCACATCAATATGAAAAAGAGAGCAAATAGCGTTCCACAGGGATGACCAGAATGTTTGTATAGAGGGACAGAGGAATAATAAATGTTTAAGGGAGCCAATATCCTTAGAACAAGTCCAGCACTCTTTTGCAAAAGTGGGGTTAATGCAGTTCGATTTAACCGGGGTCCATTGGGCTCTATGGCATAGGAAAAATAAGCTCTGGGTAAGTGAAGCTGACCTAGAGGAATGGAAAACAGATTGCAAATAGGAGGACCAGTCACGATCAGAGATGGGGGCAACCAATATCTTCCTCCCAAGATTTTTTAACAGAAGAAAGAAGCGGGTATCGTAATTCTTTAAGAAGATTATAGAATTTGGACGCCGAATGGCCTAAAGTTCGGAATTGGTTGGAGAGAATTAATAAAGTCAGAGAATGATGTTTAGCTCTCAGGTCTTGATTAGATTTACGTTAAGCCGAACGTAATTGCAACCATTGATAGAAATAAGAGTCAGATAGGCCAAATTTACATTGAAGCTCATGGAAAGTGAGCCAGGAGCCATCAGAGTGACATAATGCAGCAATATCCCAAATTTGATGAGTGGTCCAAGATGGCCAGAAAACCGTTTTTTTTCCCTATCAGGAGTTTAGGATTTCTCCACAAGGGACATAAGGCGGATTGAGACCAAGGGCAGTCCAAAACAAGGTCTAGATAAGTTTCAAGTTTATTAGTGCATTTGATTGATTGCCTATGAAAATTACTAAGCGATGTACAAAATCCAATAAAATTAATAAAAGGAGGCTGACATTTAACAATATTGTTACATATTATACAAACATGAGTCGGGAGGAAAAAGAATAAAGTTACATTTTAAATTATTGGTAGAAAAACAAAGGTAAAAACAAAAGGTAAGACCAGACCTGGGGGATCCAAGATGGCTGCTGCTATCTGTTGCTGACAAGACGCTAGAGAGTGTCTTTCCTAACTTACCGAAAATGCCGAAGAGAAGAGGCAGAAGCGCTGGTGGAGCCTCCCAGCGCTCGAGCCCTGCAGTTCTAACAGTCGATGACATTTTCCGGCGTCTTCAAAGTGAGTCGAGTCGTTTGGGGAATCGCCCGTTGGGAGCGCCGGCTGATGGGAGTGTTTCGGCGGATATCCCTGGGCTGGACGTCACGCTGAGCCCCGACGTCAGGACGCCTCCCTTACAGCCATTGCCGCTGGGAGCCAGCTCTCCAAGGGATGAGAGCTTGTCCGAAGAGGCAGAGTTTTCGTCTCGAGAGGCTAGTGAAGTGGAGGGCTCGCTGCAGGGAACAGCACAGGGGGAATTTCTCCCTGTAAAAGAACCAGCGACTGGAACAACTGTGCTTAAGGGTTTACAAGGCACAGGGGAGGTAAAGCAATCGGATGAAATAATTAACAGTGCACCAACATTTTCCTTTACCCCTATTCGACCTCCAGAGGTTACACTGGAATCTTTATGGGACTTAGTATTTAGTCTGGGTAATTCCCTCAATCCCCAGATAAAGAATTTGGAAAAAGAAATAGAATTTCAGAAGGAAGAAATTAAAAATGTGAAACAGGATATTGTAGTTATAAAAACTGAGATACAAGAAGAAAAGAAGGACTTAAAAATGTTTAAGAGCAACCAAGACTTGATTGTGAAAGATAATCTTAATTTGAGAAGAAAATTAGAAGCACTTGAAAACAATAGTCGGTTTAACAATTTACGTCTGATAAATTTTCCAAAGATTGCTTCAATTCCTCCAGGAGAAATGATAAAAAGGTACTTTTTGGAAAATTTAAAAATTCCTGAGAGTTCACTGCCACCATTGTCAAGAGTGTATTATTTGCCTACTAAAAAAAATCAGGACTCTCAAAAAATAGATGACGATGGTAGTCCACAGGAAAATCTTTTGGATGTTACCGCTTTATTGGAACAATCTGATAGAGAGGTGGCTAGTCCAGCCACTCTCTTACTGACTGTAGCCTTGGCTCCGGACAGAGATTGGATTCTTAAACTTTACTTTAAAAATAGATCCAGAGATTTCCTTGGCTTCCATATTCAAGTTTTTCCTGATGTTTCGAGAGAAACTCAGAAAAGAAGGAGGGAATTTTTATTGTTAAAACCAGGTGTGACCCAGATGGGGGGATTATTTTTTCTTAGATACCCTTGTAAGTGTGTAATAAGGTATAATTCCCTTAAATATATTTTCTTTGAACCATCTCATTTGACTGCTTTCCTCTCCATGAAGCGCCTTGAAAGAGAGTAACATCGGCGTCTTAATTATTTAAGCTCTCTTTCAGCACAGATGACGTGTTTTGGTTAATTTTGTTATTGTATTAAATTCACTCCTAATTCCTGAATTTTGGACCCATTATGGAGGACTAGTGTATGATTAAGTTGGAATTACTACCTTTTATGTAATTTTGGTTTATTTTCATTTTGAGAATAATCAAAGATATGTTTTCTTGATTGTACTTTTCTGTACAAGATGGTATGCTTGTTAAAATTTTTAAAACTGTATAAATAAATAATAAAAAAAAAAAAAAACAAAAGGTAAGGGTTATATAAACCATAACATTATTAAGAGCATCTCCAGAAAAAATAAAAGTTTCAGGTATAAATAAGTCTCCAAAGGATATAGAAGTTTCAAGTATTAAACGCATCGTTAAATAAGTATGTCTTCAAGAATTTTTTAAATGTTGTGATGTCTTTTTCTGTTCTAATGTATTGTGGTAGGGCATTCCACCATTGAGGCCCCATCACTGTGAACATATCTGATCTTCGTGTTCCAATAATTTTTAGAGAAGGTACTGAAAGAAGATTTTGTCCTGATGAACGGAGTGGACGTTGGGTATTATGTGGGGTTAAATATCTAAATATAAAGGAAGGTTCGTTTGATGCTAATTCGGAGAGAGGTAAGAAGTAGGGGATTACGGGGCTTATTTTGTAGATGAGTTGAGCCAATAAGTCAAAGCGGAGGGATAGGGTGTAAAAGAGCTAGTTCAAGTCTTAGCCAGTTAGGAAACATAGAAGTATCATAGGAATCAGAGGAATGTAGCCATTCGGATCCTTGTCTCAATAAAAAGGCTTGATGATAAAGAAATAGATCGGGGAAGTTAACACCTCCAGCTGATTTGGGAGATTTAAGTTTGTGTTGAAATTCTATGGGGTTTATTGTTCCACAGGAAATCGAAGAGAAGCTTTTCTAGTTGTTTGTAAAAAGAGTTGGGAAATAGGAGAGGAAACATAGTGAACATGTATTTAATTTTCGGTACGACCATCATCTTTAGGGTATCAAGTCTCCCCCACCAAGAAAGATATAGGGGAGACCAACTGGACAGAGCTGATTTCACAGAGGAGATAGTCTTAGCCATGATAAGATCAGCTATAATCTTAAGATCTTTAGCAAAGGGAACACCTAAGTATTTCATCCCAGTGGAGATCCAGGTGAATGGATAGGATGGTAAAGAAAAGGGCGAGCAAGCGTCGTTGAGGGGCATGAGTTCGGTTTTGTCCCAATTGACCTTATATCCTGACAGAGGAAAATTGAGAGATAAGATCAATGAGAGATTGCAGGGATTGCTCAGGGTCAGAAAGGTAGTCACGCCCATCTTCAAGAAGGGTTCAAGGGGTGACCCAGGGAACTACAGGCCGGTGAGCTTGACCTCGGTCCCTGGAAAGATGATGGAAGCGCTGATTAAGGACAGCATTTGTGAGCACGTCGAAAACAATGGGCTGTTAAAGTCAAGTCAGCATGGCTTCTGCAAGGGTAGGTCATGCCTCACAAACTTATTGTACTTATTTGAGGGGGTAAACAGCCAGGTGGATAAAGGGGATTCCATAGACATCATTTACCTTGACTTCCAAAAAGCCTTCGACAAGGTACCTCACGAAAGACTGCTTAAGAAGCTATGGAAACACGGGGTGCAAGGGGAGGTTCACCAATGGATCAAAAACTGGCTAGCATACAGGAAACAGAGGGTTGGGGTAAAGGGCCATTTCTCAGACTGGCAACGGGTCACGAGCGGAGTTCCGCAGGGGTCGGTGCTGGGACCGCTCCTGTTCAATATATTTATCAACGACCTGGAGGCTGGAATAAAATGTGAGCTCATTAAATTTGCGGATGACACCAAACTATATAGCAGGGTTAAAACCAAGGAAGACTGCGAAGGATCTGACGACACTGGAGGAGTGGGCCAAAAAGTGGCAAATGAGCTTCAACATAGGGAAATGCAAGGTCATGCATGTGGGGAAAAAGAACCCGATGTTTACTTACAAAATGGGGGGATCACCGCTAGGGGTGAGTAACCTAGAAAGAGACCTGGGAGTGATGGTAGACACAACATTGAAATCGTCGGCACAGTGCGCCACAGCCTCAAGGAAAGCAAACAAAATGTTGGGTATCATCAAAAAGGGTATCACGACCAGGACGAAGGAAGTCATCCTGCCACTGTATCGTGCAATGGTGCGCCCACATCTGGAATACTGCATCCAGTACTGGTCGCTGTACCTCAGGAGGGACATGGCAGTGCTTGAGAGAGTCCAGAGAAGAGCAACTAAGCTAATTAAGGGAATGGAAAACCTCTCGTATACTGACAGACTGAAGGAGCTGGGGCTGTTCTCCCTGGAGAAGCGGAGACTTAGAGGTGACATGATAGAAACCTTCAAGATCCTGAAGGGCATAGAAAAAGTAGACAGGGACAGATTTTTCAAATTATGGGGAACCACAAGTACAAGGGGGCACTCGGAGAAATTGAAAGGGGACAGATTTAGGACAAACGCCAGGAAGTTCTTTTTCACCCAGAGGGTGGTGGATACATGGAACGCACTTCCGGAGGCTGTGATAGGCAGAAACAAGTTACAGGGCTTCAAAGAAGGTTTGGATAGGTTCCTAGAGGACAAAGGGATTGAGGGGTACAGATAGGAGTAGAGGCAGGTTATAGGGATAGGAGTAAGAGGTAAGTATAGAAATAGTCAGGGATCACTGCTCAGGCAATAGGCCTGAAGGGCCGCCGCGGGAGCGGACTGCTGGGTGAGATGGACCTCTGGTCTGCCTCAGCGGAGGCAACTTCTTATGTTCTTATGTTCTTATAAACAGACAGTTTAAATTCCAAGTCAGCAATAGAGATTCCCTTGATAGAGGTGGACAGTCTGATGTGAGCCAAAAGGGGTTCAAGGGCTAAATTAAAAAATAGGGGGGACAGGGGACAACCCTGGCGAGTGCCCCGTTGGAGGGTAAAAGATTCAGAAAAAGCGTCATTAACTATAATCTTAGCAGTGGGAGCATTGTACAGTAAAGAGACCATATGAGTAAATTCAGCAGGAAATCCGAACTGGCGAAGAACACAAAACAGGTAATTCCACTCCACCCTGTCGAAGGCTTTCTCAGCATCAAGAGAAGCCACTAAAAAAGGTTGGTCCTTCGACAGAGAGGAATGAAGAATGTGACATAGTAATCTAGTGTTGGCTGCACCATATCGGCCCTTTAGAAAACCAACTTGATCTCTATGTACAAGAGAAGACATGACAAATTCTATTTGGTGAACTAAAATTTTTGCAAATATTTTATAATCCAAGTTCAATAAGGAAATAGGCCTGTAGTTTTTGACTAGTTGAACATCTCTGTTAGGCTTTGGTAAAACAATGATATTAGCTTCATGGAAGCGGGATAAACAATTAGGAGAAGCAATGATAGTCTGATAATAAGACAAGAGGTGTGGAGTCAGGAAGGCTGAAAAAGTCTTGAAAAATTCGGAAGGAAGGCCGTCCAGTCCTGGTGCTTTCGAAGAAGCCACAGAAGAAATAGCTCGTTGCACTTCATCAGCAGAGATAGGTTGTCGTAATGATTGATGCTGAGACGAGGCGATGATGGCAGTTGTGCAGATTGTAGGAAATCTGAGATAACATCTTCTGGGTAGGTAGATTCAGAAGTATATAAGGAGGCATAAAAAGAGTGGAATTCTTTAAGTATGTCAGAAGTGGTAGCGTAAATCAAACCAGAAGGTGTTCTGATGTGAGATATCCGGTGTTTATATGTTGTGTGTTGAGATTAGGGGACGAGTATGCTGCAATATCGAGTTGATGACCTTTTTCGTGTGTTGGTTCTGGGTTGAGGATCTGGTACGATAGGGTATTGAGGTATGATAGCATTTCTACTACTTGTTTGGAGGTGTGGTCTTCTAGGTGGAGGTTTAAATCTCCGAGGATCAGATTATTTGTAGAGGAAAGAGAGTTCTGGAGGATGAACTCTTCTAGTTCTTGTTTAGTGGTGTTCCATTTTCCTGGGGTGATGTAGCATAGAAGGCAGTTTAGATTTCCGGTCAGTGTGTTATCTGAAAGTTGGCAGGCTAGTAGTTCTAAGTGAGGTGTGGAGTGCTTGGCTAGGACTTTGATGTTGAAGTTGTTTTTTACTATGATTGCTAGCCCTCCTCCTCTTCTGTTGTCTCGGCATACTAATTCAATTTTGTATCCGTTTGGACAAATTTCAATAATGTGAGGGTCTGTGTCTGCTGTGAGCCAGGTTTCAGCAAGGAAGAGGCATCCTAGGTTGTCTTTAATTAGCCAGTCTTTGATTAGTTCTGTCTTTGGGTTTACCGATCTTATATTTAGGTATGAGCATGCTATTGATGTGATTTTTGTGAGAGGGATAGGGGTAGGATCTATATTTGTGAGTATTTTTTGTGATGTCTGTAGTCTTTGTGAGCTTGTCTTGGCTTTTGTTGTATGTCTTTTTCCCCAGATTGAGGGTATGCTTGTATGGCTGGATGATGAACAGAGGATTAAGGTTCTTGGGGTTTGGAGTTTCCTGGTTTGTAGGAAGGGTTTGTGTGGTACTGTGATGATTGGGATTGATTGTGTGTGGTATCCTGCTGTTTTCCATTTATCTGTGAAGAGGGAAAGCAGTAGTAGGGCCAAGATGAGTTTGGGTGTACTTGTATCCATTGTGTGAGTGGTAGAGAGTGGTTGTTGTAGGGTTTGCTGGTACTTTTGAGGGCCTTAGTAGTTAGATTTCTAGTTAGTGTTAAATTGCTATTCTCTCTCACCTCAAGTTAACTTGTGATTGCTGCTTAGGCATCACAGAAATGGGACAGAACCAGGACTCTCCTGCAAGAGGAGCCAGCTACCACCGCCCGCAGCTTTCACCAGAAAAACAATTGCAGCATGGGAGCCGGCCAGAAGGTAGGGAGGGAGAAGGTCGTGTTGGGACTTGAGAGGGAGGGAGCACGAACTTTGGACAAATGATGAAAGAAGGAGGGAGGGTGCATGAGCCATAGGATTGAAGAATGGAGGGAGTGGGAACAGTAAGAGAGAATTGGGTGTCAGAGAGGGAAAGAGATGGTGCACATGGAGAGATGAAGAAAGAAGAGTACTGTTGGACAAAGAGAGGAGGGAGGGAGAGAGCGAGAATTATTGGACATGGTGGTGGGAGAGGAGTGAGGTAGAGATGCATGGGCGCGGAGAGGAGGGGGAGAACATGCTGGGCCAAGGAAGCCTCCTGAACTGTTTTTTAAGTACAGAGGGAGAGGGCTAGATTGGGCGTGGGGGAAGAGCTTATGGGCCAGAAACAGAGGACAGAGAGAGAGATGGTGGGCAATGGTCTGAAGAGAGAGAAGTTGGACCTGGGGTGGTGTGGAGGAAGAGGGAAAGAGATACTTGAAGGGAGAACTGTTGAGAAGAGAAAGGGTGAAATGGTAGACCTGGGGGAGGGAGGAAGGCAGGCAGACAGGGGGAGAGATGGGATGGGGGGCTGTTGGAAAGAGAAAGGGAGAGAAGTCGGATCTGGGGATGGAAGGGAGGTAGGGAGAAATTTTAGGCCGGTAAATAAGGCAGAGAGATGCAGCATCTCTCTTTTTTTCCTCCATTTCATTGTTCAGCATCAAGGTGGGAGGGAAGAAGAAAAACAGAAAAGAGAGGGAGCAAAATGTTGGACCATGGGGATAGAAGAGGAGAAAAAATGAAAAAAGTGAACTGCAGACACTGGAAAGAGAACTAGTTGAAGATAGACAAAAAGCAGAAAGAGAAACTGGGACCAAGATGATGGAAAAACAAAATATCCAGACAACAAGATAGAAAATTTATTATTAACTAAAATATGTTAGCTTTGGGATATGTGCATCACAATTATTTTTGTATTCAGTGGCGTAGTCATATACAGCTGATTTAGGGGAGGAACTGGAGCCCAAAATTAGTGAATGGGCACCAAAGTTTTTCCCTGCCTGAGTGCAATTTAGAAATACTTGAGCTATTGGGGATTCCCAAGCCCTGCCACCTGAAGACATCTTCCTCCACTCTGGCAACCCAAAATCTCCAAGCTTTGCAGCCAATGGCAATATCCTCAAGCTGCCACTGCTTTCATAGAAAACATAGAAATAGACGGCAGATAAGGGAAACTGCACGGGGACACCAGGAAATTATTTTTCACTGAAAGGGTGGTTGATCACTGGAATAGTCTTCCACTTCAGGTTATTGAGGCCAGCAACGTGCCTGATTTTAAGGCCAAATGGGATAGGCCCATCTAGTCTGCCCACCCCAATGACCCTCCCCTACCTTTCTCTGTTAATAGATCCCACATGTCTATCCCATTTGGCCTTAAAATCAGGCACGCTGCTGGCCTCAATAACCTGAAGTGGAAGACTATTCCAGCGATCAACCACCCTTTCAGTGAAAAAGAATTTCCTGGTGTCCCCGTGCAGTTTCCCGCCCCTGATTTTCCACGGATGCCCCCTTGTTGCCGCGGGACCCTTGAAAAAGAAGATATCTTCTTTCACCTTCTTCTTCCACGATGCGGCCTGTGAGATACTTGAATGTCTCAATCATGTCACCCCTCTCTCTGCGTTCCTCGAGTGAGTACAGCTGCAACTTATCCAGCCGTTCCTTGCACGGGAGATCCTTGAGTCCCGAGACCATCCGGGTGGCCATTATCTGGACCGACTCCAGTCTCAGCACATCCTTACGGTAATGTGGCCTCCAGAACTGCACACAGTATTCCAGGTGGGGCCTCACCATGGATCTATACAATGGCATAATGACTTCAGGCTTACGGCTGACAAAACTCCTGCATATGCAACCTATGATTTGCCTTGCCTTGGATGAAACTTGCTCCACTTGATTGGCAGTCTTCATGTTCTCACTGACGATCATCCCTAAGTCTCATTCTGCTTCAGTTCTTGTTAGGATCTCGCCATTAAGGGTGTAAGTCTTGCATGCATGAAAGCCAGGGTGGTGGGGGTGCAGGGAGGAAGGAAGGCAGCAGCTCTGCAATATTGCTGCCAGCTGCAGAACTTGGGAAGTTGGAGGGGGGAGGAGGTGGCTGTCTGTTGGTGAGGCTTGGGGATCCCTACTAGCTACAGCAGGGGATATGTTCATTTTGAGGGAGCCTAAGCTCAAAGTGGGAGGCCCAAAAAAGCAGTAATATTTACCCTGATTAAATGATCCTCCACATGCGCTGCTGACAGCTGATTCAGCATCCCTGCTCTGATGAGGCTCACCTCTGAAGAGGCTCACCATAGCCGTAATAGAAGTGAATGGGAGAACCAGGAGCGTGCATCCCTGCTCATCAGAATGGGGATGCGGAAGCCTGTGGCTGCTCCCACTGTCAGCGGTGCACGTGGAGGATCACTCAGTCAGGGTATTACTGCTTTTTTGGGTTCCTCTCCACAGTGTCCCTTTAATGAAGGTTTATTATTAGATATGTACATCTTCTGTATTAGTGATTGCAAATTTGGGACTGCTCAGCCTTTTGTTTTGTTTTTTTTTTGCTCATCGGCTAGTGTTGATGTTTGTACGGCCCCAGAAAATTTTTTTTTCATCCAATGCGGCCCAGGGAAGCCAAAAGGTTGGACACCCCTGATTTAAACTAAATTAATTTATGGAGCATGTATGGTTGGGCAGACTGGATGGACCATTCAGGTCTTTATCTGCCGTCATTTACTATGTTACTAATTTTATGTACACCTTTTAATTAATATTAGTAGTTGGTAAATCAATTTTTTTAATGTGCTGTATCAAGCCAGATACACACTAAAAATGTTCATCTCTTGTTACTTTCTTTGTGGATCCAGAATAGAGAGTTGCACGGGGTCAGAAATCCCATCCAACCCCGCCAGTCCCCGTCAGGATCCTCTCCATCCCCACCCATCCCCGCCAGGATCCTCTCCATCCCCACCCATCCCCGCCAGGATTCTCTCCATCCCCGCCCGTCCCCATAAAAAACAGAAATTACTTCTGACAGGATCATCAATTCCACAGTTTCTTTTGTGTTTGCACTGCTGTTTTCCTTGTGGAATCTCTTTAGTGGAACCCTTTTTTTGTTTTCTGTTCAGGTAATTAACTTATAAACCCCTTCTTTTACTAAGGCTGACGTGTCCATTATATTATATGGATGAACCCTGCTTCCAAAGCCTTCCATCCCCGTGGGAGTCCCGTTGGCTAGAGGGGGGTCCCCGTGGGAGTCCCGTGGGTTAGGTGGGATTCCCACGGGAACCCCGCGGGATTCCCGCGATCCCTGTTCCCGTACAGACCTCTAATCCAGAACCCACTTGCTATTAGATCTTTTTCTACCTACATTGTTCAGCACATCGTCTTCACTCTTCCTCTCTCTTAAGAGGCCTTTTGGACACAGTTGGCATCTGAGCCAACATTTCACTTTTCTGTGCAATAGGAAACAGTGGGTTAAAGGAGAACTCAAGTAAATTTTATTACTCACACATATTTCCTGATATCATCACTTTTTTGGGATGAGTTGATATTTTTTACTTTGTTTATATAGTTAAATGTTTTCTGCAGTGGTTGATGCTGTGCACGCTTAGAGATAACGATTTGCTTTAAAACTTGATGAATTAATCTGTTGAAACCCAAACAACCTCTGTCACTCCTTGGCATGGTTCCAAAGCCACAGATCATTCTAGTGCATTTGATCAGGAAAGGAGACAAAGAAAAATCCATGTCTCTGGTGTATTAGTGCAGACTCTCCTCTTTCAGTCCCAGAGCTGGACCAGCTACAAGCTTCATGATCTAGGGCAGTGCTCTTTTATTGGGTGGGTTTGTTTTTTTTCTCAGACTTTTGCCCTATTTCAGAAGATGTTAACAACAAGTCTGCCTTCTAATAGCATTCTCCATAATGTACTGGTATTTTCAGCCTCCCTCACCTCTCCTCTACATTATCTGAATTTTGCTGAACTTTTCAGCAGCCACTAATAAAACACAGGGTGACTGACTATACTGTACACTCATTCTGCGCCAGGACTAGCTTGCTACACACACTAACTAAATCAGTTCCTTATAACTTGTTTAAATGTGTAATCAACTTGCCTTGGGTTTAGCCCCATCTGTTTATCCCAATGGACTCTGTACCACCCATCTTATCCCTATCTAATAACTGCATTTGACCCCCTCGGCTACGGGATAAGCTGTATATCTATGTTGTTTGAATGTTATGATATATGCTTATTAGTTGTTTCATAAACATTATATCTCTCTTATTTGAATTTCAGTTTTGACTTGAAAAGATGCGCAAATGAAGTTATTCAGGGGCTGTCCCCATGGCTTGGAATATGTTGCCAACAGGACTACATCGAAAACAAAATCAGACTTGATTTCAGCAGTTGTTGAAAAGGCAACTGCGCTAACGGCCCCGAAGCCCATAGAGATTTAAAGGGCTTCGGGGCTGTTGGCAGCGTGGCAGCCGTTAGCGCGGCTTTGTGAAAGAGGCCGTTACTTGTCTAGGATGAATGAAATGATGGACCTTCTGTTAATTTGATAATGTGTGTTTTTTAAATTGTATTGATCATCAAAATAGCAGTGAAACTTATCCACTATTTGACTACAACCCTTATATATAGAAATTCTTTACAGGATCCTCAGCGGCACCACTTAGAGCTCAATAATATCTCATTGCTCTAAGTTTTACGTGTCAGCTCGTCATCAGGTCCCTTGTGCACTACTTTGGAATAAGGTGGGATATAAATTCTGAATAAATTAAATGAAATAAATAAATGAAAATTTTTGATATTGTTTCATGGTTGTCCTATTAAGTTTAAATTTGCTGATTTTGAGTTAGCTCACTCATTGGATTTGGTTTATAGTTAGGTCTTTTTACTATTGTTATGCTGTTAACAAAATTGTAAGTTTTATGATTTTTATTTAAAAATTTATATACCGCATAAAAACTATGCGGTTTACAAAATTACATGCATACATATTAAAAATACTAAAACATGTTTTGACAGAACAAACATAACAACTAACAGTATCATTATTAAAACCTTCTTTCAAATTCATTTAACAAGATGGAAAGACAAAATCCTATAAAAACAATAACAGGACGATGAATTGTACTTGCTTTACATCGCCTTGGGTGAATCTCTTCATAAAAGCAGATTTAATAAATCCAAATAAATAAATAACCCCCCCACCCACCCCCTTTTACAAAACCATAGTGCGGTTTTTAGCACCGACCACAGTTGTAACAGCTCCAACCCTCATAGAATAAGCGTTGGAATTGTTACCGCCATGGCCGGCGCTAGAAACCAAGCTATAGTTTTGTAAAAAGGGGGGGGGAGGAGGAAATAAATAAATAATATTTGAATCTCTAATCTCTAAAATCCACAGTGCTTCACCAAAGTTTCTGAAACTCTTCAGCAAAACTGAAGAGCCCCTACCATAGCCAGGAGGAGGGGGAAGAAAGGGATTCTCACCTCATAGAAACAAAGAAACATAGAAGATGACGGCAGAAAAGGGCTATAGCCCATCAAGTCTGCCCACTCTGCTTACCCACCCCCTGTCTATGCCCTAATGACCCAATTTTCTTATCTTGACCCTCTTAGGGATCCCACATGGGTATCCCATTTATTCTTAAAGTCTGGCACGCTGTCTGCCATGATCACCTGCACTGGAAGCTTGTTCCAATGATCAACCACTCTCTCTGTGAAGAAATACTTTCTGGTGTCGCCATGAAATTTTCCGCCCCTGAGTTTGAGCGGGTGCCCTCTTGTGGCCGAGGGTCCCTTGAGAAAGAAAATATCATCTTCCACTTCTACACGTCCCGTGAGGTACTTAAAAGTTTCGATCATGTCTCCCCTCTCCCTACGTTCCTCGAGAGTGTAGAGCTGCAATTTGTTCAGTCTCTCTTCGTACGAGAGACCCTTGAGCCCCGAGATCATCCTGGTGGCCGTCCGCTGAACCGATTCAATTCTGCGCACATCTTTACTGTAATGTGGCCTCCAGAATTGCACACAGTACTCCAGATGAGGTCTCACCATGGCCCTGTACAACGGCATTATGACTTCAGGCTTTCGGCTGATGAAACTTCTATTGATACAACCCAATATCTGCCTTGCCTTAGATGAAGCCTTCTCCATTTGATTGGCAGTTTTCATGTCTGCACTGATGATTACTCCTAAATCTCGTTCTGCTGAAGTCCTAGTTAAAGTTTCTCCATTCAAGAAGTACGTCCTGCATGGATTTCCGCTTCCAAGGTGCATGACCTTACATTTCTTAGCATTGAAGCCTAGCTGCCAGGTTGAGGACCAACTTTCCAATATAAGCAGGTCCTGCGCCATATAATTCACTTACTATATTACATAGTTTGGCATCATCGGCGAATAGTGTTATTTTACCTTGAAGCCCTCGAGTCAGATCCCCTATGAATATGTTGAAAAGGAGTGGACCCAGAACCGAGCCCTGCGGCATTCCACTGGTCACCTCCGATGTTTTAGAGAGGGTACCATTAACCACCACCCTCTGAAGTCTTCCACTCAGCCAATCATTGACCCATGCAGTTAGTGTCTCTCCTAACCCCATCGATTCCATCTTGCTTAGCAGCCTGCGGTGTGGGACACTGTCAAAAGCTTTACTGAAGTCCAGATACACGACGTCCAAAGACTCTCCCAAGTCCAACTTTCTTGTTACCCAGTCAAAGAAGCTGATCAGATTGGATTGGCAGGACCTACCCTTGGTGAATCCATGCTGACTGGGATCCCGAAGATTCCCTTCATTCAAGATCGTGTCCAATTTGCTTTTAATTAGTGTTTCCATGAGTTTGCACACTATTGATGTGAGACTCATCGGTCTATAATTTGCAGCCTCTGCCCTGCAACCCTTTTTATGCAGAGGAACGACATTAGCTAATTTCCAGTCCAGGGGAACTTTCCCCTTACTTAGGGAGAGATTGAATAGCTCAGCCAACGGTTTCGCCAGGACATCGCTCAATTCTCTGAGCACTCTTGGGTTCAAATTGTCTGGTCCCATGGCTTTGTTCACCTTGAGTCTTGCCAGTTTACTGTAAACTTCACCTGGTGTGAACTCAAAATTCTGAAACGGGTCTTCTGTGCTTTGTGTTGCCTTCAACTGCGGACTGTGTCCCGGTGCCTCACAGGTGAAGACTGAGCAGAAGTATTCATTCAGTAGTTCGGCTTTATTGGAATCTGCTTCCACGTAACTTCCGTCTGGTCTTCTAAGGCGTACTATCCCGCCTGTGTTCCTTTTTCTGTCACTAATATACCTGAAGAAGGATTTGTCCCCCTTTTTAATGTTTTTTGCCAGAATTTCTTCCACTCGAAGTTTTGCCTCCCTAACTGCCATTTTGACTGCTGTAGACCTGGTCCTATATTCTACCTTTGCCTCTCTTATCTCCGTGCGCTTGTAGGAGAGAAACGCTTTTTTCTTCTCCTTAATGAGGTGCGAGATCTCCGCGGTGAACCATTGGGGTTTATTGTTTCTTTGTCGTTTATTTACTGATTTTATGAAGCGGCTAGTTGCTTCATGTATGGTTGATTTCAGTGTTAACCACTTAGCTTCTACATCATCGGTCTCTGCTTGGTCCTGCAGCGTCCGATGGACGAAATCTCCCATGCGTGCGAAGTCTGTGCCCCGGAAATTGAGTACCTTTGTTTTCGTGTTTGATCTAGGGAAGCCTTTCCTAAGGTTGTGGTCGCTAGAGGCTAGCGTATCTCCTACTGAGACCTCTGAGATGCTTTCCCTATTGGTGAGTACCAGGTCAAGGATCGCCTGGGCCCTAGTGGGCTCCGTTACCATTTGTTTGAGACGTGCTCCCTTTATGGAGGTTAAGAGCCTCCTGCTACCGCTGGTTGTCGCTGAAAATGAGTTCCAGTCTGCATCAGGCATATTGAAGTCCCCTAGCAGTACAGCTTCTCCTCGTAGAGTGATATTCTCTATGTCTTCAATTAATTCTGCGTCCATGTCTTCCAGTTGTCTTGGGGTTCTGCATACCACACCTAGATACAGGCATTTTTCTCTGCCTCTTGCCAGGTTTACCCAGAGGGACTCCCTGGTGTACTTGACATCTGTGATCCTGGTGGTTTTGATGTCCTCTTTAATGTATAGAGCTACCCCCCCTCCTAACCTGCCCTCTCTGTCCTGACGAAGTAGATTGTAGCCCGGTATAGCCATATCCCACCCATGTGAGTCCGTGAACCAAGTTTCAGATATTGCCACCACATCTAGGTCGGCATTCCTTATTTCAGCCTCCAATTCTAGAATTTTGTTACCTAAACTGTGTGCATTGACATACATGGCCCTCCATATCTTGTGTTTGCTAAGTCCCTGTGAGGCGTATCCTACCCGAGTTGGTGTGACTCCTAAAGAACTGTTTGCAATGTGGGTACTTACCTTGGACATGGAAGCGGAGTTTCGACTCACCTCATCAGGATAATTCCTTTCTGCACTAATATGTGAATGGGTACCCTCCCCTGAGTTACCTAGTTTAAAGCCCTGTGAAGCAGGCGGGCTAGTCGGTGTCCGAAGACATTCTTACCCCTACTGGTCAGATGGAGTCCGTCTGGTACCTGAAGTCCTTGTAGCGCTTCCCCATGGTTTAGGAATCCGAAGTTCATATCCCGGCACCATCCCTGTAGCCACTCGTTCGTTCTCAGGATACGTTCATCTCTGGCTCTTCCCTTGCCTCTAACTGGGAGGATCGATGAGAAAACCACCTGCGCTCCTGTCCGCTTCAGCCTCTCACCCAGTGCTCCAAAGTCTCTGGTGATGGTCTCCTGGCAGTGTCGTTGGTTCCTATGTGGACAAGATGCATAGGAAAGTGGTCTCGGGGCGTGAGTAGTCTATCCAGACTGGCTCCAGGCAGACAGCAGACCTCCCTAGATTGCATATCCGGTCTGCAAATTGGTCCCTCGGTGCCCCTCAGCATGGAATCCCCGATGACTATTACTCTGCGCTTCTTTGGGGGGAGCCGGTCAGTTGTCCCTGGAGATGGAGCTGTGTGTTGGGCCTGCTCCTGTTCCTGCTCCTGTTCCTCATCAGCAGTTCCTTCCTGAAGAATCTGGAATCTGTTCCGCAGGGTGAGTTGAGGGGTTGATGTATAGCTGCCCTGTTTGTAAGAAGAAGGAGAAGATGAAGAGATTGTAAAAGGGGGGGGGGTGTCTCCTATGTTTGTCCGTGGAGGAGGTCACCAGCTGCCAGGAGTCAGTGCCGCTAGCCATTTCCTGTATCCCAATTGTTGGTTTCAAAGCTGATGATTTGGGTGTCTCGAGGATGGACTTGTCATGGGCCTGCTCGGTGATTTGGGACAGCTCCTGGACGACTCCGTCGATGTAGGCCTCGTCCTCTCGGATGCTTCTCAGGTGTATCACCTCCTCCCTGAGGCTCCTTAGTTCCTGCATGAGATCTCCATCCAGCTGCGTGGCCTCCTCTGTCTGTGTAGAGACTGTAGTGTAGCGCTGGGGGATGGTCTCGGTCTGCACAGAGACCTCTGTCCACCGTCCTGGGTCCTCCTCCTTCTGCACGTAGTCTGTGGTCGCTTCCTGGATCCCCATAGCGACTGGAATACTGGTCTTGATTGTAGACTTCGCGCTTCTTGTCCTCTCTGCCATTGCTGAGTTGTAATTGAGGACTGCCTGTCAGTAAGGTAGAGAATTAGGAAATTAGAAAAATCTGTCTGTGAGCAGGTGTGAGATTTTGAAAGATTAGGGTGGCTGAGAGTTGGAAGATTGGGGTATCTAGTGCTTGAAAGATAAGGGTGTCCGAGAGACTGAGAGTTTGAGATGTCTGAGAGGGTTGCTGTCTGTGAGTTAGTAAGAGAGCCTGTACGATTAAGGTGAAGGGATAGTGTGTTTGAGAGGTCCGCTTGTTGCCCTAAGGTATCGTTGTCTTGTGTAGTTTGGCTCTTCTTAAGGCTCTTCACAAAGGCGCTCTCGCTAAGGCGAGCGCCTTTGCCACTCGCCTTCGCCGCGTGCTGAATGGCTGCGCGCCGTTAGCTCGTCCCCTTTTATGGGGGGAGTTTGGCTGGTGATGTCAGGGGTGGGCGGAGTTAGCTCTCGCCTCTTCCCCTGCTAGCACCGCCTTCTCTGCTCCTCTCTCTGCTTCTTCCTGCTAGCACACTCTCCGCTCACTGTTCTGCCATGTGCTCAGGACTCTTCTACCATGTGCTCAGGACTAGGCACAGCTCCTACAGTCTCCCTTCGGCTGGCCTTGCACCTCACGCTCAAAACTTTTAGGTATAAGAAACAGCAAGAAAAGCATTTTAAGCACAATTAGGGCTCCTTTTACTAAGCTGCGCTAGTGACTGCAGCAAGGGAGCACTCAATCATTGCGTCCAGACTGCGGGCTGCAAAATAGCACCTGGAGGGTCACATGTGGCCTGTGTGCTACAAGTTTGAGACCATTGTTCTACAGGCTGAGGTGCACATTCCCTTCCCCACTTGTTCTCACTACACCACCCACCAGGCTACTCCAGGCACCTGCTTGCTGCTCTACTAGGATTTCTCATAATATCTGCAGCTGTCATAGATGCTGGTATAAACTGTTTCTTTCACATCTTTGGGGGGTGGGAGGTGGTCAGTGACCATTGGGAGAGTATGGGGGATCATGCCGTCATGTATCCAGTGGTCATATGGTCAGTTTGGATACCTTTTTGGCCCTTATGCACTTTTAAAATAAGTCTAACTCCAAATGTCTAAATGACATCCTGGACATCTTCATAAAAGTTTCATAATCTCTGCAAGACACCCAAGTCCTCAGGCCGCCCTAATGCTGTCAAAAACACAACTCCTAATACTCCCTCTTAAGATTTAGATGTACTAGAGGGAAAATGACCTGCAAGATGTCTAAAAAGTGTGTTTTGAAATTTGGCACTTGGACGTTTTGGCAATTAAAACATCCAAGTGCCACTTTATGCTGTTTTTTGGACGTCTTTCTGTTTTGAAAATGAGTCTCTAGGTATGCCTAGTTGATTATTGTTCATGAAACCACTTTGAGCTGTCAAAGCAACATGCAATATACAAAAAGTTTGTTCTAATGTATTGTAATGAAAGTCCAGGAAGAACCAATTAAGCAGCTTTCAGGTCAGTATTCGAAAGCACGTCTCTGGATTGCAGCATGTGGTATACGACTAGGTACCGTGGACCAGGATATTCATAGGCACTACCCAATGTTGTCTCTAATTTCTGCTTGGCCCATATTGTGACCAGGCATGGCCGGGTCCAAGAGGGTCAGGCCTATAGTTGCCCAATGCACACAACGCTGACTGAGCGGAAATCATATGAGTTGGCGGATACTGTGGTACTGTGAAAAATTCTCTTGTCATCAAAGGTTGCTTATTTCAAATATTTTATTTGCAAAAGGCAAACACCTCAACATTTCAAAGAAAAATCAAACAGATTCATAACATTTCAGAAGGATTTTCTTCAGCCAACTGGGTTTTAGCAAACATCTTCCCTCCAAATCTTTCAAAGATTCATACAGCTTTAAGTCCAGCTCTAACACAAACAATAAAGGCACAAAAAGAAAAATCCTTCTGGACTTTGACAAATATTGTCCTTGCCCACCCTTAGGTAGGTCTTCTGTTCAGCTATATTTGGCTGGGCCAAACCTAAATCTGCCCAGTCCAGGCAAACAATTACTATATGGAATATAATGGTCCCTCCCCAGTAGGACTCTTTCAGGTTACAAAACCTTAAAGTCCCCTGGAATATTATGTTTCCCCATCAAGCTTAGCACACAGAATGAAAAAAACCAAACCCCCAAACCCTTTCTTTCACTGCCCTTTTAAACTGCCGTGGGGGTTTCAAAACAGTTCTTGTGCTTTTATCCAAACAGCCTCACACTCCTTATGCAGCTTCCAACAAAAAGTTATCAAATTGTCTTTGAATTTTCTGTTCTCAGCAGCTTAGGTAATACAGTACTACCCGATATTCGCAGGGGTTCTGTTCCAGGAACCCCCGCGAATGTTGAAAAACTGCAAATATGGTTTTTAGGCAGGGGAGACAGGAGAGGGCAGCTGGAGAGGCAAGAGAGGGCAGCTGGAGCACTGGCGAGTGAAGGAAATCACTCGCGGTATGCTCCAATCGCCTCTTACTGTACTAAAGTCGGGAGCAGCTCCTGATTGGTGAGGCCCGACTTTAGTACAAGAAGAGGCGGTTGAAGCATACCACGAGTGATTTCCTTCACTCGCCGGCGCTCTGGCTGCCCTCTCCTGCCTCTCCAGCTGCCCTCTCCTGCCTCCCCTTTGTGGTCGTAAAATACCGCGAATGACCGGGACCGCAAGGGGAGCACTGTACTACATACTTAAATAAGACTATCACATTTCAGGGCTAGCACAGCTTTCACTTTCATTCCATGTCAGTTTCCATGTGATTCTCAGACAAAACAGAATTAGCTTCATCAAGTTCCATATATTCCTCTTGGCAGGGAGAAGTGTAATGGGTTACAGGTTGCTTGATCATGCTTTCTGTAGTCTTGCCAGTTGTGTGACTCTCTTACCTCCCAGTTCTAGGTTGTGGAATAGGTTTAAGCTTATTTGAGAACTGGTTCAATTTTGCCTGTCTTACACCAGGGACTGGTTTTTCTGAGTTTACACTGCCAGGCACAGGGACTTCTTCACTGTGACAATATGCACTTGAAAAACATTTAACCCCTAATTCTATAAAAAGTGCTAAAATTTGCGCATGCAATTTAATAACAAGCTAATTAGTGCTGATAATTGACATTTTAACAAGCAATTATCAGTGCTAATTAGAATCAATTATGTATGTAAACTTAGGGCTAGATTCACAAAGCAAACCGATCGTGTACTGATCAGTTTGCGACCCCTTTACTATCAAATATCCATCCGGCCTAATTCACTTACCTCTCCTGCGATCCGCTTTGAATTCGTGCATGCAAATGAAGTGAAACGCATGCAAATTGGACAGCGACCCGATTCACTACACCAAATTTCTGATCCGACTGGGCTGGCTGATCACCTGAAGAAGCGACTGCTGGGGACCAGTCGAAAAAGTCTTTCCGACTGGAAGCCGTGCTCTCTCCCCTGCAGTCTCTCCTGCCTGCTCACCCCAAATGCTGCCCTGTTCAGCCCTGCTTCTTATCTCCTGCTGCTCGTCTTTCCGATGCTCTTCTCCCACCTGCCCAAACTGCCATGATTTCCTGCCTGCTGGACTCTCCCACCCTTCCCCGCAGTGCAAGCCCGTGGTTTTAACCCGCGGGCTCTAAGCGGATTAAAACCATGGGTTCCATTTATCTTTTTATTATTAGTGAGGGTGGCAGCTGGCAAGAGCGGGACCAGCTTTCTGGGAGCCACGCGGGTTGGGGTCAGTGGAGGTGGTGGCATTTTGTTCAGTCTCCCTGAAGTCCTGCCGCCCAAAGTACAAAAAAGTTAAAATTTAAAAAAAATGATTGCTGCTCCTATGGTCTACACATGTGCGATCCATGCAGGCAGATGGGGGCGTTCCTCCGGTCGTCCCCATCTGCATATTTTTGTTTTCTGAATTGATTGGGCCGAGCTGGCAGGTTAGTGAATCCTGGCCTTAGTTGCAGAATTTATGCCTAAATTGTATGTGTGAGTCAAAAAAGGGGGTACAGAAATGGGCAGGTCATGGGCTGATCAGAAGCGTTACTTTAAGTTATGCACATAATTATATTATTAAGGGCATCCATACCTAAATTTAGACACAGGCATTTGCAGCACATTTTTGTTGGTGTAAATGGTCGCATCTAAATTTAGTTGTGGTTCCCAGACATAAGCACTATCTAGAAACCATACCTAACTTTAAACACGGTTTACAGAATAGCGCTTTTTAGGCCCCATTTATTTAGGTGCACTATATAGATTCAGTCTTTCGTATGCAAGCTTTCAGCCTCAATTCAATATACAGTGGTACCTTGGAATCCGAATGCCCCAGAACTCGAACGTTTTGGAATCCAAATTTTTTTTTTTTGTAAATTTTGCCCCAAAATCTGAACTCTGCTTTGGAATCCGAACGCCCTACACATTGTACGTGTGTGTTTCTGCCCCTAAAATCCAGTGTATTTACTGTTAAAATTTGAGTTTGTGGGACCCAGGAACGGATTAATCAAGTTTTCATTATTTTCAATTGGAAAAATTGTCTTGGAACTCAAATATTTTGGAACTCGAACGGGGTTCTGGAACAGATTAAGTTCGGATTCCAAGGTATCATTGTATTGTGGAATAACATATGTTCATAATTTTAAAAAGCCTGCAAAAAATAAAGCATCAGATTACTGCGTCTCAATGGCCACAAATCTGGACTTGGAGGATAAGATGTACAGTGTCTGCATCTATGAGACAAACATGGTTTTTTTTGTTACATAGAGCATGTTGGACTCCGGTTAGATTACAGAAATTAGATAGTTCCAAGACTAATAGATGCTGGCACTGCCAGCTTGAACCTGGAACGTTAGATCATCTATTATACTATTGTCCCTTGATATTTCAATTTTGGAGATCCATTTGGGATCAGGTAAACAAAGTACCGTATTTTCATGCATATAACGCGTGCGTTATACACGATTTTTACAAACTGTGCATAACTTTGCGCGTTTTACAACTTTTTTTTACATAGTTCCCCCCCCCGACGTCCGATTCATCCCCCCGCAGGACCGCTCGCACCCCCACCCCGAAGGACCGCTCGCACGCACTCCCACCCGCACCCCCACCCCGAAGGACCGCTCGCACCTCCACAGCCTCCCGACCCCCCCCCATCATGTAGAAGCTCCTACCGTTGTCCTGCTGCTTCCTCTTGGCGGTCCCGGCCCTTCTGTGAGCCCTGCATCTGCGCTGCTTCCTCTTCCGGTGGTCCCGCCCTTTCTCTGACGTCCAGGGTGGGTAGGTGGGAGGGCGGGTTGGAATGCATTTTTCAATTTCTCAATTAGGGGGGGGGATATATCTTTTTGTCATAGATTATAATTGTAATTGTATTTAAGTGCTTTTATAGAGTTATATGATTGTATTATATTTTGCACTTACTTATGGCTTTAAAATGAATAAAGAAATTAAAAAAAAAAAAGCCTGCAAAAATTTTGTGAATGCAGTTGCTAGGCATGTGTGCTCCCTTTCTGACCTGCTTGTATACACACATGTGCACAGCTTAGAACCATGGTCTCTAACCTTCTCCACTTTTTCCTTATTAAGAGCCACAAAGTGGGCATGAGAAAGTTCCAGAGGCCATCAAAAGATTTTAGGCTTACAAATGCAATTTTAAATACTAGTTTTTATTCTACAAGCCTACCGCCATCCAACAGCGCAACATTAGGCAGGTAAGTGCAAGCGATGAGGGTGTACACAACATAGCCACTACATTCTCATTGCTACCTGTCAGTCCACCTTAGTGCAAAGTAGCACAGACCATTTCTCTGTGGTTAAGCTGAAACCAGGAAACCACGTGACAGAGCCCATCGTTCTATCCTCCATTACCCCAGGTACAAAATAAGTATCTGTATATAGTTAAACTTTGAATGTGTAACCACAAAAAGGCAGTATACAAGTCCTATCCACTTTCCTTTTTCAGCCAGTCTTTCTCTACAGGTGAACCGTTCTTTCCCTATGGAAAAATCCTGGAATCATTCTCCAAGGCATAATTACAATAAAAGGGAGAAAAAATTATTTATCTATATAATAAAACCGTAGGCGACGCATGCGCAGTCTTATCGGCGTGCTTCCGTGATCCGTATGTCCGTGGCCGCCAAGACTGCAGCATGCCCCGCGCTTACTACGGCCCCACGCGAAGCTGACAAATTCCAACTACCCCCTCCTCTCCCGCAACAAACGTTAACGCTCATGCTCTCCTGCAGGAAAAATAAAAACTCACTGCTTGCTCTCCTCGACACGGCGCTTTACCCGGCAGACATTCAACAAAAAAGGTTGCCTACCCCTGCCGCTCTGGCAGCTTGCACGTCGCCGACTCCAAACCAACCCCTCCTCTCCCGCAACAACCACTACCGCTCATACTCTCCTGCAGGAAAAAAAAACTCACTGCTTGCTCACACATTCAAAACAAAATTGACTACGGCGCTGCAGAAGTCAGCTCTTTGCAACGGCCCCACACTCGCGGTCTCGCTGGGGTTTTTCGCGGTGGCGGCTCCTCTTGCGTCCGGCCCTGTGTACTTACTAGACTCCCCCCTTCCCGCAAAAAACGTTACCGCTCCTGTTCAAAGCGGCCTGCTGAGGTTCGCGGCCGGCTGTAACGAACCTCGCAGGCCGCTCTCCACATGGTAGCACGTTCCCTCTGACGTAATCGCGTCTGAGGGAACATGCTACCAAGTTGGAGAGCGGCCTGCGAGGTTCGTTACAGCCGGCCGCGAACCTCAGCAGGCCGCTTTGAACAGGAGGAACTGCCACCACGGGGATCGTGAGAAGAGCCGCCGAAATAAAACCTTCAGCCACAGCAGGCCAGCACGCTGGAAAGGAAGTGGGAGGGGCCGAACGGAGCAGGGCAGCTCACGGTAAGAGAAGGGAATGGGGTGTGGGGGAAAATGCTTCTACTGCTTCAGCAGGGACCTGGAGGGGAAGGGAAATACCGCTGCTGCTTCTGCAAAGGAAAGTGGGGGAGGGGGGAAGAGAAGGGAATGGGGTGGTGGTGGGGGAAATGCTGCTACTACTACACAGGGATTTGGAGGGGAAGGGAAATATCACTGCTGCTTCTGCAAAGGAAAGTGGGGGGGGGAGGGGAGAGACAGAAAAAAATACAGACAGACAAAGGAGGCTAGGGAAAAATTGCAGGAGGGAGAGAGACAGAAAGAAAGGAAGAAAGAGACAGGAGCAGGGAGAGAGACATAAATAAAGACAGACAGCCAGTCATATATTCTAGGACCCCGTTAATGTAACGGGCTTAAAGACTAGTATATATATATATATATATATACTAGTCTTTAAGCCCGTTACCTTAACGGGTGCTAGAATAGATGTGTGTGTCTGTCTTTCTTTCTTTCTCTCTCTTTCCTCAGCTGTCCACCACCACCTCTTGCCTGCTCCCCCTGTTCAGAAGTAGCCCTTCTCCCTTCGTTTTACCTCCCCCCCTGTCCAGCAGCACCTCTTCCCTGCTCCCCCTGCCAGCAGCAGGCCTTCTCCCGTTGTTTTACCTCCCCCCTGTCCAGCAGCACCTCTTCCCTGCTCCCCCTGTCCAGCAGAAGGCCTTCCCCCTTCCTCCCCCCCTATCCAGCAGCACCTCTTACCTGATCCTCTGGTCCAGTAGTACCCCTTCTCTTTTCCCTGCTACCCCTGTCCAGCATCCGCTAACCTGGGCAGCCTCAGGGCTTTTGCTAGGCCGGCCCACCTCACATTATCGAAGTGGGCTGGCCTAGCAAATGCCCCACGGCTGCTGCGTTTGCTGGTCCGGGGGTGAGAAGAGCGTCCTGGCAGCGGCATCGCAGGAGTCAAACCGCCACTGCCGCTCAAATCACTGCACGCGCTGCAAGCTGTTGCAAGCCACCCGTGCCGGAAATCAAATTTGGCACGGAGGCACACAGCTCGGTGGCAGGGATCACACATGAGCACTTAGGGTTTTATTATAGATATATAGATATATATACACACACATCCACACACCAGGGTTTTTATTGTACTTCGTGTACCTGGGCAGGGCATGTTGCAGTTCTGGAGGAACTGATTTATGAATAGGATTTTCCTACAGAATTAAATGGGAGAAGACGTGTGCTCTGGCAGAGCCATTAGCAGTTAATGTTCCATGGATTCTCTATTACTTGCCTGACTTGACACAGGCTCTGAGTCCTCAGCTGACAGTCCTCTCACTGATGTGCACTGGGAAATAGCCTCTGGCGCCCTAGAGTCAATTACACATGCTCAGCTCAGTCCTCAGAAGACTAAGGGGAGCATGCAGACTCCCCATGGCTAAAATAAATGCATTTTCCACTCCCCTGCACTCTCTCTATTTCCAGAGTTAACCCTGGGACAAGAGTCATTTAAATGCAGGCAAGACAAGGGGGGGATGAGCTCTGGGGGAGGGGGCGAAGAGGCACAGGTTCTGCTCCCACTCAACCCCTCTCATCAACATTTCTCTGTCAGCATTCTGCCTGTGAACACAGTTTCAAGTCTCACCACTAAATCAGCCTGTTAATCTGCTAAGATCTGGAGGTGCTCTTGTTCACATGCAGGCAGAGAGGAGACTAGGGGGCCCTTTTACAAAAGCACGGTAGCGATTTCCATGCCAAATGCAATGAAACCCAATCAATTCCTATAAGCTTCAAGGCATTTTCTGCATTGGGAATTGCTACCGCAGCTTTGTAAAAGGAGCCCTAAGTGGTTGGCTCATGAGTCTCACATTTTCTGTGTTTCCTGGATGACCCTCCAAAATGTCAATGTGGGTGATTTGCCATTGTCTGATCAACTCTTGCTTTTCATGATCAGAGTCTACTAGGATCTGGACACCTGATTAAGCAGGATATAGCCTCTCTCTCGGTCTCTCCTTTCTCTTATTGTTAACTGTTATGTGTCTTGTTTGCTAATTATTATGTATGTTACCATGTAACCCGTTCTGGGCTCCTCGGGGATGATGGGATATAAATCGAACTAACTAAATAAATGATCTGTTTGGCTGGTCATAAGCAAAGAGACTTTTCAGCTAACTCCTAAAACCTCCAAGTTTTTGAATCAGATCTTCCAATTGTCAGACATATCAACTATAGAAAGAGGACAGATGTTATTGGTCAAGAAGTTTTAATTTCTGATATATCTTTTGAGAAGAAGACAACAGTTTTCTTCCTTTGCCTCTGTACTCCTGTCTAAATATCGTGTTCTTTTTCTCATTCTTAAATCAAAAGTTCTTTATTTAGTCTAATAGATGTTGGCATTGTCATATTGATATAGGGACTTTGGATCATCTGCTATATTTTTGTCCGTTTATATTTATATTTTGGAAGTCAATTTGGGGACAAATAAATCTAGTTTTAGATTCAAATATTCCACTATCATATGAGGCTATAATTTGTGGAACGATTTTACATGTGAAGCCCACTCTAGATAAATATGAGTCGTCTATTTATGATCCTAACAGGATTATCCATTCAGTTGATTACCAGTAATTAGAAAACCCATGATAGAATAAATTATATTTTTTGGTGGGTGAATGTGTGTACTACGTATAGATATGAACGAATTAACGCAGAGTGTAAGGGATTTAAGGAGGTATTTAATAAAGTTTGGAGCCCATTGACTAAATTTGTAAAAATATAATAATGTATATTTATCATATCTTTCCTTTGGTTCATTTACCTTTACACATCCAGGGGGGTGGGGGGTTGGAAGGTAGGGAGTAAATATTGATAGCGACATTTGGGTCACTTTACTCTTCATTTGTATTATATAATTGGATATGTTGTACTATTATTATATGTAAGAAAATGAAACTATTGAGTGATATCTATGTTACCTGTATGGATATTAGTGTAATGTATGTAATACCTACTGTTCTTTCATTTGTATGACACTGTTTTTGATTAAAAATTAAATAAAGGAAAAAAAAAAGTTCTTTATTCCCTTTGCTATGTTACCCTGCCATCAACTGGCAGACCTTGGTAATAAACTTTTTCCTTAATTAATACTCATACCTAGGTAATATATAGAATAAAACAAAACAAAGAAATAAAGTAATACATTTTTTATGTTGACATTTGCTTATTTCTGATCTGAAGAAGAAGGGTTACCTTTGAAAGTTCATCATAAAATGCATTGAGTTAGTCCAACAAATAAAGATATTACCTTATTTCCTTTGTTGTTGAGTTTTTTTTTTAAATTTCTATATACTTGGAAAGTGGATTAACACGCCACCCCACCATTTCATTACTAATACCTGTAATCCTTACGCTTACCGGTGTATCCCTAAGACACAGACACAGAATTATTTATACCAGGGAAACATTGTGTAATTGTCTCCCACATGTTTAATGTACAGCGCTGCTTATGTCTAAGCAGTGCTATAGAAATTATAAGTGGTAGTACAAATAGTAAATCTATAATCCAAATTGGAATTGGCTAACACTCTTATTCTCCTGGGGGGAATGTTTGAAATAAGGAATGCTTTAAATAATGGACATCAGTATGAGCCCTTCAAATTGAACACGAGGGATTGTGGGCAGCAACAGTGCCTAAAAAATTATGAAAATAACTAAAACAAATATAAAATGTTTTGAAAAAGACAAGAGAACAAAATAATAAAAAAAATTATTAAAAAATATTACAACCAGTTTCTGTCTCTCTCTTTCCCTTTGCAATATGATTTGAGTATAAGGACAGGTCCTACAAAGTGGCACCAAGAGGTAAGTGTCAATTATGCACATCAAAGATACCATGAAATTGACAGGTAGCACCCGTTAATGTAAAGGGCTTAAAGACTTGTTATTTCATAATGGTAACCATAAATTTTTTTTAAAAAAAACCACAAAGCACACTATACGCAGAGAAAATGTTAATTATCATTTATATTTTTTTGGGGGGGAGTTCAAAGATGTCAAGGCAGATGACATTAAAATATGCAATGTCACCTCAGTAACTACAGAAACATAGACAAATATAGTGCAAAATATAGACAGCAGATATAAATTCTCAAAACTGACCCATTTTGATCACTAAATTGAAAATAAAATCATTTTTCCTACCTTTGCTGTCTGGTGATTTCATGAGTCTCTGGTTGCGATTCCTTCTGACTGTGCATTCTTTCTTTCATTTCTTTTTTTCTGCACTCAGGCACAATTTCTGCACAATTGTCCCTTTCTATTCCCTCCCTCCTTCTTTCCTATGTCCTTAGTGCCCCTTCCCATGTCCTTAATGCCTCCAGTGCACCCTTCCTATGTCTAGTGCCCCTTCCTGTGTCCTTCGTGCCCCCAGTGCCTTCTTCCTATGTCCTTAGTGCCCCTTCCCATGTCCTTAATGCCTCCAGTACCTCCTTCCTATGTCTAGTGCTCCTTCCTGTCCTTAGTGCCCCCAGTGCCTCCTTCCTATGTCCCTAGTGCCCCTTCCTGTGTCCTTCGTGCCCCCAGTGCCTTCTTCCTATGTCCTTAGTGCTCCTTCCTATGTCCTTATTGCCCCCGGTGCCTCCTTCCCATGTCCTTAGTGCCCCTTCCTATGTCCTTAGTGCCCCCAATGCCCCTTATGTCTTTAGTGCCCCTTCCCATGTCCTTAGTGCCCCCAGTTCCTCCTTCCCATGTCCTTAGTGCCCCTTCCTATGTCCTTAGTGCCCCCAGTGCCTCCTTCCTATGTCCCTAGTGCCCCTTCCTGTGTCCTTAGTGCCCCCAGTGCCTTCTTCCTATGTCCTTAGTGCTGCTTCCTATGTCCTTAGTGTCCCCAGTGCCTTCTTCCTATGTCCTTAGTGCTGCTTCCTATGTCCTTAGTGTCCCCAGTGCATCCTTCCTATGTCCTTAGTGCCCCCAGTGCCTCCTTCCCATGTCCTTAGTGCCCCTTCCCATGTCCTTAGTGCCCCTTCCTATTTCCTTAGTGCCCCCAGTGCTCCTTCCTATGCCCTTAGTGCCCCTTCCCATGTCCTTAGTGCCCCCAGTGCCCCTTATGTCCTTAGTGCCCCTTCCCATTTCCTTAGTGCCCCCAGTGCCTCCTTCCTATGTCCTTAGTGCTCCTTCCTATGTCCTTAGTGCCCCCAGTGCCTCCTTCCTATGTCCCTAGTGCCCCTTCCTGTGTCCTTAGTGCCCCCAGTGCCTCCTTCCTATGTTCTTAGTGCCCCAGTGCCTCCTTCCTATGTCCCTAGTGCCCCTTCCTGTGTTCTTAGTGCCCCCAGTGCCTCCTTCCTATGTAATGGGCTTAAAGACTTGTTATTTCATAATGGTAACCAAAAAATAAAAAAAACAACCCACAAAGCACACTATACGCAGAGAAAATGTTAATTATCATTTATATTTGGGGGGTTTCAAAGATGTCCTTAGTGCCCCCAGTGCCTCCTTCCTATGTCCTTAGTGCCTCCAGTGCCTCCTTCCTATGTCCTTAGTACCCCTTCCTATATCCTTAGTGCCTCTAGTGCCTCCTTCCTATGCTCTCAGTGCTCCTTCCTATGTCCTTAGTGCCCCAGTGCCTCTTTCCTATGTCCTTAGTTTCAGGTTTATTTAAAAATTTGATATACTGCCTTATCAAAATTCAAAGCGGTTTTACATAATATAAAACAAAGAATAAAAAGGGTATGAGATAAAAACAAATTACAATTATTACAAATAATCAACCGCACAGACAAACATTAACATACCGATACAAAATGGAAAAGGGCAGAAATACATTTGTATAATGAGAAAGAGAGGGAGAAGGATCAAAACAAAAGGTGGGGAACAAAAAAATAAATATTCTGGTACTTTAGTGCCCCCAGTGCCTCCTTCCTATGTCCTTAATGCTCCTTCCTATGTCCTTAGTGCCCCCAGTGCCTCCTTCCTATGCCCTCAGTGCTCCTTCCTATTTCCTTAGTGCCCCCAGTGCTCCTTCCCATGTCCTTAGTGCCCCTTCCTATGTCCTTAGTGCCCCCAGTGCCTCCTTCCTATGCCCTCAGTGCTCCTTCCTATTTCCTTAGTGCCCCCAGTGCCTCCTTACCATGTCCTTAGTGCCCCTGTTGCTCCTTCCTATGTCCTTAGAGCCCCTTCCCATGTCCTTAGTGCCCCCAGTGCCTCCTTCCAATTTCCTTAGTGCCCCCAGTGCTCCTTCCTGTCCTTAGAGCCCCTTCCTATTTCCTTAGTGCCCTCAGTGCCTCCTTCTCATGTCCTTAGTGCCCCTTCACATGTCCTTAGTACCCCAGTGCCTCCTTCCTATGTCCTTGGTGCCCCCAGTTCTCCTTCCCATGTCCTTAGTGCCCTCAGTGCCTCCTTCATATGTCCCCCCACTGCCTTCCAGCCTTTGTCCCACCCCCTCCCCCGAAACCTGCCTGCCTGCCTATCTCCCTCCCTCCCTGCCGCACCAAAGCCAGCCTCTCTCCTTACCTCCCTCCAGTGCCGATTCAACCCCTCCCTCCGGTCCACCGCCACTGCTGCTTGCCGCCCAGAAACCTTCTTCCCGATGTCAATTCTGACGTTGGAGAGGAAGTTTCGGGCCAGCCAATCACACTTCTCAAGAATCCAACCTCTCCCTTCTTTGAGTCATCTCTCCTCCCTCCCAGTGTAACATTTCTCCTTCCCTCCTCTCCACCACTATCATGTCCAACAATTCTCCCTCTTTTTTCCTTTCCCCATGCATACAATCTCTCTTTCCCTCCCACTCCATGCACCTATGTCCAACAATTCTCTTTTTCTCTTCTCTCACCCACTGGCAGCACCTTTCCCTCCCTTCACAATACCCCATCCATGCAGCATCTATCCTTCCCAACCTCTCCAGTCTATGTATCATCTGTTCTTCCCAACCCTCTCCCAGCCTGTACAACATCTGTCCTTCCCTGCCTTCCCACCCCCCTAGCCCATGCAGCATCTGTTGTCCCTGTCTTCCCAACCCCCTATCCCCAACCTGTGGCATGTAGCCTGTGGCATTTAGCAGGATCATGTGGCACGACCTCTCTCTTCAGCTCCCAACTCCCCTACCTACCTCCTCCCCCATCACTGTTATATTAAATCTTTGGGCAGTCACAGCGCCAATGAGATGAGCCTTCTGCCATTAACCTGCAACTTCCTGTTCCCGCAGTGACTTCCTGTTTCCGCCTATGCGGGCTGCTGCAGCTACCTGAAGATTTAAAATAACAGTGACCGGCGAGTAGATGTGGAGGAGTCGGGAGCTGAAGAGAGAGGCTGTGCCACAGGGGTGGGGGGAGGGAGGAAAAAACATACACTACACTACAAGATTTAAAATTAGAGCAGCCAGAAGAGGAGATAGGTGGGGGAGCAGAGCCGCCACCAATTTTGGGGGAGGCCATGGCCCTTGTGGCCCTCCCCACCACCCCGTTCCAACGCCTATGACCCTACTGCCATAACCTTTGCTTATTTTGTCAAAACCAAAAGTTCTCCTAGAAATTTTTTGCTCCTGTTACTAATCTATAGTTTTTACACGATCATCAACTCTTTTAAAAGATGAATGTAAAGCGTGAGAAAGTGCCTGAACAAAGGGCTAGATTCACTAAGCAAACTGATCGTGTACCAATCGGTTTGTGACCCCTTTGCGACCCTGACCCGATTCACTAACCTCGTGGCTGATCCGATTCCAATCTGCGCATGCAAATGAGGGTAAACAGCATGCAAAGTAAGAAGGCCGTGATTCATTAAACTTTTCCAGGAACACCGACTGGGCTGGCCAATCCAAAAATAAGCGACTGGTGGGGACCAGTCGTTCACAACCTTCTCCTGCCTTTCAGCCCCCCACTTCTCCTGCCTCGACTCTCCTCTTGCCGCCCTGCACCCCGAATCTCAAGTCTCCTGCCCTTTCCCCTTAGTGCGAGTTCGTGGTTTTAACCTGCAGGTAAAGCAGGTTAAAACCACAGGCTCGCGATGTAGTACAAAAAAACAGAAAAAAAAGCAGTTCGCAGCTCTGTAAGCATGCACAGACCATCTACAGATGGTCCGCGCATTCTTCAGGATCACTCACTAGCGATCCGTGTGGTCAGTGGGGGGCATTTGCATGCTGGCCTTTAGTGAATTCGTCAGCCTGCCTGCAAACGCCCACGGATCGGACACGGATCGAATGTTAGTGAATCTAGCGCCCATAGTAGGTTGGCAGTTGGAGTGCAATCCTCCTTTTTCAGTTCTCCTGAAGCACTATGCTTCAGATTCTATGGTCCAGCCTCTGAACTCCGACCAGTGACGCATCTAGCATATGTGATATCCGGGGTCAATCATTTTTTAACACCCCCTCCTCTATATGACAAACATGATTTTTAGTAATAAACCACAAGTCGCACAATAAAATCGTTCCAATAAAAAAGGAGGAGGTCTGGCTGTAATATTTAAAGATTCTTTATTAACCCAGGTGGATAAGTCCAAAGGCAATGCATCTATTGAATACTTACAACTTGCCATACAAACAAATCCCAGAACGGACGTATTACTAATCTACTTGCCTCCTCCGATAAATTCGGATAATATTACTCTCCTTCAATCTTTACTTTTTGAATTTGGCAGCTCTTCCTCAAATCCATTAATTTTGGGGGACTTTAATATCCATTTTGACGATCAAAACAGCTTTACTAAAACAATTCTTTCTTATGTTAACCAATTAGACTTATGTTCTTTAATAACACAACCTACACAACAAGCAGGTCATACTATTGACACAGCCTTAATACCAACATCTGAAAAGAACAACTTTTCCTTAAACTGTTGCCTACCAGTTCCTTGGTCGGATCATTTTCTGATTTCATTAACTTATACTAACCCATATATTAAACCTAATACTACACAACAAACAATCGCTTTCAGGAATTTCAAGGAACTTTCATCCGAATCAATACAAGCTACATTTAAGTTAGATTTTTCTGAATCAGCCACTAAATCAATAGATGATTTAACCAACCTGTGGAATGCAGCCATACAATCTACCATAAATAAGCTTGCTCCAATACAAAATAAAATCATCTCTGCTCTTAAAATCCGTAACCCTTGGTTTACTGCAGAACTCTTACTCCTTAAAAAACAATTAAGAGCTCTTGAACGACGATAGAGGAATGATAAATCACAAAATAATTTTGAAACATACAGGGAACAGTCGAAATTCTATAAAGCAAAAATAAATCAAACCAAAATGAAATATTATTCCGATAAAATATCTAAAGCTAAAAACCCTTCTATTCTTTATACCATCCTCAATAATAGCACCAAATAATAAAAAACAATATGAATCAAGTAGTATAGTTCCCACAGCACAAGATTTTGCCAACTACTTTACTGGAAAAATTATTAACATTAGGAAATCTTTCAAAAAAAATTTACTACCTTTAAATGATTCTGAACAAGTTAATCCAGACTTACTATCTTCTAAGTGTTCAAAATTCAAAATACCTAGCTTAAATGAGATTGAAATTACTCTAAAAACTCTGAATATTAGAAGTTCTAAAGCTGATCAAATACCACCACTAATTCTCAAACAATATTTTGACATCTTTGGACCTTTGATTCATGTATTAGTTACAGAAAGTTTAAATCAACACACAGTGCCCTTGGATTGGAAAAAGTCATATATTTGTCCTATTATTAAAGAAAAAAATATTGGTCATGCAGACCTATCTAATTATAGACCAATTTCTAACATCCCGTTTTTGGCAAAATTAACAGAAAAAATTTTTTCAACCAAATTTCAGAGTTTGTAGAACAAACTAATGTGTTACATCCGAATCAAACTGGTTTTAGACAACACCATAGTACGGAACATTCCCTTATTGGTATGACAACATCCATTCAATATTTTTTAGATCATCATCAATCGGTGCTGTTAATTTCCCTTGATCTTTCAGCAGCGTTTGATACGATTGATCATCAATTACTCCTTGCTAGACTCCAATCTATTGGGGTTACAGATGAAGTTCTAGCTTGGTTTACATCTTACTTCAGTGATCGTACATCCACAGTTATTTTCAATGAATCTTCATCCCTACCTTCACAGATTTCACATGGGGTTCCACAAGGATCTATTCTTTCACCTTTGCTTTTTAATATCTTTCTGGCACCACTAATGACATTATGCCAATCCGTAGGTTTTCATGTTTTTGCCTACGCCGATGATATACAGCTATTGCATCCATTAAATAATAATAATATAAACAAAATTTCGGCTATTAATGGAAAACTTGATCAAGTTCATCATTGGCTGGATAAAAACAGACTGGCTCTTAATATCAAAAAAACTAACGTTATGCTCTTTCCATGGAAGGATAGTTTTCCTCTTGTTACTCCTATTTCAATTCAAAACGTTCCCCTACAATCAGTCAAAAATACAAAAATTTTAGGGGTAATCTTCGATAATAAACTTAATTATCATGATCACATCAGTAACATTGTGAAAACTACCTTTTATAGGTTACACAAAATTCGCTCCATCTCTAAATTTCTTTGTCCCAAAGCACTTAATATACTGATTCACTCTTTGGTGATATCTAAAATCGACTACTGCAATTCTTTATTTAAAGGAATTGCGTTACACAAAATAAAACGATTACAAATTATACAAAATGCATCAATTAAATTAATAACCAAGTCTAAAAAATTTGATCATGTAATACCACTTCTCAAAAATGCTCATTGGCTACCAGTCATTCACAGAATTACTTATAAATTATGTATAATTATTTTTAAAACCCTATATAATAAGACCCCTGCATTTTTATTTAGGTTTTTAATTCCATATACTGCAAAGAGAATTTTACGATCTAGTGAACAAAATTTATTATCTATTCCCTCACTAAAAATTATTAATACGAGACGACAATTTATCTTTTCTTGTACTGCACCGCAGACTTGGAACGCCCTCCCTATTTTTTTACGGGAGGAGAAGGAGTTTGGGAAATTTAAAAATGAGTTAAAAACCTTCCTTTTCAGAGATGCCTTCGCAACTTAATTTTACTACTTTATTGTCTTATTTAACTTTGCTATACTTTTGTTAATTATTACCCCTTTGTATTTTCCCTTAATGTCTTCTCTTTACTTTAAGAATTGTATTTCTTCCCTCCTTACCCATTGTTTAGTAATGTTAATTTAATGTAAATTAGCTTTATTTAAGTATTTGTACGTATTGTATTGTCCCCTAAACAAATGTGAATTTTAAAGTGTACATCGCTTAGAAATCCTGATTAAGCGATTAATCAAGTCTCCTAATAAACTTGAAACTTGAAACAAGAGTATATCTAGGAAATGGCAGCATCTTACACACTGCAGCGAACACTAGAACATCAATACACCCAATGTAAAACAAACAAGCCAGATTAGTACAGATTGCTCCTGCACAGTCAGTCAATGCTAACAGAAAACCATGTACAGTATTTCATACACACAAAACACAGAAACATCCTTGCCCAGTATGGAATAACTAATCACAAACTAAAATATATATATTTGTGTGTACTCAATGTTACCATTGATGGAAAAAGTAATGAGTTGCAGCAGTCTTGCATTGGATACCTTAAATTCCCCGCATCCAAGTCTTCTCAGATGTTGACATCTGCTCACCTATTATCCTGAATTTAAAAAAAAAATCAAAAAGAGAAAACCCCAACTCCCTGTCTTCAGTGTGTGCGTCCTAATCTCAGTCATGACCCTCTCCTTTTTTTTCTTGGCAGCAAAGCTCTGTGAACCAACTGAATGCAAATAAAAGGCTAAGCAAAGGGAATTCCTACCTAGCCCTCCCAACAACATAAACTTTTTCTTCTCTTTTTTTCACTTTCTTCTCACACTCATTTTATGCTCACTACTTGAACTGGCAGGCTACTAAATAGATCTTTTCAGAGACAAGCTTCTAGGTGAAGGGACTCACGTTCGCGTGCATTTAGGAATGTGGACCTCTATCTTCGGATGCAGTAACTCAAACTGGTAGGCCTGGTTTAGATAAACACACATATACACAGGCATGGAGTATGTTGTGGCTTTTCAAGGCCACACATATACACAGGTGTGGAGTAGGTGGTGTCTCTCTCTCTCTCTCTCTCACTCCAAGGGAGCAGCTCTCCTTCCTCAAGACTTCTACTCTCCTCTCTGTTTACAGCCAGGAGTTCTCTCTGCTTCCAGCTAGGCTCTCTCTCTCTCTCCAGCAGTATGACTTTTCTTCAGGCAGGCTCTCACCTTCCAGCAGGGCTCTCTCCCTTTTTCCTGCAGCTTTCCTCTGCATCCTGCATCCTCTGTCTTCCTTGTAGTTCGGCACGGGCTTGTTCCTCTTTTGCTGTTGTTCAGTTTCTCTTTCTCCAGCCTGAGCTTGCCCCTTCCTTTTAACCTGCAGCTCCCTTCCTGCCCACCCTTCTCTCTCCCAGAGTCCCTTGGGGCTTAGCTAGTTCCTGGGCCACTCTGCTTCTCTTCTGCAGCATGATTGGCGCAGGCTGCTTCCTGCTTCTGGTTAGCTGTCCCTCGACTCTTCTCTGTGATTGGCACATTTGCTCTGCTCTCTCCTGATTGGCCTGGCACCCTTGTCCCTCCTTCAGGTGCCATGACTGTCCTCTGGGCCTGTCCTCTGTCTATACCACAGCACTGGTGCCATGACTGTTCTACTGCCTGCCTGTCTCCTTCCTTCCCTAGGGTTACCAAACGTCCAGATTTCCATGGACATGCCCTCCTTTTTGAGGACATGTCCTGGGGGTCCAGATGTCTTTTCAAAATCTGGCACTTTGTCTGGGTTTAAGATCTCAGAGGTTTAATGTGGTGTAGTTGGGTTCTGTTCTGGTCGTTTCAGTGAGGTCATTCCAGGTTTTCACACCAAGGAAGAGTGAAAGATTCGGTTCATAGACAACTCGGCGAAAGACAAAGGCGTGCGCCGACAACTGAGCGCAAGAAGGAGGCGCGCGCCGAAGAAAATTACAGTTTTTAGGGGCTCTGACGGGGGGTTTTGTTGGGGAGCCCCCACAGTTTACTTAATAGAGATCGCGCTGGCGTTGTGGGGGGTTTGGGGGGTTGTAACCCTCCACATTTTACTGTAAACTTAACTTTTTCCCTAAAAACAGGGAAAAAGTGAAGTTTTCAGTAAAATGTGGGGGGTTACAACCAGTGTTCCCTCTAAGCGGGCGGGTGTTGTGAGCAAACTTTTTTCACCGTGAGCCAAAAATATCGGGCGCCAGCAAGTTATGAGCCAACTCGCCCGATTCTCCTCTCGCCGCCCTGCCATCTGCCGTACGCCTCTTCCGATCGTGCGCTGTGACGAGAAACGTGTGCGCTGCGATGTAATATTTTGTGCGCCAGCGCACGCCAGCGCAGCTTAGCGGGAACACTGGTTCAAATGGTTTTATTTATTTCCCCAAATTTATTTTTGTTATACGCATTGAAAATATTTGATATTGCGTTTAAATCAAAATCTCAATAAACTTGAAACGAGTGCCCGTGAGATTGTGGGAGGGTTAAATACTCAAAACTTAGAAGTTTTTGCTACGCCAGCTTTCTGGTATCTTTACATACAGTGGCGTACCTAGCATATGTAACATCCGGGGCCCATCATTTTTTGGCACCCCCCCCCCATCTGTAAGAAAAACATGATTTTTAGTAACAAACCACACGTCACACATGAGTACCTAGGAAAAGGCAGCATCTTACATATTGCAGTGAGCAGTACATCAATACACCCATTGTAAAACTAAACAAGCCAGACCAGCACAGATCAATCCTACACCGTCAATCCTAACAGAAAACCATGTCTTTCGAACACACATAACACAGAAAACACCTTCGCCTAGTAAGGAATATGTAATCACAAACTAACCCCTCCCTCTTTTACAAAACTGTAGTGTGGATTTTAGCTACGGAGGTAACAGCTCTGATGCTCATAAAATTCTGAGCATCAGAGCTGCTACCACCAAGGCTGGTGCTAAAAACGCTTCACAGTTTTGTAAAAGGGGGGATAAAATAAAAATACATAGACAAAGGTTAAATTGAACCAGCAAGAAGCTGGACTCTGCATACAATGCTTCACAGAAACAGTGACACATGTCTCCTAAAGCAATAAATAAATAGAAATTTTTTTCTACCTTTGTCTTCTGTGGTTTCTCCTTTCCTCATCTTCTTGTAACTCTCTTCCTTCCATTCACTGTCTGCCGTCTCTCTTCCCCTATATGGCATCTTCTCTCCTTCTATGCCCCTTCCAGAAACTGTATGCCTCCCCCTTCCATCTCTCCTTTCACCCCATTGGTCTGGCATCTCTCTCCTCGCCTTCCCTCTCCCACACCTCTCCTCATAGTCTGGTATCTCCCCTTCCCTGATTCTCTGGCATCTCTCTCCTTTCCTTTTCTTCCATCTTTCGTTCCCCCTCCATGCTCTCACATCTCCCCCTTCCTTTTCCCTTAGACTGGCATACCTTCCTCCTATGCTCCAAGCCCTGGCATCTCCTTTAATTCCCTCCCTCATCTTCCTTCTCCCTCCAGCTGGGTACCGCAACACTCTTCCCTGCAGCTCTGCACTTCCCCACAATTGCCATGCTTCGGTTCCTCTTCTTCCTTCCTTCCTCCCCCCCCCCCGCGGGACCCTGCGGCACCATCAACTCTTACTCCCTCTAATGTCGGCCCTGCAGCTCCAGACTTCCTCGCACCTTCTCCCCTCCCCCTTTGGATCGCTATTATTTTAAATGTTATAGCCGCGGAGCTGTATCCATCAGTGGAGATGTCTAACCTCGGCCTGCCCCGGAACTCTTACTGCAGCAGCCGCCCGTCTAGGCAGGAACAGGAAGTCACTGTTGCAGTAAGAGTTCCGGGGCAGGCCGAGGTTAGACATCTCCACTGATGGATACAGCTCCGCGGCTATAACATTTAAAATAATAGCGATCCAAAGGGGGAGGGGAGAAGGTGCGAGGAAGTCTGGAGCTGCAGGGCCGACATTAGAGGGAGTAAGAGTTGATGGTGCCGCAGGGTCCCGCGGGGGGGAGGGGGGAGGAAGGAAGGAAGAAGAGGAACCGAAGCATGGCAATTGTGGGGAAGTGCAATCCCCCCAATGCGTCCCCTTACCTTACCTCCCCTTACCTTTGCGACGCGTGTGTGCGCTGTGAAGAGAAACTTTGCGCTGCGATGTAATATTTTGTGCGCGCGCACAGGCCAGCGCACCTTAGCGGGAACACTGGTTACAACCCCCCACACTGCCCCCACAACGCGGCACGATCTCTAGTAAGTAAAGTGTGGGGGGGTTCCCCCCCCTCGCCCCCCCGGTCGGAGCCGTATAAACTGTAATTTTCTGAGGCGCGCACCTCCACGCTGCGCTCAATTGTCTGCACGCGCCTTTGTCCCAGCACGCTTTTGACCTGACACCAAAGATTCACTTGTATTGGAGATTCTTTGTTGAAGGGAGGTTCAGTAATATCCTGCTAAGAGTTCTTTGGGAGGTAGACCATGCTTTTGAGAAGAGTTGGATGAGTGGAGCCGCTGAGTTTCCGTGAATTATTTGGTGTATGATGCATGAAGTTTTAAATTTTATTCATGATGGGATGGGTAGCCAGTGTAGTTGCCTGATGAAGGCTGATATCGAGTCATATTTTTTCAGGCTGAAAATTAGTCTTACAGCTGTGTTTTGTATGAGTTGCATTTTGTGGGTCAGTGCCCTGTTGATACCCATGTGGGCAGAGTTACAGTAGTCCAGCTGAGTTAAGATCATCTGCGCATGTGCGGATGCCACCTGGGGGCAGGGCTGGGGACGGAATGGGGCGTGATGCAGGCGGAACTGGGCAGGCCTGCGGGCAGGGCCATGGGTCCGGATTTTCCTTCGGGAAAATCTGGTAACCCTATCCTTTCCCTCAGCCTAGTGTAGCCAAGACTCATGGCTTGCAGTACTTTGGGGTCACAGAGGTTGTAGGAACTCACGGTAGCTATTTATGTTTGCAGCTCTGCACATGGCAGGAGCGTAGGAAGATCACTCCTGCCCTGCTTCACTGCTAGACCACCAGGCTTTAAAAAGTAATGTAACCATGGGTTACAAAATAAATTTGAAATATGTTATAGTTTACCCAGGGCAGAAGACCTGACAGAAGTTTTTTTCTAATATTTTAAAGTGAAAAGGTTTTTTTGTTGTTGTTGTTAGCCAGCAAAATTAATGCTGTATTTGCCTGACTGACAGTAAGAATTCTAGAATGCTGATGTCTGCATCAAGTCTGATGATCTCATGTAGAAGGAGCAGAGCTGGTCAGGATTCTAAAACGCCCTATTTAAGGGAATTGCACAAAACGAAATCAAACGTATACAAATTATTCAGAATGCTTCTATCAAGCTCATATCTAAAGCCAAGAAGTTTGATCATGTAACACCTCTCCTTAAGAAAGCACATTGGCTCCTGGTAGCTCACCGGATAACATATAAATTATGTTTGCTCACATTCAAATCTCTTCTTTATAAAACTCCTGCTTTCATTTATAAATTATTAATTCCTTACACTTCTAATAGAACGTTGAGATCTAATGAACAACATTTGCTGACGATCCCTTTTCTTAAAATTATCAATACAAGGCGGCAATTTATTTTTTCTATCACAGCCCCCCAAACATGGAATTCACTTCCTATCTACTTGAGGGAAGAAAACAACTTGGAAAGATTCAAGAGTAAATTAAAGAGCTTTCTTTTTAAAGATAATTAGCTAGCTAGTTTCCTAGCCAATTTTAATCTTACCATATAATCTTATTGAAGTATTTTAAATTCCCTTTTCCATATGTACTCCCCCTGAATGTCTCGTTTTCTTTCAAATAACTTGTAGTTCTTTCCCTTTCCTCTCCTCGTGTTTTTAGTTTTGTCAAGTCTGTCTATAGTCCCACCGGACTTAGCTTTTGTTAGTATTATATTGTTTTCCAAACTTTGTAATTTTATTATCATGTACATCGCTTAGAATTATGATTAAGCGATTAATCAAAACCTCATTAAACTTGAAACTGCAGAGAGAGAGTGAGAGCAGCTGGGGAGTGATCAGTCTGGAAGACAGGTTGGTTTGGGGTTGCTTGAGAACAGTTTAAGATATATCGTGGGTGGAAAAAGTTTAGGGAATTTCAATTATCCATTCTTTTTTATGGGTAGTAGATCAAAAAGTAAAGAAACAAATATAATTTTCAGGGCGATTTTTTTAGTTAGGAAGTAGGTACGCTGTTGATTAGAGCTGAAATCTCCATAGAGGAAAGAAGAAGCGCTGGTACCCAATGGCTGTATAAATAAAACAAGACTCCTGTGAGAAAAATTTACATCTGAACTCTGAGGATAAAATTATTTGAAAGGTCTAAATTCTTTGAGGAAAACTTTATTTGGAATCTTATTCTAAAGTTATTTAGATATATATACTTTTTGTTAGAGTTGTAACAATAAACCAACAAAAACTCTTATTCCTTGTATTTTTTATTTAGGGTAATTTTATATTTTATGTTAACTTTTCCCTTTTTTTGTTATAATTCTTACTTTATCTGGTTAGGTAACCTAAGACTAAAGGTTAAGAGAGTGGGAATTGGGAGTTCAAAGAGGGAGGGGTTACAGTAAGTTGTGGAGGCTTTAAAAAGTAAGTCGTAGTGAGGTTTGGTAGGGGGATAAAAAAACCCTGCAAATAATCAAAGTCACAAGTGCCAAACCTGCGAATATGGATAGGGGAGTGTACACTTCTTCAGATGTATCAGCAGTTTCAAAAGACATTTCATAACAGTTCAAGCCACAAACTTGTATATCCTCTTCTTGTATTCTGGTTCAAATAATTGCTAATTCTCTGTCCTTCTCCCAGGGATCAAAAGGATCTCCCCTCAGTGCACAGGGCCTTGGTGAGAGAAATAGGTGAAGCCCTTGAATTTTTGCCTCACTGATCTGGTGGTTAATATCAGCTTTCTGTCCTCCTCTGTACTCAGGCCTTTGGTGAGAGAAAAGGGATCGCCATAAGCCTTGAGTTTCTCATCCACTCCCCTTATATAACCTCCTCCCTCCCCTTGGGAAAAGGGACCTCCTACAACTTCCAATATTTCTCTTCTAACCACTTTACCTTAGTCTCAGTGACCCCCTGAAAAATACCACACCACTGCCTTTATGGCAGAGGCATTTTTCAGGGGGGTCACATGTAGAATAATTTCACAGTAGAGGTGATGGAGACAAAGACTGTGTCTGAATTCAAGAAAGCATAGGATAGACACGTGAGATCTCTTAGGGAGAGGAGAAGATAGTGAATGGGCAGACCGGATGGGCCATCTGGCCTTTATTTGCCATCATGTTTCTGTTTTTCTGATTCTGTCATATGCTGGATCCCCTCACACTTATGAAAAGGGACTCTGCAGATTACAGTACCTCCTTCCCACGCTCAATACTCAGGCCCTGATGCTCTAAGGGCCAAGTTAAAATCCTGTAAGTCGCTGCAGTGTTTTCCAATTTCAAACCAGTAAGTGATGCTCAAAGAACCTTGCATGCCAATGAGGTTTGCAGATGTCCACAGAAATCACATCAGATCAGTCGTTGGAGAAAGCGTCTGGCAAATGCATGCAGTGGCTTAGCGAGGGCAAGAGGTGCCCTTCTCCAGCCCTCATCTCCACCCCTACTCCTTCTCCGATCCCCCCTGCTGCGCGCGTGCCCCCGTTTCGCTTGCCCTGTTGTTCACCACCACGAGCAACTTCGTGTTCCTTGTGACCCCGTCGACTCTCCCTCTGACATCACTTCTTATGCACGGCACTCAAAAGTGACATCAGTAAGAGCCAACGTAGTCACGAGGAGCACGTTGAAGTTGTTGCTCACAGCAGTGAACAAGAGGTATGGAGGAAGGGAGGGGCATACAAGGTGAGGGGAGGCGGTGGGGCTGAAGAGGAGGAGGGGTGCTGAAGCCCCCACCAACATGGCGCCCGGAGCAGATCGCTCTCCCTTTACTACGTCACTGCATGCGCAGAAAAGTTCATGGTAGGAGGCTTGGTACATGGGCTTGTCGTGCCACTGGGGCTTGCGCGCATCTGAGAAGCTGAAAGCTATGCCTTCGGTAGTTTCACTACCAGCAGGGCCTCCCAAGGCGGACAGGTTTCAGCGGAGATGTCAGACAAATGATATACTACCCATCTGGGCAGCAGCAGATGGGTAGTATTAGAGGATCGCGTTTGATGCGACAATTTATACTGCGCAGAAGAAAGGCTCAGCAATCTACTTCTGTATTCTGCCACGAAAATTTGATGATATTCATCAAGTTGCTAGGACTCGACCACAAGTCGGTGGCACCTAACCAGGAGGCATAAATGTGCGCATGGGTCAGAAGATGGTACATAGTAGACCTGCATGAGCATGAATCATAGGTGTGCTTTATTGTAGCGCGTCATAGGCAGACATGATCAAGTTTCAAGTTTATTAAAATTTGATGAAACGCTAATCATAAATTCTAAGCGTTTGACAATTTTAAAAAATTTAAATGGGGAGCAATTAACATACTTATTAGTGACATATCATAACTTACATGAAAATAATAGGATAGTAGGGAGAAATACCATTTTAAAAAGAAAAGAGTACAATTAAGGATAAAAACAAGAGGGAACTGGAAGAAATCATGTCACTGTTGAATATGATTAATACAGAATTTGGCAAAGGTGGACCCAGAGATCATTTAGCATTCATATGCATCTTTAAATAGGAAGCTTTTAAGGTTTCCCTGAAATTTATCTAGATTTTTCTCAGACCTTAAATGTAATGGTAACGAATTTCAAATTGTAGGGGCTATAGTAGCGAATGAAGAAGCCCTGCGAGTACTAATGATTTTTAAAGATGGGACGTGAAGGTGCTGAAATGCTGATCTTAAAGTTCTCAAAAGATCATGAGGAATAAGGAACTTATGAATGGTGTTCATAGTTTTAAAGGAAATTAAAGCAATTTTATATGTAATTCGATGGTGGATTGGTAAACAGTGTGCACTCTTTAGCAAAGGGGTAACGTGGTCAAATTTCTTCTTGTTCATTATAATTTTATATAACAGTGTTTTGTATTAATTGTAAACGTCGAATGTCTTTTAGACCCACACCTTTATATAAGGAATTACAATAGTTGAGCCTGGAAATAAGTGTCCATTGATCCCATTGGAGGGAGGGAGATGAGGGGGTGGAAAACTACCTAGATGTAAGCAGTGCAAATGTGAAACTACAAGATATGTATGCTTTTTTGTACACTGATTCGGCAGAACATAGTTAGCCCCTTACCCCATATATATATATATTTTTTTTTACTTTTAACAAACATGCATGAGACGCACCTTTGAAACATGCGCATGAGATGTGCTTCTAGCACAAGCGTATCAATGCTACCGGCACCTCCAGACCTGCTGTTAAATTTGGAGCCTTAAAGGCTGGCGCTTCATTTTTCCTGCATCATCAGGCAATGTCTGGGCATCGCCTGGAGTGCTCATTTTAATTTTGATGAGCTCATTTTAATACATTTTTAAACAATTATTGGAGGCTGATAGAAAGCACAGAAAAGAGAGTGTTTAGCCAATTTGTGCATCAGTAGCTGAAATACTTCGGGAAAGATTCTCAAAACTCAGTGCTCATAGTGGGAGCAACTTTTATTTTACAGGTGATTCTCAGTAAATTATATGCACTCTATATGTGAAGAGAATCCCAGGTAAAGAGCAGGAGGAACTGTGCCTAGGGATTGTTCAGAAGAGTAATCGCTAACCATAGCTCCTCCCATCTCGCAAAGCTGCTCTCCTTGCCCCGATCAACTGAGCTGCAGGTCTCCCCAAGCTCAGCTGATTATCTGGCAGTGAGAGCAGCAGAAAGAAAAGTGCCCCCTCCCACCCCCTTGCTCACCGCTGCCCAGACCCTCCCCAACACCCTATACAACCCCAGCAGGAGGGATGCCCACTCCCTCCTGCCACCCACTCATTCCCGCTGCCAGGGTCCCCCACCCCGCACCTTTCCAAAGAAGGCCGGCCGGAGGGATGCATACTCCCTATGACAGGCTCACCTCTTCAAAATGATGGAACTTTCCCTTCCTGGTGCATCCTGGGATGCACTGGAGAGGGGCCTAAGGTCCCTCCCATGTGTGGAGATCACCAGTGATGGGGAATGGGCATCGCTCCTGCCATCCTTCAATTTGGGGGTCTTTTTAAAAAAAAAAAAAAAAAATTTTGAGGAGGGGGGTGAGCTGTCAAGCCTTACTTTCCTGTCAGTGCCTGAGCCAATTAGCACTCAGGCACTGCTGGAAAATGTTGCCTGCAAATATGACACAATGAAATTAGGAAATCACCCAACGATGATATAGAATCATCTGGAGTGCTCCTTTAAATATTAATAATGCACCAGAGGGGCCTAAGGCTCTAATTGGCCCAGACACATAAGGCCCCACCCAGAGAAGGGGCCTTAAACAACCTTTCAAAGCCTCAGGCCCCTACCCAGTGCATCCCAGGATGCACGGGGGAGAGGAAGGCCCGCCATTTTGAAGAGGCGGGCCAGCTATCTGAAAGTAAGGGGGGGGGGTTGTGTTGTGGCGGGAGAGTGTGGACATCTCTCCTGCTTCTGAGGGGGGGTTGGGGTATGTTTCTTGGCAGTGGGAGAGATTGGGCATTTCTCCCGCTGCTGCTGGTGGGATGTGCTGCATCAGTGGCGTACCTAGCATATGTGACACCCGGGGCCCATCATTTTTTGATACCCCCCCCCATCTATATGAAAAAACATGATTTTTAGTAACAAGCCACATATCATACAAGAGTACCTAGGAAAAGGCAACATCTTACATACTGCAGTGAGCAGTACAACATCAATACACCCATTGTAAAATTAAACAAGCCAGACTAGTACAGATCAATCCTGCAGTCAATCCTAACAAAAAACATGTCTTTCGAACACACAGAATACAGAAAACACCTTTGCCTAGTATGAAATATGTCATCACAAACTAACTCCTCCCCCTTTTACAAAACTGTAGTGTGAATTTTAGCCATAGTGGTAACAGCTCTGACGCTCATAGAATTCTGAGCATCAGAGCTGCTACCACCACAGCTGGCGCTAAAAAACGCTCCACAGTTTTGTAAAAGGGAGGATAAAATAGAAATACATAGACAAAGGTTAAATTGAACCAGTAAGAAGCTGGACCTGCATACAGTGCACCACAGAAACAGTGACACATGTCTCCTAAAGCAATAAATAAATACAAAATTTTTTCCTACCTTTGTCTTCTGTGGTTTCTGCTTTCCTCGTCTTCTTGTAACTCTCTTCCTTCCATCCACTGTCTGCTATCTCTTTTCCCCTATATGGCATCTTCTCTCCTTCTATGCCCCTTCCAGAAACTGTATGCCTCCCCCTTCCATCTCTCCTTTCACCCCGATTGGTCTGACATCTCTCTCCTCTCCTTCCCTCTCCCACACCTCTCCTCTGCAATCCCTTTCCCTTTTTTCCCATTTTCCTTTTCTGCATCTGTCTAGATTACGTTCTTACTACCCTCTCATCAATGTCCTTTTTTACTGTCTACCTAAAGCTTGCCACCTCTTTCCCTCACCCCTCCAGTGTTTCCCTAACTCAATCCTTTTCTCCCCATCATGTGCCCTCCTTTTATTTATCCCCTCCTTCCATCATGTACCTTCCCCTCTCTCTGTCCACTTCCATCCAGCGTCTGCTCCCCTCTCTCTCTCCTCCTATTTCCTTCCTGCAATTGCTCCCTTATCTCTCCCATCTGCACTTCCATCCAGCATAGGCTCCCCACTACCATCCAATGTCTGCCCTTTCTCTCGCCATCCACCCCTCTTCAATCAGCATCTGCCCCCTTTCTCTCCCTCCAATATCCTTCCCACTTATGTCTGCCCCCTTTCTCTGTACATCAATTCTATCAGCACCACCCTTCCATAACACCCTGCCCCCTTTCTTTCCCTCCACCACTCTTCCATTCCAGCAATCCTGCTCCTTTCTCTATCTTCATGCAGCAATGTCCCACGATGATTGTAGCTGCCGGCTGCCAGTCCACCCCACTTTGACGTACTTGCTCTGGAGCGGACTCAGCAGCTGCATGCTGGAAGGTCCCGCGATGACTCGTCTGCTGACTCTGCTCCAGAAGAAGTAAGTTACGTTGGAGGGGGTGGACCCGGCAGACGCAGGGAGTTGTGGCAAAGTCCCGCAATGACTGCGTCTGACGGGTCCACCCCCTCTGACGTAACTTACTTCTTCCGGAGCAGAGCTGGCAGACGAGCCAGCGCGGGACCTTCCTGCACCTCAGCACGGCTGCCGACTCTGCTGCAGTGAAAGTAAGTCAGAGGTAACGTGACCATTTATTTTTTTCATCAAAAGGTGACATCTATTAATTGACTGTGTATCCTTTCTTTCATTTCTTTCTTTCTACACTCAGGCCCAACAATTGTCCCTTTCTATTTCCTCCCTCCTTCCTTCCCATGTCCTTAGTGCCCCCAGTGCCCCTGTCCTGTGTCCATAGTGCCCCCATCCTGTGTCCTTAGTGCCCCCAGTGCCTTCTTCCCATGTCCATGGTGCCCCCAGTGCCTACATCCCGTGTCCATAGTGTCCCTAGTGCCTCCTTATGTCCCCCCCACTGCCTTCCAGATTTTGGCCAGCCTGCCTGTCTACCTATCTCCCTCCCTCGCTAAAGCCAGCCAGCTTGCCTGCCTACATCCTGCCCTCCCTGCCGCCGGAAAAAAAATGTGCCTCTCCCCTTCTTTTCCCCCAGCCCGCGCGCTACGATCCTACCTCCACCCGCCGACAAGAAGTCTTTCTGACGTCAATTCTGACGTCGGAGAGGACATTCCGGGCCAACAAATCACTGCCTGGCTGGCCCGGAATGTCCTCTCCGATGTCAGAATTAACGTCGGAAAGACTTCTTGTTGGGGGAGGTAGGATCGATCGTAGCAGCGCAGCTGGGGGACAGGAAGGGCAGGAAGACCCGGACCTGGCCGGTTGTGCACCCCCCCAAGCCATGCACCCGGGGCAAACGGCCCCCCGCCCCCTCTTGGTACGCCACTGATTTACTGTATAAGGCTATGTGAGGGAGTGGGTGATACAAGGAAAAGTTTGATTAGGGACACTCAGTCACTGAGGCTGGAACTGAGCTACCTTAAGGCAGGGAAGAGTTAGGTAACTGGCTGAATCAGGAGAGCGGGACAGGGAGATCCTGAGGAGGGAAGAGAAGTCCTCCATAAGCTGCAGATAAAGCCACCAAGATAAGCCAAGTTTTATCTTGGAATCTTGCTGTAAAGTGGAATTTTGGACCAGGGGCATAGTGGGGGTGGGGTTGTGGGCTCAGGAGGCACGTGCCTAGGGCCCAGAATTGTCAAGGGGGGAGCAAACAGGGCAGCTGCCCTGGGCTCAACAGATCCAGGGGGGCCCCGCGATCCGAACTTCTTGATTGAACGCCTACATTTTCCTTCTCCCGGGGGGGGGAGGGCGCCGACACGGCAGCTATTCTCACAGGCTGCCCCGAACCTTTCCCTCTGCCGCGATCTGCCCTGAAAAGGAAAATTTTGGCTGCGGGGGCGAAGCAATCTCTTGCCTCTCCCCCCCCGCCCCCATACTGTCCAGCTTTCCCTCCCCTGCTGCCCAGAACTTCCCATCTTTCCGCCAAGAAAGTCAGCGGTTTTCCTTCCTCCCTTCTCAGCTGTATTGGCAGGCAGGCAGGAGAGTAGCTTCACCGGGCCGCCATGGTCGTCTGCTTTCCTGCTTCCCCGGCGTCAATTCTGACGTCGGAGAGGACGTTCCAGGCCAACCAATCACTGCCTGGCTGGCCCGGAACGTCCTCTCGACTTCTTGATGGCGGGGGAGGTAGGATCGATCGTAGCGGCGCGGCCGAAGGAAAGGAAGGGCAGGAAGACCCGGACTTGGCCGGCTGTGCACCCCCCCCCCAAACCGTGCACCTGGGGCGGATCTTCCCCCCCCTTGGTACGCCACTGTGCTGCATGGCGGTGGGAAAGCATGGGCATCTCTCCCACTGCCAAGGAGGGTTGGGTGGGGTGTTTCTTGGCGGCGGGAGAGATTGGGCATCTCTCCCGCAGCAGGCGAGCGTGGGCATCTCTCTCACTGCCGAGGGGGTGTTGGGAGTATGTTTCTTGACGGCGGGGAGAGATTGGGCATCTCTCCCGCTGCCAGGGGTGTGTGTGTTTGTGGCAGAAAAGAGTGGGCATCTGTCCCACTGCCGAGGGGGGCTATAATACATGTGCTCAAGAAGCCTGCTTTTACCACTCCCACACAAAAAAATAGACTATAATTTATGATTCTTCATGGAATGTGAAGGATCCCTAGCTAGCTGACATGGCTGGGTCACGGTGTAGATGAAGAAAGCTTTATTTTAGATCAGTGGGTCATAATCAGTACAAAGAACAAGTTGTGACTCCATTTTACTGCTCTGAGAAATCACGTATGCATGCAGGCCTGTTCTATGTATCTGTCTTAAGTGCCTGGTACAGCCAGGAGGCAGAGGAATGTAGATGCTAGTTAGCCTAAGATGTGTAGATTATAGGATGGATTTATGGTTTTGTTTTTCTCTTTGCTCCTACCTTTTGGTCAGAACTGGTCAAACTGGTTCGGACTGGTTAGGACACTATATAATCTTTGTGTTTGAAATTCTCAGGGTCTTCTGTTTATGCAGCTAGTTCTGCCCAGAAGTCCAGCATATATGCTAGTTTAATAAAAGCCTTTTTAAAATCTCTTCAGTCTCTGGCTCAAGTCTCTGCACTACTAAAGGAGGGCCTTATCCTAAAAGGTACCTTCATTTGGCGCAGCCGAACAGGGACTTGATCTACAGACTTGAGCCTGTTTGGCACGATCGTCTCCCTCGGAGGATTTCAAACCTTGCCTCCTACGAGACCCGTAATAGCCGGCATTAACCTGGTGGTTGACCAGGAACGGTTTTCTCGTCGAAGACAACGGATTGCACCTCGAGAAGGAACGAATCGGTGGAGATTTCTGGCTCCTGGTTTTGTTGTGCCGGTACCGGACCTGTCTTGGTAAGTGAGAAGTTGATTCCTTCTCTATCCTGTCTCTACCTCTTCTGTCTAGTAACTTCTTAATCCGTTGTGAAGCACAGAGAGGTATATAGGATTCTGGTTTCTGGAAATTGGAACTTTTGTTGGGTGCATATATAGATTGTATAATATGGGTCAGAGCACCATCGACCCCCTTCAGATCATGCTTAAACATTTTACGACTGACCCTCTTTTTCTTCTTACAAGAGGGGGAAATACATAGCGTACATAATCCTGCTTTTCATCATGAGATGTAACATCTCAACCCTGCCAGTTATGGCAGGCTTGCAGAAGATGATATAATACAATGCAATTTTATTTGGGTAATTATGGAGAATCAATGTTAACTGAGTTTGATTACTAATAAAATAAAACACTTAGTTAGCTAGACACAGTCATGCTTGGACTGGATTAACTCTCCTAATCTTATGGTTTAGCACCATTTAGATAAATTCAAAGCAACAAAACAAACACCCAAACATTTTCCCTTTGCCCTATTGTTTTTCTTCCATCTATGTCTTCTTTCCTTTCCTCCTTGAAGTTCTTTTTTTTCTTTCATTGTTTCTTATACGTTTAATTCTGGGTTTGTAGAGGTTTTTTTGTAATTTTGTAATTCTTTACCCTTATTTTTATTGTTGTCCGAGGCTTAGTATTTGGAATTTAATCAACTTTTTGTCATACTTGTCAAATTAATAAAACAAAAGCTCTGGGGACACCTGACAAGACACAGAGAACGAGAAATTGGTGATGTTGAGAAATTACCCGGGTAGATGGAAATAGCATTTAGGTTGGAAACCTGGGAAAGGTTGGTAAAGCAAGCCAGCATGATTGTTTTGCCGAAAGTTGCAGACAGGATAGTGTAAGTTGCTTAACAGGGTAAAATGCGTGTGGATCTAGCCAGAATTAAGAATGTGAGTTCGCACTGATGAACGAGAATAAAGACTGTGATTTTAGATATATGTTGCGTGCAGTGGATTTGTTACAGACAGTGAGTAATTTAAAGAAAGTTGAGCCAGATAGTTTACGTGTTCTCGCAGTTGTCAAAGTGTGTCTGCTGGTAATAAAAAAAGAAAAAAAAAAAAGCAACCGTTTGTCAGACATGTGGGATTTGTGTTTGGCACATCCCTGCCTTTGTATCCCAGTGTTGGGGGATTTAAAGTACAAGACTAACAATGATAGAGGTTAAGTATCCATATTTTTCTGAAAATTGAAATATTTGCTAAACATGGGCTTGATAATTCAAGTTCAAGTTTCAAGTTTTATTATTATTTGATGAATCGCCTATACAAACATTCTAAGCGCTGAACAATTAAAAAAAAAAAAAAACAACAACATTTTAGAGGACAAACAATTTTAAGACACAAGTACAAAGTTAAATAATAAAGTTTTTAAGAGTTTTATAAAAGAGATAAGATCTTTTTCTTTTCTGATGTACAGTAGCAGTGCATTCCACGTTTGTGGCGCTGTAACAGAAAACATGTCATTTCTTCTTGTACCCACAATTTTTAAAGAAGGTACAGTTAATAAGTCTTGTGATGATGATCGTAGAGAACGAGGGGCATAATAAGGAATGATCATTCTAGACATGAATTGAGGCTCATTGAAAGCTAGAACTTTAAAAACCAAGAATAATATCTTAAAAGTAATTCGGTGGCTAATAGGTAGCCAATGGGACTTAATCAATAGCGGTGTAATGTGGTCAACTTTTTTTATTTTTATTTTTTTTTTTTTCCCTTTATTACATTACATTACATTACATTAGGGATTTCTATTCCGCCATTACCTTGCGGTTCAAGGCGGATTACAAAAGGTTAATTAAAAAAAGTAGAGTTACAATGATTAGCTAGAGAGGTAAGTTGTAGATCTTATAAACATTTAACGTGTTGTTGTGGGTGAGGTGGTTTGTAAAAGAATTAAAAGGTGGTCGTAGTGGAGGTTCTTTTGTTATTATTAGTGCGGTAATGGGTAGGTCTAATGTCAGTTTTAGAGTTGCTAAGAGGTCGTGATGTTATTGCTGCTTCAGGAATTTCTTGAAAAGTATGGTTTTTATTTCCTTTCTGAACGTCCTATAGTCTGGGGTGGTCATCAGAAGGTTGGAGATCTGGTTGTCCAGTCTTGCGGCTCGAGTGGCTAGGAGGCCGTCGTGTAGTTTTGTTCTTTTGACTTCCTTGATTGGGGGGGGGTATGAATGGGGAGTGCGTTTTTCTGTGTCTGGTACTAGGTGCTTGGATGAGGCGATTGTTCAAGTATGATGGGCTGTCTCCGTGTAGGGTTTTAAATAATATGCAGTAGAATTTGAATTGGATTCTTTCTTGGATTTATGAATGAGTTTTATTGATAACGGATGGATTGAGATTACTTCTTTTGTGCTAACAGTCTCCCTTGCTTTCCCGTATTGTGTCTTTATCCTGGTGTTCTTTATGAATTCTTTCTTCCCATGCATGTTTGTATAAAGTGTTATTATCAATCTGATTCTAAATACAATTGGAAACAGAAATACCTTTAAAATAAACTTGGTAGCTCAAACTCCAGAGGAAGGGGGTAGTTATTATGTAAGGACAGTGCAGAGTAAAGTAGCTACATCTAGTCTGCAGCAGTGCCCACTCCTCAGAGTGTAGCGGGACCCAGGTGGCAGACAAGGGTTCCAGGTCTGCCTGCAGGGAACATGGCTAAGTGACCTCAGGGGTGGTGTCACGTTAAAATGTCTCTTCTTTGTCTTCGCAGTCATACATACAGAGCTGTTCTGGACCTGTTACAATGAGCCTTTTTCTACCCAGAGAAGGAGGACAATGTTCTGCTTTCAGTAACCTTGAAATGACCTTGCACTTAACATTTAACATGTTTCTTTTTTTCCTTTGAATTGACATTGCCATACTTCAGAATACCTCTATATTTAACATTGTACACTGTATCTTACTTTACCTAGTAAGTTTTGCTTATTTTTCAAGATTGAAGCACACCCTAGCAGTTGAGTCCCTGTCTGCCTTATGAATGTAATTGGCAGGGCACCAAGCCAGAGTGATTACATTCTTACGTTTTCTCTTTCGGACGTTCCAGTAACCATTAATAGATGCCTTTTATTATTATGCCATGTGTTATATCGCACTTTACTTTGCCACTGTGTGCACACAATTATGATTCGTGCTATGATGGACGTTTGTTTTTGTATAACTGTGCATTTCTCTGCAGATCTAAGTTCAGCTCTGAATCCTTGCCAGCTGGAAGAAAAGTTTCACGCCTTTTCTGTTTTCTATGTTTGTTTATGCCCTGTAATCTTTGTGTTGTCTATCTGTTTGGTTTGTGGGGTACCCCGGGGAAACCAACTATACCATTGGCCATTTTTGGAGATTTTTCTCTCCCTTTTTGCATTTTTGTTTTTTTTCCTATCTAAATTGCCTTTCTAGCTGTTCACGCCCACGCTGCCCTCTGGCGCCAGCGTTCCTTCCTCACCTCCTCTGGATCCCCTATCCAACACCACCAACTCATCCTGGACCTTTTGGATGCTATCCTGCTACCCTCCAAAGTTTCTATCATGCACTGCCGGGCCCACCGTCGTCTCCGTGATTTCATCAGCCGCGGTAATGCCTTGGCTGACCGCTCGGCTCGCCAGGCGGCCCTCCAAGGTCCGCCCACACCCCCTCTTCTATTATCCCTTTCCTCCCCTCAACCTTTCCTTCATTCCCTTTCCCCCCAGTACACTGACCCCGAGCGCAAGTGGGCCACGCAGCAACCTGGCCATTGCACCCTCCCATCCGGATGGATTACTATACCCTCCTGTATGTTCCACAACTCCTGGCCCTCACTGTTGTCCACCGTGCACACGATTTTTCTCATGCCGGTAACCCAACCCTCCGCACTCTTCTCCGACAGAATTTCTATATCCCGAATCTCTCTCAACTCATCTCCCATGTCCTGCTCCGCTGTGTCATTTGCCTCCGACACAACCCCTCTTCTGTCAGATCCCCCGTTCCTGGTCACCAGCCTATCGGTTCACACCCCATGCAAGTCCTCTCTACTGATTTTGCCCACTTGCCCCCCTCCCATGGGTTCCGTTACCTCCTGGTTTTCATTGATTCCCACACTGGGTGGCCAGAGGCCTACCCAGTGCGCACAGAGAAAAGTAGGGAAATAGTAAAGGCTTTACTCCATGACATCATCCCTCGCTATGGCCTGCCCCTAGTGATTGGCAGCGATAATGGCCCCGCCTACATATCACAAGTCACACAAGCTGTCTCTCGGGCTCTGCAAATCACCTGGAAATTACATACGGCCTATCACCCCCAGAGCTCTGGCCAAGTTGAACGCATCAACAGAACTATTAAAACCCTCCTCGGAAAAGCGGCAGAGGAAAGCCGCCTGCCATGGCCCAAACTGATTCCTTCTGTTCTATTTCGCATCCGCTGTACCCCAGGTAAACGCAATTGGTTGTCCCCATTTGAGCTCATGTATGACCGACCCCCGCCGATAGTCAGTCTAGACCCCGAGTCTCTTGAACAGATAGGGAACGCTATCACAGACGCAGAGATAAAGCAACTAGGAAAGACCATTATGAAATTACAGAACTGGGTCATTTCTAGAGCCCCGCTGCCAATTACAACCCCTGTTCACCTCTACAAACCTGGGGATCAAGTGTGGCTGAAAGTATGGAAGAAAGAACCGCTGAAACCCCTTTGGACAGGGCCTTTCACTGTCTTACTTGCTTCCCCCACAGCTGTCAAATTGTCCCGCCACGAGTCTTGGATTCACTACAGCCGTGTGAAGCCCGCTGCTGAGTATATTTGTGAAAAAGGGCCTACTGACCTTCAACTGAAAATCACGCGGCTGCCCCACACTCTGGAAGAGTAATCACGCACGTCTGATCCGGAGATCTGACAAGATATTTAATATGAACTCTGTTGTATATTTACTGCTTGTGATTTACGTCTTGCCAACATTGTCCATGTCCCCTACCCCTCCCACGCCTGGGTGTGCCCCTTGTGTGGCACTAGTGGACAATGGGGGCAAAACGGAAAATGTTATTAGATTTCAAACTAATTATGAGTGTAAGGGTCAACTAGTGACCCCTGTATGTATATATAACAAGGTTGAATATTCTATATGTAATAATGGAGATTCACAGATCTGTTTCGACCCCAGAGCAACTAATAGGGATACTTGGATAGAGGTCAGGTCAGTCTGGGATCAGGGCCCCCTGATTCAACAAACCCTGGTCACTAATCCCTATGTCCCGGCCTCAGTCCTCTTTGATGCTTGCTATGCCATGGACCAGAACCCCACCTTCCTTGGATGTTGTGGTGCCCTAGCATGGAGGAGGGAATATATGCACAACGATAAATACATGTGCCTGGCGGGACAGAAGCCGTCCCACTGTGAAGGTTCTTCCGAACACTACTACTGTAACTACTGGAAATGTGTATCCTGGGCTACTTGGGGTATGACCCGACTGCCTACCACCCGAGCCATATTATCCAAAATGGGTGACTACCTCTGACTGTGGCCTCCAGAACTGTAACCCACTTAACTTCACTATTCTACAGCCGTTTAAATGGAATCTCGACGATAGCTTCCGGAAAGCTCGCTATCTTGTGGGCCTACAGATATATGGTAAGGGCACGGACCCTGGTACTGTCTTGCACATCAAACTCGTTGAGAGACACCGAATTCCTGAACAACACAGCATTGTGTTTCCAGACTTTTATGAACATATGAAACTTGACCAACAAGACTTTGTGCCCTCTGCCACCACCCGCAACCTTTTCATACAGTTCGCTGAAACCATAGGAGCCACCTTAAATCTGACAAACTGTTATGTCTGCAGGGGCACCCAGCTGGCCTCTGAAAAACTCCATTCTGGCAAAACACTGCATACAGCGTCTCGGACCATCCTTTACCACTCGTGTTGGACACCTGCAGTGCCAATCCTTATGGACTAAAAACAGTACCTCTCAGCCCGGATGGACTTATTGGACCGGAGATCCTAAGTTAAAAATACCCAGACGATGGAATACTACTGGCAATGCTACCACATTAAATGTCTACCTCAACCTGCCTGCTTCTGCCCCTTGGGCTGCACCAGAAGGATGCTACTGGATCTGTGGGAAAACGGCATACCCCACTCTACCCTCAAATTGGACTGGCACTTGTGTTCTGGGCACTATCAAACCAGCCTTCTTCCTCCTCCCGTTACGACTGCAGGCGGTTTTAGAAGTTATCACCAATGAAACAGCTAGGGCCCTGGGAGCCCTGGCCAAAGCGAACACTATGATGCGTACCGCCATCTATCAGAACCGACTGGCCTTAGACTATCTATTGGCCGCTGAAGGAGGGGTATGTGCCAAATTCAATCTCTCCAACTGCTGTCTACAACTGGATGATGAAGGATTTGTGGTTGAAGAGGTCATAGACAAGATTACCAGATTAGCTCACGTTCCTGTCCAGACTTGGAAGGGTTTTTCTGCTGATATGTTTGGACTCAACTCACTGACTGATTGGGCCTCCAAACCGGGACTCTTTAAAGCCCTCACCATAATTTTCCTGGTATTCTCTGTCATATTTTGTGTTCTTCCTTGCCTGTTACCATGTTTATTGAAAACCCTTAACCGTACTATTAGGACTACGATTGACAAAAGTACCACCGCCCTAGTCCTGGCCCTTTCCTCCTATCACCCAGTCCCCACCTCTGATACAGATGGCCCTGACCTCCCGTAACCCAGTTAGTCAGCTAGCCTACAGAAGAAAAGTTGGGAATGAAGGATCCCTAGCTAGCTGACATGGCTGGGTCACGGTGTAGATGAAGAAAGCTTTATTTTAGATCAGTGGGTCATAATCAGTACAAAGAACAAGTTGTGACTCCATTTTACTGCTCTGAGAAATCACGTATGCATGCAGGCCTGTTCTATGTATCTGTCTTAAGTGCCTGGTACAGCCAGGAGGCAGAGGAATGTAGATGCTAGTTAGCCTAAGATGTGTAGATTATAGGATGGATTTATGGTTTTGTTTTTCTCTTTGCTCCTACCTTTTGGTCAGAACTGGTCAAACTGGTTCGGACTGGTTAGGACACTATATAATCTTTGTGTTTGAAATTCTCAGGGTCTTCTGTTTATGCAGCTAGTTCTGCCCAGAAGTCCAGCATATATGCTAGTTTAATAAAAGCCTTTTTAAAATCTCTTCAGTCTCTGGCTCAAGTCTCTGCACTACTAAAGGAGGGCCTTATCCTAAAAGGTACCTTCAGAATGTTTTAAATTAACCACATTGAAAACACATGCCACAAGAAGCGCTTTTTAACAGTGCTGGCACTTTACCAGCACCCCTGAAGCAGTCACTGATTTTTGTCGCCAAAAGCCGACACCGCTCTTGGAGAATGACTCGGCAGATGTTTAAGAATCCACCGGAGTGCTCATTTCAGTATTCAAGAGTCCATTTGCATGGCAGTGTCGGAGAGCGCTAGAAAGCGAGCGAAAGACCGCGATTTTGGGAACCAGTTTAACGACCGCTTTTTAACGGCAACTTTTTAAGTTTGGAGATTGTGGCCCAAAGTGACTCAACCAATTACAATTGGAGGCCGAATCCCACGTGACCAGAGGGAAAGGGAAACCAGCTGGCAGGCTCGTGCAGGGTGAGGGTGAGGATGTGGCAGTGGCAGTGGCAGGAAGCCAGTACGTGAGGGGTTAACGCGATTGAGGCTGGCAGGGTGCGGTGACATATCACAACAGCGGGCCCTTCCCAGGGAGGGTGACGGGCTGCCCTCGTAGCAGTCGGGAGAGGAAGTGCAGCTGCTTTAATCCTCCGGCTCCTGCAAGTGAGTGTCTCCGGGTGAGGCTTCTCTGCTGCTTCCTTTTCTGCAGTTGTCTGCAGGCTTTTTACTCTTTTCTCCCAGGGCCTTTGCATGTTACTGTAGAGAAGGATAACGGAGCAGCCACTGGAAGCGCTCACCATTCATTAATGCTGTTAGCTCTTTAATTACCTGTCTTGGGTTCGCTTTCTTGAAAGGCTGCTGTACTGTTCCCCACCCATGGCTGAATAAGCACTGGGTGCAGAGCTCTTGTAATTTGCGATTTTTGCTATCTGTGATTACAGCGCTGAGAACTATCTGCAATTATAAGAGTAGCCTTACTGGGGTCAGACCAAAGGTCCATCTAGCCCAGTGGCCAATCTAGGTCACTGACTCACTAGTATCTGGCAACCCCCCCTTCCCAAAAGTAGCAACATTCAATTCTGCTGAGGCAGGGCAAGCAGTGACTTCCCCCCTCCCCCCCCCCCACAATCTGACTCAATAACTGACTATGGCCCAGATTCCGTGAGCGATCCGATCCGTATCCGGGGGGCTGATTCACGAATCGCCCTCATGCAAATGAGGGCGATCGGAATCACGTCTCAATCGGGCGCCCGGATCGCTCTGTAGCAGGGATCTCAAAGTCCCTCCTTGAGGGCCGCAATCCAGTCGGGTTTTCAGGATTTCCCCAATGAATATGCATTGAAAGCAGTGCATGCACATAGATCTCATGCATATTCATTAGGGAAATCCTGAAAACCCGACTGGATTGCGGCCCTCAAGGAGGGACTTTGAGACCCCTGCTCTATAGCAATCCCGATGCATGTGCAGACCATCTGTAGATGGTCTGCGCATGCTTAAAGAGCAGCAACCTTTTTCTTAACTCTTTTTCTGCTTTTTTAACTTGTAAGCCCATGATTTTAACCCACTTTAAACCCACGGGTTAAAACCATGACCTCGCACTGCGGGGGAAGGCTGGGGCAGAGAGAGCAGGAGAGTGAGGGGCAGAGAGCGCAGGAGAGTCATGGCAGAAGCAGAGCGGCGCTCGGGGCAGAGAGAGCAGAAGAAGAGAGCTGGAAAGTCGGGGCAAAGAGCAGGAGATGCAGTGAACGACTGGTCCCCAGAAGTCGCTTGTTTGCCGATCGGCTAGCCCAGTCGGTGTTGCAGTTTTGGTTAGTGAATCGCTGCCTGCTTACATTTGAATGCCGTTCCTCCTCATTTGCATGTGCGGATCGGAGGATGATCGGGACAGAGGTTAGTGAATCGGGTTGGAGGGAAATCGGGTTGCAAAGGGGTCGCAAGCCGATCGGTACGCTTACTGAATCAGCCCTATGAGCCCTCCAGGAAATTGTCCAACCCTTTCTTAAAACCAGCTACATTAACCGCTCTTACCACAACCTGTGGCAACGCCTTCCAGAGCTTCTCTGAGTGAAAAAAGTATTTCCTCGTATTGGTTTTAAAAGTATTTCCCTATAACTTCATTGAGTGTCCCCTCGTCTTTGCAATTTTTGACAGAGTAAAAAAATCATTCCATTTGTACCTATTCTACTCCACTCAGGATTTTGTAGACTTCAATCATATCTTCCCTCAGCTGCCTCTTTTTCAAGCTGAAGAGCCCTAACCCTCTTAGTCTTTCCTCATATGAGAGGCGCTCCACACAACCCCCCCCCTCCTATCATCTTGGTCACTCCTTCCTGAACCTTCTCCAGTGCCGCTTTATCCTTCTCAAGATAAGGCAGCCATAACGTAACATAATACTCCAGGTGAGGTTGTTAGGTGTTGGCACCAGTTTGAATTCAGGATCATGGAGCATGGCTTCACAATTCTGAGGAGCTGCCGCAAGAGGGCTCGCTCCTGCCCCCGACACCCACTGGACCACAAGAATGATTGAGGGGGCTTCGGGGGGGGGGGGAGACAGTCAAGAGGGTTTGAGCGGCCAATTCTAGGTGGATAAATTTGAGTGGACAGCCAGCACAAAATTAGCTGCATAAAGGTGAATGCCCGGCAATAGCTAAGCAAAAATGTCTCTTACAGTTGGCTGCACAGAAATAGCCGCCTAAAAATAGATGCACAACCCTCCCACGACCTCTCTAACCCCTTGGTTGTCCAGCAGGGGGGTCGATCAGGGCAGGAGCGCAGAGCATCCTCTTCACTCCCTCCCCTTGCTGCCGCGACCTCTTGCACCAGCTCACAGTATTACAGGAAATGCCACGCGAGAGGTCGCAGCAGTCAATTGGAGCCCACATGGACCCCACCGGACTATCGGGGACAAAAGCAGTCCCAGGGGCCCATCTAGACAGTGGGGGCGGGTTTGTTTTTTCTTTTGCTAGTTTTAGAAAATTACTAAAAAGCATGGCTCCTTGAGGTGGCTTTTGGGCCATAAGCTTAATGACAGTTTATTGTGAAGCCATGCTCCCTGGCCATTTTAACTACTGCAGGAAATTGTATCTTTTAATAACACTACTGGGCACAAGTCAAAGGTGATTACTCAGTTATACTGCTTGAGATCTAACTAGATCAGAGGTGGGCAACTCCGGTCCTCGAGGGCCGGAATCCAGTTGAGTTTTCAGGATTTCCCCAATGAATATGCATTGAAAGCAGTGCATGCAAATAGATCTCATGCATATTCATTGGGGAAATCCTAAAAACCCTGATTGGATTCCTGCCCTCGAGGACTGGAGTTGCCCATGTCTGAACTAGGTACTTGGGACCTGGGAATAGATCTCATGCATATTCATTAGAGAAATCCTAAAAACCCGATTGGATTCCAGCCCTTGAGGACTGGCGTTGCCCATGTCTGAACTAGGTATTTGGAATCTGGGTTGGCCACTGTTGGTAACAGAATACTGGGCTTGATAGACCTTTGGCAATTTTTATGTTCTTAATCTTAACTGTCAGTATGCGAGTGCTCAAGTTTTCTTATATAAATGTTTGTTGACCTGTAGCTTGCACATTTAACAGTAAGTTGCCTGTCTGAACATGCTTTACGTTCTGCCTTATGTTTGCATAGAGGATGTGTCCTGGATGCCATCAGCAACCACAGCAGTACTGTTAGTGGGGAGGCTGACTTTCGAACTTAAATAATAATAATAACAACTTTTTTATATACCGCAGGACCGTGAAGTTCTATGCGGTTTACAATGATTAGAGATGTTACAGATTGAGTGGAATCAACAAAGTATAGACTTGGTGATTGACAGTTCTAGAGATCATTTGTTGAGGACTAAGATTGTATAGGCTGGTTTCCTAGGTATTTCAGGAATAGATGTGTTTTTAGACGTTTCCTGAATTCCCTATAGGTGCCCCTTGCACAGTTGTATGGGTTTATGGCTCTGGAACTGAATTATATAGCATTTTATAACGTTCTTTGATTCCTAAACTTCCCTGGAAAGCATGTATCATGCCTTTTTGTTTTAGCTCCTGAGATCCCGTTTGAATTAAATTGTGCTTCTGGAAGCTCTTGAATAGAGCCAAAAGTTTTGTTCATGATTATGGACTTGAACAGCACATTTAAGCTTCACTGTGTTCAGGAAGTTCCTATTTTGTAGGTTCAGGAATCTCTCAAGTACCTGTGGAATGTCGTCATTTATCTTTTAAAAAGAGATGAAAGCAAAGCATTTATGAGAGAGTAGGCATAAATATCTCACTTGTTCCCTGTCTGTTTCACTGCTCCTTTTTTTTATCCACTACTAATGAATTTCTGTTTGTCTAGTATGGCCCAGCTCCTAAGAGCCCTGCTTGGTGCCTCTGAGAAAGCTGCTGGCGTGGCGCAGCTGTGCCGCCAGCAGGAGACTCTCTTCCAGCTACTCATTGAAGAAAAAAGCGGTGCAGACAAAAACAAGAAGTTTGTACAGGACTTCAAGACACTTGCCGATGTCATTATTCAAGAGCTCATCCGGCATGACATTGGGAAGAAGGTAACTCGGTCTAGATCAGCGTTAGTCAGCATTAGCAGGGACTGGGTCTCAGTTTGTCCTGCACCTTGTTGCTTGCATTTTGATAGGGCTTTGAATTTCCTATCCCATGCCTCATTTCATGCTATAAAGTGCAGAAAAGATGTGTAAAACATAAGAATTGCCGCTTGTGGGTCAGACCAGTGGTCCATCGTGCCTAGCAGTCCACTCACGTGGCGGCCCTTAGGTCAAAGACCAGTGCCCTAACTGACACTAGCTTTACCTGTGTATGTTCTAGTTTAGCAGGAACTTGTCTAACTTTGAATCCCTGGAGGGTGTTTTCCCCTATAACAGCCTCCGGAAGAGCGTTCCAGTTTTCCACCACTCTCTAGGTGAAGAAGAACTTCCTTTCGTTTGTACGGAATCTATCCCCTTTTAACTTTAGAGAGTGCCCTCTCGTTCTCTCTACCTTGGAAAGGGTGAACAACCTGTCTTTATTTACTAAGTCTATTTCCTTCAGTATCTTGAATGTTTCTATCATGTCCCCTCTCAGCCTCCTCTTTTCAAGGGAGAAGAGGCCCAGTGACTCCTCCAGTCCCTTAACCATTTTAGTCGCTCTTCTCTGAACCCTTTTGAGTAGTACCGGATCCTTCTTCATGTACGGTGACCAGTGCTGGACGCAGTATTCCAGGTGGGGGTGCACCATGGCCCGGTACAGCGGCATGATAACCTTCTCCGATCTGCTCGTGATCCCCTTCTTAATCATTCCTAACATTCTGTTTGCCCTTTTCATAGCTGCCGCGCATTGCACGGACGGCTTCATCTACTTGTCAACCAGTACTCCCAGGTCTCTTTCCTGGGGGGTCTCTCTGAGTACCGCACCAGACATCCTGTATTCATGTATAAGATTTTTGTTACTGACATGCATCACTTTACACTTATCCACGTTAAACCTCATTTGCCATGTCGCAGCCCATTTCTCAAGCGTGTTTATATCACGTTGCAGGTCTTCGCAATCCTTCTGCGTCTTCACCACTCTGAATAACTTCGTATCATCCGCAAATTTAATCACTTCGCTCATCGTACCAATTTCCAGGTCGTTTATAAATATGTTGAATAGCACGGGTCCAAGCACCGAACCCTGCAGCACTCCACTCGTGATACTTTTCCAGTCCGAGTAGTGTCCATTTACCCCCACTCTCTGTTTACTATCCGCCAACCAGTTTTTAATCCACATGAGTATTTCACCCTCGATTCCATGGCTCGCAATTTTTAGAAGTAGTCGTTCATAAGGGGCCTTGTCGAATGCCTTCTGAAAATTGAGATATACAATGTCGACCAGCTCGCCCTTGTCTATCTGCCTGTTTACTCTCTCAAAGTGCAGCAATTTCGTCAAGCAAGATCTTCCTTTGCTGAACCCGTGTTGGCTGGTCCTCATCAGATTGTGTCCGTCAAGGTGATCAATGATGCGTTCCTTTCTCAGCGCCTCTACCATCTTTCCCGGTACCTAGGTCAGACTCACCAGTCTGTAATTTCCAGGATCTTCCCTTGAACCTTTCTTGAAGATCGGCGTAACATTCGCCACTTTCCAGTCTTCCGGAATCCTTCCTGATTTGATTGACAGATTGGCTATTAGTTGAAGCAGTTCAGCTATAGCCCCTTTCAGTTTCTTGAGTACCCTCGGATGGATGCCATCTGGTCCCGGGGATATATCATTTTTAAGCCTATCAATCTGCCTGCATACCTCTTCTAGGCTGACCATCAACCCTGTCAGTTTCCCGTCCTCATTTCCTGCGTATAGCCTATCGGCTTCCGGTATGTTGTGTATATCCTCTTCAGTAAATACAGAAACAAAAAATGTGTTCAGTTTGTCGGTGATGGCTTTGTCCTCCTTTAGCACTCACTTTATTCCATGGTCATCCAACGGCCACACCGTTTCCTTACCATGCCGTTTCCCCTTAATATATCGAAAGAACGGCTTGAAGTTTTTCACCCCCTTGGCTATTTTTTCCTCATAGTCTCTTTTAGTCTTTCTTACCACCTTGTGGCACCTGCTTTGATGTTGTTTGTGCTTTTTCCAGTTTTTGTCCATTTTGGACCTTTTCCATTCCTTAAACCAAGTCTTCTTGTCTCTGATCGCTTCCTTCCCCACTACAGTGAGCCACGCTGGTTCCTTGTTCTTTTTCCTCTTGGATCCCTTGATGATATGCGGTATATATAGATTTTGCGCCTCGGTGATCGTGTCCTTGAAAAGGGACCATGCTTACTCTAGCGTTTTTACAGTGCTTATCCTCTTCTTAATCTTCTTCCCCACCATGAATCTCATCCCTTCGTAATTCCCTTTTCGGAAGTTCTGTGCTGTGATCGATGTTCTGGATCGATGTTTTGCTCCCGTGTCCAGGTCGAAGCGAATCATATTGTGATCACTGCTTCCCAGTGTCCCTTCTACTTCTACACCTTGTGCCGGTCCTCATAGTCCATTTAGAATTAATTCCAGAATTGCATTTCCTCTCGTATTTTCCTTGTCAAGTTGTTCCAGGAAGCAATCGCCCACAGCATCCAGGAACGTGGTCTCCCTACTGCAGTCAGAGGTGCCTAGGTTCCAGTCTATCCCCTGATAATTTAAGTCACCCATGATAACTTCATTGCCTCCCTTGCAGTTGCATTTAATCTCATCCGTCATCTCTTCATCAACTTCTTTGGACTGTCCTGGGGGTTGGTAGTAGATGCCGATCTTCATTTCCATTTCTTTTGTCCTCGGAATTTTGACCCATAGAGACGCTACCTTATTTTTTGTTTCCAGCATGTTCTCTCCGGTAGACTCAATTCCTTCTTTGATGTATAGGGCAATACCCCCACCTTTTTTGACCTACTCTGTCTCTGCGGTATAGCTTGTATCCCGGTAACACAGTGTCCCAGGCATTTTCCTTGTTCCACCATGTTTCCGTGACGCCAATAATATTAAGGTTATCTTTTTGTGCCATAGCTTCCCCATCTTGTTTCTTAGGCTTCTTGCATTTGTGTACATACACTTGAGTTTGCCGCCTGTTACTTTCTTGCAAATTCTTCCCTCTTATGTCCTTTTCGATCCATCAGAATTTCTATTTTGCCTATGATCTGGTGAGTCTTCCCCGCTGTGTTCCTGCATGATATCCTCTGGGTATACCGGTTCCCAAACCATTGACTCCTGGTCGACTGTCGGCTTTCCCCTTCTTCTTAGTTTAAAAATGTCTCAATTTCTCTCTTGATGTTGCTTGCCAGTAGCCTTGTTCCATCTTCCCCCAGAATGTTGTCCAGTTGCACATGAAGTGGAATCCTTCTTCCTCACACCAGTGCCTCATCCATGCGTTGATGCTTGCAGCTCCATCTACCTCTTCTCATCAACCCTGGGTACGGGCAGGATCTCCGAGAACGCTACCCTCTGCGTTCTGGTCTTCAGCTTCTCTCCTAGGATCTGGAACTGGTCCTTCAGTCCTTCCCTGTTGTAGTTCCTGTTGCTCACGTTGTTTGTCCCCACATGGATCACCACCGCCGTATCTTCCTCTTCTACGCTGTCGATGAACCTGTTGATGCGGCTCACTATGTCTTCTACCTTGACTCCTGGTAGGTAGGTCACCAGCCGATCCTGTCTTCCTCCCGCTATGTGGCTGTCGACTTGTCTGATGATGGAGTTCCCCTTGATGATCGCTGTCCTCTCTACTTCTCTTGCCTCTCTAGCTGCATGTCCGTGTCCCTGGTGTATGACCATCTCTCCATCTGTAGGTCTGTGTCCTCTGTGCACTTCCATCTTGCCTCATCCTAGGGTTTAGTTTGCACCGGACTCGTCTTTGTGTGGGTTCCCTCCGCTGTTTCCAGATCTCGCTGTGTCACCCATTTCTTCCTTGTGGTTGTCCTCCAGGTGGTCCTCACTCCCTATAGGTGTATCTTGGCAGTTCCACTGTCACTGGTGATTTTCTACGGCCTCCCTGTATGCTCCTTGATGAAGTTCTCTAACTCCTGGACTTCTTCCTCAATAGGTTCCTCTGTCTTGATATTCTCTGCCTCTCTGTCCATCTCCTCCACTGCTCGAAGTGCTTCCTGTTTCAATATTCTGCCTTCCAGGAGTCTGACTTGTTTCTTCAAGCTCTCCAGTTCCTCGCATCGAGTGCATACATAAGACCACCTCCCAGAGGGGAGGTAGTCATACATATGGCAGATGGTGCAGAAAACTGGGTAACTCAACTTCCTGCTTCTGTCTGCTGCTTCCATTATTGTCTGATTGCCAGTCTGCTGTGGCTGTCCTCTGTGTCTGCTGTGGTTGTCCTCTTGCTCTTCCTCAGTGACTCGTCCCTTCTTAAGGCCCTTCGCGAAGGCGCTCTTGCTAAGGCAAGCGCCTTTAACGCTCACCTTCGATGCATGCCGAACAGCTGAGCGCTGTTAGCTCCTCCCCTTTTAAGGGGGGGGCTCTGGTGGGTGACGTCGGGGTGGGGTGGGCGGAGCTAACTCTCACCGCTGTCCCTAGTTCTCGCTCTGCTCTCTGCTTCTTTCTGTTTTTTCTCCCCCTCTTCTCTCTCTCTCGTTTGCCTGCTTTCTTCCCCTCTAAACTCCTCCTTCCTCCTGCTCATCTGCCCAAGCCTTTAGTTCACCATTGGCTCCTCCCCTTTTAAGGGGGAGCTCCGGTGGGTGATGGAAGGTGGGTGGAGCTAACTCTCGCCACTGCCCCTAGTTCTCTCTCTGCTCCCTTCTGCTTTTTCTTCCCCCTCTTCTCTCTCTCATTTGCCTGCTTTCTTCCCCTCTGAACTCCTTTGCCTTCCTCCTGCTCGTCTGCACAGAGTTGTTCCCTCTACCTCTGTTAGAAAGAAGAGCTCATCTTTCCTTATTTCCCCAACAATGTTTTCCAGCACATAAACAACTTTGGCTTCTTCACACCAATAAAAAAAAAGACTGTCTCTGTTCTCACTATAGGTGTAGTTTGGTCTGGGTTTGAGCCTGGGCCTGGGGATGGTGCCCCTCTCAAATGCTGCAGGGGTCAATGATGGATTGGTTCCCTTTCCCTCACTGCCAATATGATTCCATAACCTTTGCCCTCCCCTCTCTAATATATAACTACCCCTTCCACTGCAAAGGGAGAGAGGACCACACAGCCGGTTCTCTATTAAGCCCAGCCAAGCTGGGATATAGTCAAACAGCCTGTGTTTAAACTCCTGATAATCAGGGATGTAAACAGCTACACAGGGGACAGTCTACACAGGATCAAATTTTCCTCTGCAATGGTGGTGAAAGAAGTGATGTGCCCTGTTTTTCACCAGTTAGGTTTGCTCTGCGTGAGCTGCAATTTCTACTCACTGTTACTCTTTTGTATTTCTCTTTAGTTTCCAGAGCTCCAGAATTTCATCGGTGGAGAAGAATCCAATAAATTTGAAAATGGCTTAGGTAGGTTCAGGCTCACTAGATACCATCTTCCCCAACAGTGAGAAAGCTTATAATCACAGCATGACTTCCCAAAGCCTTTAGATTAGGTTCAAACAATTTTTATTGATGCAAACAACAGCAAAAACAATACAAAGGCACACAAATGGTGCACAGTACAAGCAATTATGCATCATATACAACAGTATATCAAGCTGGTACAGGTTAAGAGTAACAACTAACAACCCCCCCCCCTACAATCTACACAGGACAAGCGAGGCCCTAGGTGACGGAAAGGCACTCCGGGGCCCTGGACTCTTATGAGCCCCGAAGAGGCCACATCGCCCCCCATCCCCACCTATCCCCAAAGAACAGACCCCAAAGCCTTTAGATTAAAGCAGAATTTTTACATGGGCAAGAGGGTCAGTGAAAGCAGCTACATATAGGTTGACTGAAGGGCATGAGGAGATGCTGCTTGAACTTGTTTTGCATTAGCCTAGAATTTGGTCCATTGAAAGGTGGGGGTGGGGTGGGGTGGAATCTTAGGTGGGCTTGCTTCTCAACCCTTTCCTGGGGTCATACCTAGCTAGTTGAGTTTTCAGGATTTACTACAATGAATATGCACAATATGAATAAGTGTCAAATACTTGTTGCATACACATCTTTTTCATGCTGTTATTAAAATAATGTTCAGTACTCAAGGTGGCTTGATTAATCCTTTAGCTTGAATCAATCCTCACTAAATACCTCAAGTAATACACCATTAGTGATACTCGTAAATTCAAGCCATTATATTATGATTTAAGAACCTTGGAACACCACTCCAGGCTCTATGCAGTCATTGCCTTAAGCTTGACGTGCAGGTTCGACACAGGTTCTATATCACTTATTTTTCTATTCAATTTGATAAATTAATTTAATACTTTTTAATTTAAAGTGCAAAGTGTAGAGTGTAAACTTAAATATCTTTGTTATATCTTAAAGGCTGTTAGTACTTAAAATTTTACAAGTACTTAGTTTATTCGTGTGGTCTTAACCATTGGGATAATCAGGCCACTGACATGTTTCACCGGAGCTTTTTCAAGGCGTTATCCCAGTTTAATTTAATAGCCTTTAAGATAAAACAAAGATATTTAAGTTTACACTCTACACTTTAAATTAAATTATCAAATTGGATAGTAAAATAAGTGATAAGCGAACCTGTGACGAACCTGCACGTGAAGCTTAAGGCAATGACTGCATGGAGCATGGAGTGATGTTCTGAGGTTCTTAAATCAAATATAATGGCTTAAATTTACGAGTATCACTAACGGTGTATTACTTGAGGTAGTTATTAAAATAATGGGCACTCGAGGTGCAGCTCTACAAGCCTGGCTGACCTTTGTTGGTCTGGGTATATTTCTTTCAATTCTCAGAATGTCTATATCCAGAACAAATGTTAGTTCTTGATTGCAACGAGTTGTACCTCCCAATATCGCATTGAATTCTGTACTTTTGAATACTATTCCAAAATAAATTCTAGTGCAATGTGTCTAGGAGTCCTGAACGCTAGGGTTATACATCTGAACCTGCAAGTTGCTTGATCATCTTTTGAACCCTACCTCCTTCCCAGGGAGCTGCCCCTGCCCCCTCAGTTTTTTTCTGCAAGCAAGTTGTTCAGAAGTGTTTCAGCTCTGCAGTTTTATTATTTTCAGGTACCTTTTTTTTTCTGATTGGAGGCTCAGTGCCCAGAATTCCCACTTGTTAGGACCTCTGCCTGGGAGAAGACGCAGACTCACACTGCAGAAGTCTGCTGCTAGCAGAATCAACCCTCAGGGACACAGCTAGCCAGTCTGCTTTTGTATATTTTGAGTTCAGGGGCCATCCCCTGTGTAGCTGCTTACATCTTTGATTATCAGGAGTTTAAGCCCAGGCTGTTTGGCTTCATCCCGGCTTGGCTGGGCTTAATAGTGAACCGATGGGTGGTCCTCTCCCCCTTTGAGGCACAAGGTTTTCTGGAGTTTGAGGCTCAGTCTGACTGATAGCCCGAAGACCACCTGTGAACCTATGAGGCAGAGTTCTCCATTGGTCCCAGTTTCATTTCTAAGCTGAAGCAGGCAGGCACATGGTACAGTGAGTACGGCTATTATAGCCTATGGGAGGAGGGGGCTCCAAAATTGAAATTTAAAGGTTTCTGCAGAGAGCGCCAAGATCCCCTACCTCTAAAAGTCCTTTTTTTTGCAATTTTATTGGTGGTGGCCATCTTGAATTTTAAAGTGATCTTTTTTTCTAAAGTCTCCATCTGCCTTAAAACCCCTCAATTTTACTTAAAATCAGTAGAGACAGACACCTCTGGGCTTGCGCTGCATGGCCAGCAGAATAGGACTGGGGACCACGGGAGGCTTCTTCCCAAGGTAAGAGACCCTTTCCAGAGCCCTCAGAAGGTGCATTGGCCAAACACAGACATACAGATGCTACAGAGCCCAGGAGGACTGGCTGTGGGACCCTGCTAGGTTCCTAAAGATCCCCAGTACAAGGCTGGATTTTGTGAGCCTCATGTGTACTGCGTATTTGGCCTGCCAAGGTTCCTCAGTGTCTGCGTTCAGCGCAATAGAGGCAGTGGCGCAGGAGAACTCCACTCAGCACACACCCCATCCAGACAAGGACACAGAGCTGGACCAGGAGGTTCAGCCTGACGTACACTGGAAGGATGGAAAGTCTGATTCTATGCCACTATTGTTCCAGGATGCAATTTCTCTGGCAGAGTCTGGTTTAGAGAATGACACATTTTTCCCCGTCCCCGCGGGAACTCATTTTCACGTCCCCATGAGTTCTTTTCCTGTCCCTGCCACATCCCTGTTAGCTCCGTCCTCATCTGCACAAACCTCACTTTAAAATCATAAGTGTTCGAGGCTTGTGTGGTTAAGGCAGAATGTACAGGAATGGGGCAGGGATAATGACAAAACTTGCGGGAACGGGATGGGGCAATTGAGTTCCTGCAGGGACAGGGACAAATTTGTTCCCGTTTCATTCTCTAGTCTGGTTCTCTGCATGAGAACAGCGGTCAAGAAGTAGTAGTGGCCCTGGAAAAGGGGGAAGGACTTATGGTATGCCAGCTGGTCAAAGCCTCCATGCTCTCGGGCATTATTTGTTCCTTACTATGAGAAATGGAAGTTTGTCTAGCCGCCTCGTCAATTGCTCTGACTGCGTTCTTTCCAGCTGGTCAAAGCCTCCGTGCTCTCGGGCACTATTTGTGCCTTGCTATGAGTATTGGAAGTTTCACATGTATGACTTTCTCCCAATTGGCGAGAAGTTATATGTGTGTGCTCGCTGCAAAGAGCTCCTAGCTCTCAGAGAACGAGTACGTTCCCTTGAGACTAGAGTAGCAGACTTGGAGGAGCTGAGGGAGACAGAGAAGTACATAGAGGAGACCTACAGAGATGTTGTAGAGAAGTCCCATCTCCAGTCTGGTAGCCCCTGTGCTGCCTTGGAGGAGAGAGGAGGACTAAAGAAGAGCATCACCTTGGTGAAGTAGCTAGGACCCGCCCACCAGGGGATGCAATATCTTCTCACACCGAGTAGCACCTTCGATTTAGTCGATCATGCTATCCTAATTGACTGCTTGGAGACAATTGGACTCTCCGGCATTAAAATGGTTCCAAGGTTTCCTGACTAAACGATCGTACTGAGTCTACAGTGACAATAATCAATCCTCCAACTGGGTAAACCCATGCGGAGTCCCACAGGGTTCCCCCCTATCCCCCACTCTGTTCAACATTTACCTAACCTCATTGGTGAATCTACTACAAAAATTAAAAATCAAATTTTACATCTATGCTGATGACATCACCATAGTCCTTCCCCTAACAAGCCTGACTCCCGAGACGAAGAATCACCTAGCATCAACCTTAAATCAAATTGAACTGTGGATGACTGAGTTCAAACTGAAACTCAACTCTGAAAAAAACAAATTCTTCCTGGCGAGCCCGAATGACAAAATCAAAGATACTTCAATCTCCCTGAACGGACAGAACTTCCTTATTGTCGATTCCATAAAAATCCTGGGAGTGACGCTGGCTGTTACCTCACTCTAGATATTCACACAGTTACTGATCAAAAAAGGCTTCTCGACACTATGGAAACTAAGAACCATCAGAAAGTACTTTGACACAGCATCATTCTGCTTACTGGTGCAATCTTCCATTGTAAGCCTGCTCGACTATTGCAACATCATTTATCTGAGGTCTCTCAAAAAACCTTTCAAAGACTCCGAATCATAGAAAATGCAGCAGTGTGACTGATTTTTGGTATAAAAAAATGGGATCACATAACCCCCTACTACCAAAAACTTCATTGGCTGCCCCTAGAAGCAAGAGTGCTGTTCAAATTTGCCTGCCTTTGTTTCAAATCTATACTTGGTTTGGCCCCCCTATGGTCTCACATTTTAAATTGGATAGTTCCACCAGGCCTACACGCATAATACATATGTTTAGCCACCCTACAATAAAAACCTGCTGATACAAAAGATTCCTTGACAGAACTCTTGCTTTCCAAGCAAGTCAACAGAACGGCTGGCTAGGCAACATCATCAAGCACTCCTCATCCTATCTTAACTTCAGAAAACTAGTTAAAACCAACCTGTTCAACCGATTTGTAACCATGAACTCCTAAAGCCTCACCACTGTATTCTACTTATATGTACTTGATGTTCCTACATTGTAACTGTTTTACTCTGTCTCTCTCCCTTCCCTACAAATATTCATGTATTCAAAGACTTCATTGTTATTTTTTTCGCTGACTGTCCAGCTCTTCTTATTGTAAACCGCCTCGAACTACTATGGCTTTGGCGTTATATAAAAATAAAATTATTATTATTATTATTATGTGTCTCCAGAGATTCTGCCCAGGAGGGAAAAGTTAGGACAGCGGCTGTAGTTGGTGATTCGATTATTAGGCATATAGATAGCTGGGTGGCTGGTGGGCATGAGGATCGCCTGGTGTGAAGGTGGTGGACCTCACACATCACTTAGATAGGATTTTAGATAGTGCTGGGGAGGAGACAACTGTCCTGGTACATGTAGGTACCAATGACATAGGAAAATGTGGGAGGGAGGTTCTGGAAGCCAAATTTAGGCTCTTAGGTAGAAAGCTGAAATCCAGATCCTCCAGGGTTGCATTTTCAGAAATGCTCCCAGTTCCACGCGCAGGACCCAAGAGGCAGGTAGAGCTCCAAAGTCTCAGTACTGAGTGGAATTGTAGGGGGTTCTATAGATATATTTATTTATAGAGTATGAGCTTTGTTACTTGCTGATTTCAATTACCCCAACATTGACTGGTTAAATGTTACATTGGGGAGTGATAGAGAGGTAAAATTCCTAGATGTCATAAATCACTGCTTCTTGGAGCAACTGGTCCGGGAACCAACAAGAGGTGGTGCTATTTTAGATTTGGTCCTTAGTGGAATGCAAGACATAGTACGGGAGTTAACTGTGTTGGGTCCACTGGGAAACAGTGATCATAACATGATTGAATTTGAGCTGATACTGGGAGCAATCTAATCTAATATTTGGTTTATATACCGGGTTATCTCCCAGTGGAGCTCGACGGTCTCGGTTAGGGTACTGGTCTTTGACCTGGAGGCCGCTGCATAAGCGGACTGCTGGGCGTGATGGACCACTGGTCTGACCCAGCAGCGGCAATTCTTATGTTCTTAGAATACATAGCAGAAAACATAAGAGAAGGAAGAACTAATTAAAAACTAAAGTACATAAGAAAAGCATAAGAAAAATAACTATAATATTATCATTTCGTTGAGGCTGTAGTTAAACCATTTAAAAATTGCGAGAACAACAAAATTTTCAGGAATTTACGAAATATTGTAGCTGGCCTAAAAGCCTAATGGAGTCAGGAAGTTCATTCCAGATCTCTACAAACTTGAAAACATAAGATCGACTGAGCTTCCCAGCAGATTTAATTCTCTTAAAAGAAGGGAAGGCTAACTTATATCTTTGTGAGTTTCTCAAATGGCAAAGTCTAAGGGTATTTCAACATAAGGGGACAAAAGGATCAAATATTCCATAGAGAAGCTTGAAGAGGGGGCGGAGCTTGTCCAACATGGCGATCGGACGCACGGATTGAATGCTCTCCGAGGCAGCAGGGTATTAATAGAATATAGTCTCCTTTCAGATTTCTAAAACAGTTTTATCAGTTCCGAAATTAATCGGCTAACCCAGCATGTCGCTTTCAAAAAGCAGCAAAGCGGAACAATCGCCCACCGCAACCCCCAGTGGAAAACAGCCTAAACACGAGGCCCCATCGCCAGAAAAACAGGCGCCAAAGTCTGTGGACTCACAGCTAGAGCTCCTGATAACGGAGATGCGCGCTTTCAAAAACATAATGACAAAGCAAGTAGAAGAATCACAATTGATTCGTGTGGAAATCGAAGCTTTAAACTCACAATTCACGGACGCGCGCCACAGACTGGACGCGCTTGAATCTTTTCAGGCGGCACATGTTCAAGATGTCTCCCTGATCCCCAAACATGAACGGGATATTGCAGCCATAAAAACAGATCTGGAAGACCTTTCGAACAGAAGTCGTAGAAATAATATTAGAATCTTAGGGATTCCAGAATCGGCTGAAGGAAATGATACAATTGAATTTCTGACAAAATTGATTCCTTCATTGTTGGATGTTAAATTTGATATGCCACTTGAATTTGAGAGGGCGCATCGTGTTCCATCTAAGATCAACCCTACTCATAAAGCGCCACGTCCTATAGTAGCTAAAGTTCTACGATACCAACATGCGCTACAGATTCTGCTTGCTGGAAAGGAAAGAAAACAAATTTTATATCAAGGAAGAAAAATCCTCTTGGTGCCTGACCTGGCGAAGACGACGGCGAACCGCAGGAAAACTTTTTTACAGCAAAGGCAAGATCTGAAAGATATTGGTGCCCGGTTCGGCCTCTTATATCCGGCCAAAATGCTGGTCACCCATCAAAATAAAACCATCACCTACTTAGATCCGGCTGAGCTGCAGCGCTATATTGACTCTATCAAGATGCAATGAATTGAATATGTTGAATCACTTTTTCCTGATACAGTTTATAATGTATGGAGACAGTTTTCACATATTTCGGCATTCCTTAGCATGGATCCTGCTGTTATTGGAGGGCTTCGTGAGGTGCACTGATCGACCTCCTGAAGCCACAAATCCACCCAGATTCACAGTTGTTGTTTGAATGCCTTCTCTCTGGCACTGTTTGCCTTTTTGAGATGGCATTTTCATTTGTTCATCAGTTCCAAAAGCTACTTGTACTTCTCATGTTTCTTGGTTATATTATACTTCATCACTGCTCATTTGTATATTATTTATGTTTCAAAAAGCGTAATGTATAATAATATATGACTACTTTGCATATTCTTTCATTTAATGTCAATGGTTTGAATCACTGCATTAAAAGAAAAAAGGTGACCAATTATTTGCGTTCCCTTAAACCGGATATTATCATGTTTCAGGAAACACACCTTAATCATACTGATAGTGCTAAAACGTTAATTCCTGGATATACTTCCCCTCACTTCTCTCCTGCTCAAAAAAAAAAGAACGGTGTCTCCACTTACTTTAAGTCTTCCCTTAACTGTTCAATTATTACTACAGAAGTTGATTTAGAAGGAAGATGATGTCTGGTATATGTTACTCTTGATAAAAAGCCTATGATATTTCTCAATATATATGCTCCTGTTTCAGATAAACCTGAATTTTACCAATCCATTCAAAATGTTTTATTAAAATTTCCGAATGTTCCACTTATCATAGGGGGAGATCATAACCAACCTTTAGATCTTGTATTAGATAGGACGTCCAAATGCAGATTGACTAAATCTAAGACCCTAGAAGAACTTAAAGGCCTTATGAAAAATTTTGCCCTTATTGACCCTTGGAGAACTTGGAACCCTACTGAACGTGAATATACGCATTTTTCAGCTCCTCACAATACTTATGCCAGATTAGATTATTTTTTGGTTTCCTCCTCTTTATCATCATACATTTCAAATGCTATTAATCACTCTTATAATTTCTGATCATGCACCTATTTCACTTTTTCTTGAAATTTCCTTCTCTCCCACTAATAAACAAACTTGGAGATTGAATAATAGTATTCTTTTAGATGACACCATTATTTCTCAATTGAGTTCTTTTACTACTAATTTTTTTGTCACTAATTCAGACCCTTCTCTAACATCGGCCACGATTTGGGAATCTTATAAAGCCACATTACGAGGAGAAATTATCAGTCTGATGGCATGGAAGCGTAAACAATCCAATACAAAATTAAATAACTTAGAATAAGAAATAGCAACACTTGAAGCCCAATTCTTTTTTAATCCCGCAGATATGATCACACATACACAACTGCTTAAGAAAAAATATGAATATAATGTTACTGCATCTGCACTTGCTAATAATGATATTTTTATTCTGAAATCTGGACATTATATTGGAGGAAATAAGATGGGTAAAAACTTAGCTCGTTATTTGAAAAAGAAAAATGAAGCACATCATATATCCTCTATTATAAATTCCAAAAATCAAATTATCACTGATCAGGCTGGTATTAGTTCTGAATTTGAACAATTCTATACTGAACTATTCCAGTCAGAATCAGACTCATCGCAAGATGAAATAAATAATTATTTAGAGACTATTTCCCGCCCAACCCTACCTTCCAATCTTAAAACAGATTTAGAGACTCCAATAACTACTCAAGAAATTCAAAATGCGATGCAGTCACTAGCTTCGAATAAATCTCCTGGCCCGGATGGCATTACCAGTGAATTTTATAAAACTTTGTCTCTTCAATTAAGCCCCCATTTGCTACAATATTATAATTTTGTTCATTCCCATCCAAACTTGTAGCGTAATTTCACAGAAGCTAATATAGTTATATTCCCCAAACCAGATAAAGATTCGACAAGGGTTGGAAATTACCGGCCAATCTCGTTGCTAAATACAGATTATAAAATACTTGCAAAAATTCTTGCGAATAGAATTAATAAGGTAATCGAGCTGCTGATATCTTCTGATCAAGTAGGATTTGTCAAACAACGTTATATTGGAGATAATCTTTGAATTTTTCATAATATCTCTAGTTTAGCCAAAACCGTTGATGAATCTGTAGTGGGTTTAGCAATTGATGCCGAAAAGGCTTTTGATCGTGTAGAATGGAGATTCCTGCTACAGGTTCTGAAATGGTATCATTTTGGAGATAATTTTGTGGCTTGGATTCGTGCATTATATTGGAAACCATGTTCAAGAATTTTAATAAATAATTTTCTTTCAAATCCAATTTACTTATGTAGGGGAACAAGACAGGGATGTCCCCTTTCACCTCTTCTCTTTAATCTTTCTTTAGAACCTTTTTTATCTGCCATTAGACAGTCCCCCAATATACAAGGAATCCCCACTACCTCTCGAGAATTTAAGATTGCAGCATATGCCGATGATATTATGCTCTATCTTAAAAATCCTAAACAATCGCTTTCGGCACTTATCTCATTGACAAAATTATATTCAACATTTTCAGGGTATAAAGTTAATTGGACTAAATCTGTTATTTTCCCACTAAATGAATACGCTTCACACTCAGACATTCATGACTTTCCATTTTCATGGACTACTTCACCTGTAAAATATTTGGGTACGTTTGTACATAAAGATCCTGAAATTATTATGGATTTCAATGTCACCAAATTAAGATTTAATTACTCATACAATCTCGAATTGGTCCCCACTCTATATTACATGGTGGGGTCGCATTTCAGCACTTAAAATGACTTTGGCACCTCTAATTTTATTTAAACTTATTATGCTGCCTAGCTTATGTAAATCACAAGTGTATAAATGGATTGACCGACAATTATCTTCCTTTATTTGGCACAATAAACGTCCTAAAATAGCTCTAGATAAATTAAAAGCTACTAAAAATCATGGAGGAGTTAATCTTCCTGATTTTTATAAATATCACCTAGCTTCGTTAGCTAAATATGGGTCATATTGGATTACTTATAGTGAATCTGATGATATTTCTACCATGCCTTCCTGGCTAAATCTAGAAATCTCCATTAGTAACCCAATACCTATTTATGCTCTCCCTACTATGCATATCCCTAAAAATCTGAAACAATTTTCTCTTTTTCCGGCAACTCTTACTGCACTGCATGCTTTGGATAAAGTTGTTCTTAAATCCATCTTTTCCCACAATAATATGTCTCTTTGGAATAATAATTCTCTGAAAATTAATAAAAGATGCTTAAATTGGAAAAGATGGAAAGATGCTGGCATATGGACTGCTAGATCCTTATTTAATGGATCGGTATTGTTACCCTTTTCTGTTTTTTGTGCAAAATACCCGACATTATCGTCTAAACAAACACCAATGGTTAATTCTTTCTTCTATCCTATCTACTCTCCATCTCAATGACACTTCAACTATCTTAGAATGGAGTGTCTTGTCTAAAGAAATGGGGAAAGAAATGTCATTTTATTACAAGATATTAAGGGATTCTTGTTATGTTCCTTCTTTAACTGTTATGAATAAATGGTCTATGGATTTTGAAACCTCTTTAACAGAAAAAGAATGGTGTCATCTATGGTCTAAAATCAATAGACCACTGTTATCTGCTAGTATGTCTCAGTCATTACTATTTGTCATGTGGAGAGTAATATGGACTCCCTATAAGAAGAAGAAAGCGAATCTCACATCTGATGATGCATGCTGGCATTGTCTAAAATCACAAGGAACGCTTAAACACATGCTATTTTCATGTCCTCAAATCCAGCCTTTTTGGACTCAAGTTTGGTCCCTTATTTGTCACATTACCAACTGTACTGCAGATCTCTCTTTTGATATTATTATCAAACGCTCTTTACATCCCTGTTTTGAATTTAGTAAGTGTGAAGATAAATTGATAGATATTATGATATCAGTTGGTATTCAACATGTTTTGCAAAATTGGAAATCTGCTTCAAGACTGAATTTTACCTTCTGGTGGCACTCGTTATGCTTGTATAAGCGTTTTGAACAATATGCAGCTGAAAAATTACCATATAGATAGGGACAATTGACTAAAACCCTTTGGTCCCCCATTGACAAATACTTGCAATCTATGTAATCATTTTAGTATATATGACAATTATTTATTTAAGTATGTTATACTTTGCAGAGTTATGTTCTGAGGCTTTTGTGAACTCTGATGATTCTTGAATGTAATTTTGTTTATGTTCTCATTCAATAAAAAGATTTGAACTTAGAGAAGCTTGAAGATTATGCATGCGCATTTAAACTGGATCCTAAAGCGAACTGGGAGCCAGTGAAGCTTTATCAACAAAGGGGAAACATGATCATACTTTCGTTTCCTAAAAATGAGCTTAGCTGCAGTATTCTGTATTAACTTAAGTCGTTTTAGACTGCCCTGCTTAATGCCCAGATAAACTGAGTTACAATAATCTAGCTAAGAAAGCACAGTGGATTGTACCAATACTAAGAAATGTTCTTTTTGTTATCTTTATTAATTTTCAAACTTTGTCAGTGCCACTACAATTAATTTTTGATTTAAAAACATTATACAGATCGGGATGGTGCAGATAAGATACAGAAGGTGGGACTTTTCTTGAAGCAGCCTACAGGCAAAACATGTTGAAATGATAGGTCCCTCCCCGATGTGAACAAGAGAACAAACATTAAGAAAAAAAGATAAGTTTTAACGCTAAAAGTTTAAAGTTAAAAGTTTATTAACTTTTATAAGTAATAAGTTATAGATAGAGCACAAAGCACTTTAAAGTTTAAGAAAAACTAAGGAAAAAATACGGTAAAAACAACAATGGGGCTAGTGAGGAAGCCATGGCCACAAATATATTAGTAGCCATAGAAAACATTTGGCTAACCATTAGCATATCTGAAGCCCTTGAAAAGATGAGTAAAAAGAATTCAAGATTTTGTTTGGATACTGAATATTTTACACAAGAGACCATTTAACAGTATCTTACCACTGACTACAGGATATACTGTTTAGTATACGATTAATTTAGACATAAACACTACGAAGAAGGCACTTTAAATACACAATTAATACATAAAACAATCATTTTCCCCCCTCCCCAAACTAATAGATGAAGACTTATTATGGAATTAAAATATTATAATTAAGTAATTTTAGTAATCAGAATACCTTTCCCTGAGAAATGTTCTTAATGGAATAGTGATCTGACCTTCCTCAACATGCGCAGACTAAAAAAAACACTTTTTTGTCAAGGAATTTGTTCCGCCACTTATTTCTGTCAAATGGGATGATCAGTGACACTCAGAAAAGCACACAGACAATATAAAGCATAAACAATAACACTTTATTATACTTATATATATAGATGAATATAAGAATAAAATAGCATCACCGTATCTCAGGTAAACATTCTTCCTTCACAATTGGGAATCCCTCAATAGATAGGCGAGTAGACACGGGAGACTGCCCCTTTAGACATCTTTTGGATTCTGTTCCTGGAGACGTCTTGGATTCTAATGTTAGGAGCAGAATCCCGTCCTTATAAAAGGGTGAAAGCTGTTAAGTTCAAAAAGCATAAACAGCTGGTCCTGCTCTTTTGTTCCTTGTTTTGACAACACCTAGGTCAAGGAGGTGTTGCAGAGACCGGCCCATCTGGCTTTATTGTCCTTTTGATGTTAATTGAGAGACACGCAGGCAAAAGGAAGTCAGGATGTCAGTTAAGCTGGGAGGTGTTGAAGAAATCAGCTTCCCATCCTTTTGATACGGTTTGGGCAACTCCCAGGTCAAAAAGGTCAAGATAGCAGATACTTGTTGTGGAAACCTTTGATGTTGTCTTGGCAACACCCAGATCAGATAAGCAGACTTGAGGAGACATATTACGTAGTATTTTGAATTTCAATTACCCCCTGGTCATAGGCATAACAGTCCACCCCTGGATCCTCAAGTCTGCACCTCCCAATAAGAAATCATCCGCATAAAGGGAGAGTGTGTCCATTTGTATACACAATAGGTAAAACCACAATTAAGAAATGTTAACATAAGGATAGTTAAACAAAAATATAGAGTAAGGAATGAAGAAACACCTTTTGTGCTGTAGCCCTCCCTCTAGTAAAAGCATCCCACCAAGGGTGTGCAGTGGTAGCTTCAATGTGATCTGTCACAGAATGCAAGTACATTGCTGGTTTGCTTTATTTAGGATTGCTATATTTTGCATGGCTTTCTTTATAGATGGCAATAAAATACATCGGCAAAAGAAAAATTAATATTTACATTTGATATACACATACTGAAAAGGGAGCTTGAATAGCATGAATCACAAGTTTAACAGTACTGCTAGCAACAAAAACATTTTTATGTGATATTTCTTGTATAAAGGTATAACCTTGCGGTGGAATGGTCCATTGGCATAAATTGTAAAGAACATGGTTCATAGATGACACATTTGTTTTATTTTGTTCATCTATTTGTTGCCCATGATAAGTGGGACACCCTAATTGGGGTCCCAATGTCAAAGGCATCACCGTAAAAGGACACATTGTTTCATTTCAAAATTACACCATTTTCTATCTAAGGGTATAGAATGTGATGTGGTTTTAAATCAATGAGATGATATCATTGACGACATGTAACATTAACTGATCATATCGTAGTGTTAGTTCATAATTATATACAGTATTTGGCACCCATTCACCTTCCCATCTAAATACATCTACTCTGGAGCCAAAATATGCTTGTTTGCCAGCCAGTATTTCAGAAACAATAGTATTTACTATACCTCAGGTTCTACATTTAGGTAAAGGTAAAATGGGAAAATTAATTTTCCCTTCATAAATTATTTCCTTATATTCTAAACCTGGTATTCTTGCATTCCCTAATATTTCTTGCTAATTAGGCATTTTACTTGAAAGTATCACGTATAGGGAATCATGGAAATTAATAATCTTATTAATATTATATTTGTGCTCTTACTCATGGCTTACATACATTTAAGGTAGCTTCATATTCACCATTGATCACTGCAGTTATCTGGTATCCCGTTTTTCTTAGCAGCTTTGGTTAGGGTCTGGCTATGCTCCAGTTTCAATAGGCTTGCTATGCCACTCACATGCCTTCACTCACGTAAGAGTCAAGTGCACCACCCCCAGAGACCAGCCCTAATGTGAAGTGGCAGGATATAGGCTCATTTCTATTCCCAAGTCGGTGCCACATAATAGCGTCATGGCACGGCACTGTATGTCTGGTTGCGTGTCATCATCTTCTTGATCTGGTGAAATTTTCTCTTAACCCAGCATGTTAGCCAAATCATAAGAATAAGAGAGCAGAGCTGACCAATTCTATCACAAAGGGATGAAAGTCTATATGGAATAACATTTCCCAGTACGTGATTTTCCAAGGAAAATATTTCATCATGACTGTTTAGCTTCAATGCTTTATTTACAATAAACATCCCTAGTGGTAAAAGAGAAGATAAAAAAAAAGAAAAAGAAGAAAAACCACTTTATGTACAGAATGTGATAACATGTGACACAATACTGGTGTGTAAGGTAGTATTTGTTTGAGATAAAAGAAACAACACTAATGCACTTAAAGGTATTCTGTAGGACATTCAGAAAATATACCTTTTTATGTTCTGGACCTAATTATTATGTCACTTAAAAGAGACCATAAACACGTACTGATGGTAATACCAAAATAACTTATGTCAGAGATGTGCACTGCACTGTTTATACCTGGTAAGTTAAATAAAGAGAGACCATTTTTTATTTTATTTAGCAAATATCAAATACCAATGAGCACCATTTTACCAGGTATAAAGCTTTCTAATTTTTTCTCTTCAGATATCCTCTTATAATATAACCCCTAACTAAAATATAATTGGGCTGTATGAGCCATAGCATAAAATCATTGTGAGCATGGTTTTCATAAGATACTTTCTTGTAAGTGGGGGAATCTTTTTTTGGAAAGGGAAATGGTACCATTTGGACTAATAGAAGAGGTGGAATAAACTCTGGAAATGGCCAATGTGCGATGTTTATTGGGGTACCCCATAAGCTGAAACAGACAACACATAACAGAAACAGACAAACACAGAGCTCCGGCATGCTTTCTTCCATCGGTAATGATTCAGGGTTGAATTTAATCTGTAAATAAGCACACTATTAATCAAAAGAGTCGTAAACAAAATTGGTATCCATTGGATTCCCACTATCAGGTCACAGTACTGGAAGTATTTTAAATATGGCACAGTGAAATTGGTTCTCCTGACCATGTCTGGATACTAAGCTTCTAAAAGAAAGAGAGATAGAAACTTAAGTTCTTGCTGGTCTCCTTTCTTTCTTCTTCCATTTCAAAGCTCTGTCACACACTCATAAGAGAATGCAAGCAGGGACGTTTTCATCTATAGAACATACAAGAGAAGTTTACGTGCAGGTACAGTGGTTCACAATGTTAGTGTTTGAGGTAAAAGACACATTTGCAAAATCACTTGGAGTGCAACTTCCTTATACTATCTAACAAAACTTTATACTTTATAAAGGTCACTTAGCAATATTTCTACTTTTTTATTGTCCAACCTACCCCATATGTTACCCCAGATGTGAAATATGTTGCCTCCAGAATCCAAAAAGGCCCAAGTCTGTTTTTTACTTTAAGGAGAAGGGAAGTTTACAATTTTCTGTTTAACTTTCTCTATCACCTCTCGGCATCCTTTTATCCTGATATTTATATTCCTCCACCCCAGTGTCCACTACAGCTTGTACCTTTTGCTCCCCAGATTTCTACTAAATATTTATCTCTACCTGCGGACGCTGTTCTAATTTGGTCCAGGCAAACACTGAGGCTCGGCATTCACATTATTGATCCTCCCAACACTTCCACCCTTTTAAATCAGGATAAAGAATGGAAGCAGTTTCCTCAGGGGGAGCCGTTGGCACCAAAATATCCTCCCTCTCTCCTTTGCTCATTTGTGCTTGAGACATAGATTTCTTTCCCAGTCCTCTACTTTTGTACATTTCCCATAATGTCCTTGTATTTTTCCCATCTATTTCTTCCCCCTTTACACCATCTTTTATTAATTTCAAAAACATATCCCTCCGAGACACCCGATTAGCCCTGTTTGAATTGGATTGTCCTTTTCTCTTTTTATCAAAAGTATTTTGAGGTCCCCAGTCCCCCCGATCTCCTAACTGTCGGACCGCTTCTAAGGCTTCCAAAATAGTCCTGTCTATTTGATTGATTACCTGTTTGTATGCCGGTGCAGCATACTTAATAATTTTATTTCTCATGGACACAGTAAAAGGTAATGACATATATGTGTCAGCGTGACCTATTACTAAGGCTGCCTTCATAGCCTCCTTCTTAATTCTCATTTGAGCATCTTTTAATGTATACCAAATTTTATCATTTGAGGGCCAATCAGATTCAAGTGGATATCGCCTCGTGACACCCCTACTAATTATCTCTAATAAAGACCATTGGGCATATTTTGCAGGATAAGGATCCTCCCGCAACGCATTTTGCACTGCTACTTCTTGACTAATTTGAACAAATTTAGGGGCATCTGTGGCATCCAACATAATCCCTGCTGCGCCCAGCTCCTGCACCCGAATTACCCATTGTATTAGTGGTTCCCCAGGCTGCTGTGTAAAGTGTGCCATCGTATCCATGATTTCATGTGGAGTAACATCCTCTATAACATTATTTCTAGTTAGATTTTCTCCTGTAGATTTTCTCCAGACTTTCCTGTAATCTTTGTCTCCTCACAGGCTCTGCTTCTAAACTTTCTGCCTGTTCTCCTTCAACACATATATCCTCCTCACTGTTATTAGAATTTGAATCCCAAATATCCCCATCCCATTTGTTTGGATTCCAATCATCCGGCAGATGATAAATTAAGATTTTAACTTTTCTGTAACTCACTTTCCGCCTCCTTTTCTTATATTTATATTGTGTACATTGCACAGCTGCCTTTCCTGTTACATTTTGATAGATGTCTACCTTATCCATTAACAACTTATTCTGACATTGTAGCATTTTAATGGCATGCTGTTGATTATACCTTTTCTTTTCCAGCTCTCCTAATTTCAATTGTAATTCCTGTTTAGCTTCATGCAAATTTCTCCAGTCTGACAAAATCATCCTTCCTTGTCTAGAAATTCCTTCTTGCTCTTCTCCTTTTGAGATTTTCACCTTTTGTAAGGAGGCACATAATTCATGTGGATCCCCACTTCCAAAAGTACAGGATTCACTTAATCCTGCTTCTACAGACCACTCAGTGGCCATTAATTTACCTATACTGTCATTCCCATTCGGAATGGAGGGATTGGGAGCCTGCTCCTCAACCCCTTGTTTTCTAGGTAGCTTTTCTGACCACATTGATCACCCCACTTCTGGTACCAATATGTTCCGCCACTTATTTCTGTCAAATGGGATGATCAGTGACACTCAGAAAAGCACACAGACAATATAAAGCATAAACAATAACACTTTATTATACTTATATATATAGATGAATATAAGAATAAAATAGCATCACCGTATCTCAGGTAAATACTCTTCCTTCACAATTGGGAATCCCTCAATAGATAGGCGAGTAGACACAGGAGACTGCCCCTTTAGACATCTTTTGGATTCTGTTCCTGGAGACGTCTTGGATTCTAATGTTAGGAGCAGAATCCCGTCCTTATAAAAGGGTGAAAGCTGTTGAGTTCAAAAAGCATAAACAGCTGGTCCTGCTCTTTTGTTCCTTGTTTTGACAACACCTAGGTCAAGGAGGTGTTGCAGAGACCGGCCCATCTGGCTTTATTGTCCTTTTGATGTTAATTGAGAGACACGCAGGCAAAAGGAAGTCAGGATGTCAGTTAAGCTGGGAGGTGTTGAAGAAATCAGCTTCCCATCCTTTTGATGCGGTTTGGGCAACTCCCAGGTCAAAAAGGTCAAGATAGCAGATACTTGTTGTGGAAACCTTTGATGTTGTCTTGGCAACACCCAGATCAGATAAGCAGACTTGAGGAGACATATTACGTAGTATTTTGAATTTCAATTACCCCCTGGTCATAGGCATAACAGAATTTATCTGTTCATGAAATGTAAGTGATGAGTCCAAGATGACACCCAGGACTCTATATGAAAAATCTATATGTAATGCGATACCTGGTTTTAATATAACAGAGGAAGGGAGGTTTTCTAATTCTGGACCAATCCAAAGCAATTTGGTTTTGGCAGCGTTCAGTTTCATTTGAATAGGCAAAGCCCACAGTTGAAGTTTAGAAATGCAGCCGTCTATACTAGGGACCAGATTGTTAAGATCAGGATCAACTTGTAATAAAATGAAAATATCATTACATAGGTGTATATAGGGCTCCTTTTACTAAGCTGTGCTAGCGGTTTTAGTACGCGCACTAGATGCTAACACCTGCATTGAGCTGGCATTAATTTTTCCTTGTAGCACAGGGGTTAGCACGCACTAATCTGCAGCGCGCGCTAAAAATGCTACCGTAGCTTAGTAAAAAAGAGCCCATAGTCTCTGTTGATGAAAGGCAAAAATTTTTCAGAGAAGTCATATATACATTAAACAAGATTGGCGACAGCGGAGAGCCCTGTGGCACCCCACAGCTGGATTTCCAAGTGGAGGAAGTCTCACCCTCCAAATATACCTCATAAGATCGCAATGAGAGGAATTTGCTGAACCAATTCAATACAACTTGGTTTAAACCAATATCTGATAACATATGAATCAGGATGTCGTGATGAACGACATCAAACACAGCTGACAGATCAGATTGTAACAGTACCGCACATTTATTTTGTATCTGTAAATTTTGAATCTTTGAGATTAACGATAATAAGAGAGTCTCCGTACTGAAGTTTGGTCTAAACCAGGGGTGTCAGAGTCCTTCCTCGAGGGCCGCAATCCAGTCGGGTTTTCAGGATTTCCCCAGTGAATATGCATGAGCCCTATTTGCATGCACTGCTTTCATTGTATGCTACTAGATCTCATGCATATTCATTGGGGAAATCCTGAAAACCCGACTGGATTGCGGCCCTCGAGGAGGGACTTTGACACCCCTGGTCTAAACCCATGTTGAAATGGTAACAAAATATAAAATTTCTCCAAGTAGTTGGGAAGTTGGCTAGAAATAATTGACTCCATCTTTTTTGTCAAAAGGGGTATACTTGTGATCGGACGATAATGAGAGGGAACTGTAGGGTCCAGATTAGTGCTTTTCAATATCGGTGTCAAAGTTATGTTCCCCATACTCAATGAAAAGTAACCATTTTCAAGAAAATGATTTAATAATGAAGTCAGCCATATAATAGCTTGTAAAGGAGTATCCCCGAAAAGATAAGAAGGAAATGGGTCCAATTTACAACTGCATTTTTTCAACTTTTCACATAATTTTGAAACATAAGTTTCTGAGGCAGGATCAAAGGTGTTCCAAAAACAATCCACTGGAGTAACGTCATAAAAGAAATCTACTGTAGGGCCATTTAATTGTCGAGAGGGAAACTATGATAAAATGAGGAAAATGGTTAAAAAGAATCTAAAAGAATCGGTTGCAAAGATTAGGACTGTAAACCAGGCATGGATGTTATTTAAAAACACTGTTGTGGAAGCCCAGACCAGATGTATTCCACATATTAGCAAAGGTGGAAACAAGATCCGGTGTGGTTAAAAGGTGAAGTGAAAGAGGCTATTAGAGCCAAAAAAAAACATCCTTTAAAGCAGGGGTGTCCAACCTGCGGCCCCGTAAAGTATTTTGTGCAGCCCCAGTCGAGGGCGATGCAGTGTTTTCCTCTGCTGCCCCAGGTGTTACCATCTTGCCGGCTCCCTCCTCTGTCTTGCTGCAGTGTTTGCGCGTTTGTGCGGCCCCAGAAACATTTTTTGGGACCAATGCGGCCCATGGAAGCCAAAAGGTTGGACACCCCTGCTTTAAAGAATGGAAAAAGGATCCGAATGAAGAAAATAAGAAGAAACACAAGCACTGGCAAGTTAGATGCAAAGCATTGGTAAAGACAGCTAAGAAAGAATATGAAGAGAAACTTGCAAAAGAGGCAAAAATTCATAGCAAATCTTTTCATAAACAACTGACCTCACAACAATCCAATTGTTGTTATAATTTAGGTTTATTAGCAATAAACAAAAGGCAGCTTACATGAAACAACAAAAGTGCAGCACATTGGGCTAAAAGGATAACATACATACAAAGTGTCCATCTTCAGTTCAAGGATCCGTTCTCCCTTTCTCCTCCCCCCCACCCCCCTCTTTCTGGGCTATGCCAGCCGGCATGCCACTTATATACTTTAGTTCAGTAGCCTAGGGTACCACCTAGTTACAGATTACATACTCACTTTCCATTGGTTTGTCACATGCATCATTTCTATTGGCTGAATGGTCTATACACTTATCATGGAGTCATATTGAACCCACTGATTGGACGTGATGTCTGCCCACTTTGGATAAAAGTCCCTCAGCGGGGCACCCAACGGAAGCAAGATGGGCGCCGGCAAGGAGTTATTGGGCAGGGTGGGCAGCAGGGGACCTAGCAGGGGCGCAACCCGTACCCCGGCGGGCCCCACGAAAGGACTGCATGTGCTGGAAGAACCTGCTTCTAGAGAGCCCAAGGGATTGAAAAGAGGCAGCCCCTCGACCAGGGCAGAAATCATGCTCATGTCCACGAGCAGCGCCACCTCAAGCCATTGGCCTAGGCCTATCCTCAGGCAAGTGAGGCACTTTAGAATCAGTGAGAATCTGAACCAACCTGTCCAGGTCCTCACCAAACAAGAAAGATCTTTTAAAAGGAAACTTTGTCAACATAACTTTGGATGCCGCGTCCGACGACCAAGCACTAAGCCACAAGGTACAGCGAGCTGCCACTGCAAATGCCAATGACTTGGAAGAAGCTCACAAGAGGTCATACATGGCATCTGAAAGATAAGAAGCACCCAAATTTAATCTTTGTCCCAATCCTCAGTTTTACAGTCAAGGATATGCTCGGCCCAGCGAAAACACGCCCGAGCCACCAGCTCAACACACATTGCTGCTTGGACTGCCAGAGCTGTCACATCAAAACTCCGTTTAAGGAAGGACTCCAACTTATGCTCCTCCGAGTCCTTCAAGGCCGCACCACCCTCATCAGGCACGCTATGCCTTTTAGAAATGGCCGAGACCACCGCGTCCACTACAGGTGTCTTCAGAGAGGAAAAACCCATGCAGTGGAGCATAAGCATAAAGCACAGTAGCTAAACATTCATCACTGCTGGCATAATATTTCCACTATATCCAACAGGAGATGAAGCGGGTTAACTGACTCTCAATTCCCTGAAGAAGCTCGATTGCGAAACAGCGAGCCCTGTTGGATATTGTGGAAATATTATGCCAGCGGTGATGAATGTTTAGCTGCTGTGCTTTATGCTTATGTTCCATTGTGCGGGTTTCTCCTGCTTCCACATCTCAACACTACGTTAAAGAACATTTGGAATACTACATTTTAAGATAAGTGATTATATTTAAGGACTGTGATATTTTATAGCATAATTCCACTTATCTTGGAGTTTTTGACCGAGGATGTGTCTGCTGGTCTCAAAGTTGTGATTTTGAGATCGGCTTGTCTATGTGGGATGTTTTTTTAGAAACCCCTATTAGACACTGAGGTCTTTTCTCCATTTTCTCAATTTATTGATATATGGTTGTTTGTAGTGCTGTATAATATTGGATGTTGTTTTTGGATACATAACGATTTTTTGGACATCCTTTCTTGGTTGTGAGGGAATCTCTATGCCACATGTTTTTTTAAATAAATCTTTATTCATTTTTAAATCTTATAATAAGTGTGACAACAAATCATAACATTTTAACTTAAATACAACACTTAATCTTCAATAATCCATCTTAAAATTTATCTCCCCCCTCCCCCAATTCCATAACAATTTTTAACAACACATAAAAGCCTATAATAGAATCCTTCTAGACATTCCTTATTATTATATAAAGATTAAAAATCACCCCTCCCCTTCCCCTGTCCATGAATATACACAGTTAAAGGGAAAATGTTTACTCAATATAATAATTTGTTACACATTACAATAATTTGTTAAAGGCTCCCAAACATCTTGAAATTTCTTTAAATACCCCTTGCTGTGTAGCTATTACCCTTTCCATTTTATATATATGACACAAAGAATTCCACCAGAAGTTATAATTCAATCTATTCCAATTCTTCCAATTGCTTGTAATCTGTTGTATTGCAACCCTGGTCATAATAAGTAAAAGCTTATTATTGTTTGAAGATATTTGACTCTTAGCTCTCATTGACATGCCAAATAATAGTATCATACGATAATGCTACTGGATTTTCTAATAAACAATTTATTTGGCCCCATATTGATTTCCAAAAAGCCAAAATGAATGGACAATAGAATAATAAATGATCTAAAGTCCCTGCTTCGAGATGACAATGCCAACATCTATTAGACTTAGAGCTATCCAACTTTTGTAACCGAACTGGGATCCATAAAGCTCTATGTAATAGAAAAAACCAAGTTTGTCTCATAGATGCAGACACTGTATATTTCATCCTCCAAGTCCAAATTCGTGGCCATTGAGACGCAGTAATTTGATGCTTAATCTCAATGCTCCAAATATCCCTAAGACCAGTTTTTGGTTTCTTTTTTTATAAATCCAGCTATCAATGTATACTACTGAGTGGCCTGGTGTCCCAGGAAGTCCACCTGAAAGCACAAGAATTCCAGACTATACTGATTATTGAGATCTTTCCATTCAGGGAACCCTACCTGAATGGCCTGCTTCAATTGCAACCATCTAAAACTTTGTGATTTATTAAGGCTGAATTTATGTTGCAACTGTGAAAAATCAAGCAGCTTCCATTAGAAATAACATCATCTAAAATACGTATACCTGCAATCATCCAATACTTCCAAATGATCTTAAATCCACCAATTTGAATCTTGGAGTTCAGCCATATTGTCTGATTCGTTGATTTGTGTATTGGAATAGGTGTTAAATTACTCACATATCTTAAAGTTTTCCATGTATCCACTAATATTCTGTTTTCTTTATATAACCTAGGCATTTTGATACTAAGAACGTGGCATAATTGCAGAGGAAACATGAATTGCCATTCCAACATCAACCAATCTGGGAACTTTTCCATGAGCTCTGGGAGGACCCAATACATATCCTGTCACATAATATAGGATTGATGATACCTATAAAAATTGGGAAAATTTACCCCACCCTTTGTAATTGGTTTTTGTAAAGATACTAAAGCAATTCTAGGAATTTTACCCAGCCAAATAAATTTTGTAAGAATACTATTTAATTTTTTATAAAAGGACCCCTGAAAAAAAACTGGCAACATACCCATCTGATAACAAACCACAGGCAAAATCATCATTTTAATAGTTTGGACTCTCCCCCACCAAGACAGATGTAATGAGTTCCATTGCTCACACATTTCTGTTACCTTCTGTAATAAAAAAATTTTCATTTACTTTCATTGTTTATTCCACTGTGTTTTTAATCCAAATACCTAAATATTTTATTCCATCATCTTTCCAGAAAAAGGGATATGAATCAAATAGACCTTTAGTACAATGCACATTAAATGGAAGAACTTCTGATTTACTCCAATTTATCTTATATCCTGAAACTTTCCCAAATTTCTCTATCGATTCAAGCAAGCATGAAATGGTTACTTCAGGATCCTCAAATGAAGCAGTATATCATCCGCATAAGCAGAGACTTTATATTCCTGATTAGAATAAGGAATACCCTGTATCTCTTTCACCTGTTGAATAGCTAATAATAAGGGTTCTAATACAATGTCAAATAGCAAAGGAGACAAGGGACAACCTTATCTAACCCCCCTCTGCAAACTGAATCGCTCAGATAAATTATTATTAATATACAATCTAGCAGCAGGGGAGCTATACAAAGTTTGGATCATTTGTATAAATCCTGAACCTATACCAAACCAATCCATTGCTTGATACATGAAGACCCATTCCTCCCGATCAAAGGCCTTCTCTGCATCCAAGGATACAGAAAAGGCTGGATCTTTCATGGCTTTCATTAAATTCAACATATGAAAAGCCAACCTGGTATTGTTAGAAGAATGTCTCTGAGCAACAAACCCTGATTGGTGCATACCAATCATAAAAGGGAGAGCCTTAGCCAAGCATAAAGCCAATGTCTTAGCTAAAAGTTTTCCATCTACATTGATTAAAGAAATAGGCCTGTAATTTGAAACCAATGTGGGATCTTTATTTGGCTTCGGCAAAACTATAGTTAAAGATTCTGCCATAGTACCTGTAATGCAACCTTTATTCAGTTGAGCCTGATACAAATTTAACAGATATGGTAATAAGATATTTTGAAATGATTTATAAAACTCTACCATGAAACCATCACCACCTGGAGCGGATCCAACTCTAAGGGACTTCAACACTGTTTGCAATTCTTTTAGGCTCTTCTAGAATTCCTTTTATATGTTCAGGAATTTTTGGTCCCTTAATTAATTTTAAAAATTCTAAACCATCTTTTTCCTTGTCTAAATAAGGCTCAGAAGAATATAGAACTTTATAAAAGTTTAGGAATTGATCTAAAATAAGTCCAATTTGAGAATAAGCATCACCTTTTTCATCTTTAACTGCAATAATTTTTGTCTTTCTTTGCTTTGAGATAATTTGCCAATAATCTTCCCGCCTTATTTGAATTTCCATAATACAAAGTCTGCTGAGAAAACAAATCTTTCCTTACCAATTGTGAAGAAATCTCATTATATTTACATTTTGCTTTTAAAAGAAACTGTAAAGTAGATTTTTCCCATTTATCAACCAATCTTGACTCCAAAACCTTAATTTCTTGTTCCAAATTAGAAAATTGTCTTTTAATCTGTTTCCTAACATATGTTGAATATGAAATAATTTGTCCTCTCGTGGTTGCCTTAAAAGCATCCCATAAGGTTTCCATGGAGCATTAATTTGGAAAAACTCATTCATTTTTAACTGAAATTCTTCAAGAAAGTTTGAATCTGCAATCAATGTATTATCCCAGGACAAGCAGGCATGATATTCTCACATGTGGGTGACATCATCTACGGAGCCCCGATGCGGACAGCTTTTCAAGCAAACTTGAAGATTCAAGTTTGCTATGCTGCACCACGCATGTGTGCCTCCTGCTCCACTAGAGGGTGCATCCCCTCCTTGTGGTCTCCAGTTCGTTTTATTCCGCGGAGCCTAGAAGTCGTGTATTTTTAGGCTCTGCCCCAAGTGCCTTCTAGTACCGCGATTTTCTTGTTTTTCTTGTTGGAAGTCGCTGTGCGCGTGTTATTTTGTCTTTTTTCCTGCTCGTCGCGAAGTCGTCTTCGATTTGGGCAACCCGGAGGCTTCCGGGTTGCCACGTGGGCCACGGCCTGTTTCTTTTTCTATGTCCTGGCCTTTGACCGGCTTCAAAAAGTGCACCCGGTGCGATCGTCTTCTGTCTATTACAGATCTGCATCGCTGGTGCATTCTCTGCCTGGGGGCCGATTATCCGACTGAGTCTTGCTCCTGGTGCGCTACTTTCCAGAACTGGGCCCTCCGTCGACGAAAAGTCCGCATGGCGGATCTGTTTGCCGCCGATCTGCCCTCGACCTCGGCCTCGGGTACATCGGCCCCGCCTCGAGACTCGACCCCGAAGTCCTCGGGTTTGCAGAAGTCCTCTGCTCCAGGTAAGTCCCCTCTTCCTTCCTCAGGTTCCGCGCCGGTGAAGAAGCCAGCCTCAGGGACGCCGGTCGGGCATGGTGGGAGTTCCTTGCCTACGGCCCTGGCGAAGTCTTCTAAGTCCTCTGGACGTGCCTCCACCACCTGGAAATACTCAAAATCGAGGTCGCCCTCGGTGGAGTGCACTGCGGCGTCGGACATGCCCTCGATGCTGTCTGTGCCAGTTTTTCAGGACATGCTCCGGGCGATGATCTCGTCGGAGCTGTCCGCTGCGCTGGCCCACCTTCAACCGACCTCGACCTCGCGTGCGCCGGACCAGCCTGAGCCTTGTGTCGAGCCCCCTCGAGGCAAGGTGCGACAGTCTCGCCGCATCTCATCCTCCTCGGATTCTTCGCTGAGGCGCTCGAGGCGCTCTCCCCCCACGAAGCTCCGCGGGGCGAAGCGTCGGTCTAAACATGTCGAATCCTCGAGCCGCCAAACCTCCAAGAAGGCCCGGAGTTCTCCTATGCTCCGGGGCCGCTCCCTGATGTCTCGTGCGGGACCACTGAGGGTAGCTGAGTTGTCACTCTCTAACCCTTGGATTCTTTTGACTCCCCCTCGGTCCGGGGCTCCGGTCCGAGGTCCCAGGCTTTCGCCGAGGGAGTTTGGGGACAGGTCTCCGACTCGACGTCGGTCGGTGCCTCGTACCCCGGCGGCGTCCCCGAGGGGCTCCTCGAGGCGACGCAGGTCCTCGACCCCGGAACACTTTCCCAGTGTCTCCCCGGTCTCGGAGCGCGGGTCTGAGTGGGAGCCTCGTTATTCGAGGGAGGCTTCCCCGTCCTTTTCCGCGAGGCGGAGGTCTCGCTCGCCGTCCCCTCACGGGGCTCCGGGTGCGTCCCGCCCCTCTTTCACTCGTTTTGTCCAGGACATGGGTTGCACTCTTGACTTAGACCTTCAGTCCGACTCGAGGTATTCTAAGGAGTATCTGGCGGAGCTGGATATGCTGTCTCCGCCTAGGGAGTCTCTTCGCCTGCCGTTGAACCCTGTGCTCCGGCAGGCTTTTATCAGGAACCTGGAAACTCCCTATATGGTGACGGCTGTCCCCTCCAAAATGGAGTCTAAATACCGTACGGTGCCCTGCCCGGGGTTTGAGCAGCCGCAGCTTTCTCACCAGTCGCTGTTGGTGGAATCTTCTTTGAAAAAGGCTCACCCCTCCCGGGTCTCCGCAGCGGTCCCTCCGGGTCGGGAGGGTAGGACCCTGGACAAGTTCGGCAGAAGGCTATACCAGAACTCGATGATGGCCTCTAGGGTGCAAAATTACACCTTTACTTTTACGTCCTACCTGAAACACCTAATTGGACTGTTGGGGGCTTTTTTGGCGGATTTGCCGGCCTCCCGTCGAGAGGCGTTTGGCCTGCTCCTTGAGGATTTCTCCAATCTACGCCTCCATCTGTTCCATGCGGCCTATGATGGCTTCGAGCTTTCCTCCAGGGTAACAGCCTTTGCTGTGGCCATGCGTCGGCTGGCTTGGTTGCGCCTGGTCGACATGGACCCTAACTTACAGGATCGGTTGGCGAACCTCCCCTGTGTGGGCAAAGAACTATTTGATGATACCATCGAAGCGGCTACGAAATGCCTCTCGGAGCATGAGAGGTCGTTTGCGTCTCTTGTTCGGCCTAAGCCTAAACCGCCCGCCTCCAGGCCTTTCCGAGCCCTTCTGCGCCGCTACCCGCAAAAATCCACTCCAGCTTTCTCGCAGCCTCCGCCCCAGCGTCAGCAAGCTCATCCTAGGGCTTTGCCCAAGACCCAGCCGCCTGCGGCTGCTAAGCCATCTCCGTCTTTTTGACGGGATGCGTGGATGGGGGCTGGCCCCCTCCGCCCCATTCTCAGGCCTTCTTCCCATCGGGGGCCGCCTCAGAGCCTTTTACCCTCGTTGGGAGCAAATCATGTCGGACGCATGGGTCCTTGGGGTGATCTCATCCGGGTACTCTCTCAACTTTCGGGAGATTCCTCCCGACAGTCCTCCCAGTGCGTGTCCTCCCGATTGGGCGCAGTTGCCCCTCCTTCTCTCGGAGACTCGAGATCTTCTTCGCCTGCGGGCGGTGGAGGTGGTCCCTCCTAGTCAACGGGGGCAGGGGTTTTACTCCCGTTACTTCTTGATACCGAAAAAGACGGGGGACCTGCGCCCGATTCTGGACTTGCGACGCCTCAACAAATTTCTTGTACGGGAGAAGTTTCGGATGCTTTCCCTTCCAATTCTTTATCCCTTGCTGGACGAGGGCGATTGGCTCTGCTCCCTCGATCTGAAGGAGGCCTACACACATGTTCTGGTGCATCCCGCATACCGCCGCTTTCTGCGGTTTCAGGTGGGAGATCACCATCTGCAATATCGGGTTCTCCCCTTTGGCCTGGCCTCGTCCCCCCGAGTCTTTACAAAGTGTCTCGTGGTGGTGGCAGCAGCATTGCGGTCCCAAGGTCTTCAGGTATTTCCCTACCTCGATGACTGGTTGATCAAGGCTCCATCCTGGGAGGGGGTTATCTCAGCGACCCGACAGACTATTATCTTCCTTCAGAGTCTGGGGTTCGAGGTAAACTTTCCAAAATCCCAGCTGTGCCCCTCTCAGTCCTTACAGTTCATCAGGGCCGTGCCGGACACGGTTCGCCTCCGTTCCTTCCTTCTCCCTCCGCGTCTGGAGGCGTTGGTAAATCTGAGTCGACGGATTTCGCTGCTGGCCTCAGTCTCGGCGCGACAAATGATGACACTCCTGGGCCATATGGCCTCTACCGTCCATGTAACACCGTTCGCCCGTCTACATCTGCGGATTCCGCAGTGGACATTGGCCTCTCAATGGCGTCAGGACCGGGACTCGATCAACCGTCCCGTGACAGTGACTCCTTCTTTGAAACGATCGCTCCGTTGGTGGGCCGACTTGTCTAATCTTTCCAAGGGTTTGCTCTTTCTCGCCCCTCCCCACCACAAGGTCCTGACCACGGACTCGTCGGAGTACACTTGGGACGCTTATCTGGATGGTCTCCGCACTCAGGGGATGTGGTCAGCAGAGGATCGTCGCTGTCACATCAACGTGCTGGAGCTTCGGGCCATCTATCTCGCCGCTGTGGCCTTCTGGCATCTGCTTCACGACCGGGTGGTTCTCGTCCGTACGGACAACCAGGTGGCGATGTATTATGTAAACAAGCAAGGTGGGACGGGGTCCTGGTCCCTCTGTCAGGAAGCTCTGTGTCTCTGGGAGTGGGTGGTTTCCCACAACATCTTCCTTCGAGCGGTTTACATACAGGGGGAGCGGAACTGCCTGGCGGATAAGCTCAGTCGCCTCCTCCAGCCGCACGAGTGATCACTGCATTCTCAGGTCTTGCGACAGGTGTTCGACAGGTGGGGGACTCCCCAGATAGATCTGTTCGCCTCCCCCTTCAATCACAAACTGCCTCTCTTCTGTTCCCGGATGTACTCCCCGGATCGCCTCGAGGCCGACGCCTTCCTCCTTGATTGGGAGGGAAGGTTCCTCTACGCGTTTCCGCCTTTTCCTCTGATTCTGCGGACGCTGGTACATCTCAAATCGGTGCGGGCCACTCTGATCTTGATTGCTCTTCGGTGGCCTCGTCAGCCTTGGTTTTCCCTGCTACTTCAACTCAGCGTCAGGGAACCTCTGCTTCTGCCTGTGTTTCCCTCTCTACTATCTGAGTCGAGGTTCACTGTTACATCCCAATCTTCAGTCTCTTCATCTGACTGCTTGGTTTCTTTCCCCCTGAATTCTTTTCCAATATCTCAGTCGGTCAGGGAGGTGTTGGAGGCTTCTCGCAAAGTCTCGACTCGGCTTTGCTACACTCAGAAGTGGACGCGCTTCTCGTCCTGGTGTTCCGCTCATCATCTAGAACCTGTGTCGGTTCCTGTATCTTCGGTTCTGGAGTATTTACTTCATCTGTCTCATTCCGGGCTGAAGACTACTTCTATTCAGGTGCATCTCAGTGCGATTGCAGCGTTCCATCAGCACCTGGACGGAAAGTCCCTTTCACTTCACCCCTTGGTTTCTCGTTTCATGAGGGGTCTCTTGAATGTTCATCCTCCTCTCAAACCCCCGCCGGGGGTTTGGGATCTAAATGTGGTTCTGGCTCAACTTATGAAACCTCCGTTTGAGCCTTTGGGTACATGTCATCTCAAGTTTCTCACTTGGAAGGTGATCTTTCTGATTGCTCTCACTTCTGCTCGACGAGTTAGTGAGCTGCAGGCTTTGGTGGCGGACCCGCCTTTCACTGTTTTTCATCATGACAAGGTGGTTCTCCGCACGCATCCAAGTTTTTGCCAAAAGTGGTGTCTGATTTTCATCTCAATCAGTCCATTGTTTTGCCAGTGTTTTTTCCGAAGCCCCACTCTCATCCTGGCGAGGTGGCGCTTCACACGCTTGACTGTAAGCGAGCGTTGGCCTTTTACCTTCAACGCACTCGGTCTCATCGGACAGTTCCTCAATTGTTTTTGTCCTTCGATCCTAATCGGTTGGGACATGGACAATTTTTGGAGGAGTCACAACAGTGGTTTTTAACACGTTATTAACACAAGTTAATTTCTTCACCGCTGGGGAACTATAACCAGATCTAACCATCCGACTCACAGATAAGTAACCACATTTTGAAACTTTCAATAATAATAAACAGGATGGTGAGGGGACAGTGAATTTCAATGATGGTCCCCCAAATAACCCCAGTTTGGTGATTTCACCAGTCACGGGTGTTGGTTCTGAGATATTCACAATATTTAATTAAGAATTATATAATATAAAGAGCTACTGTGATTAAATTACATATCAATTAAGTAAAACCTATAATTCTTTTTTTTTTTCATTTTCATTCAGTAAACCCTAATAATAATTGAATAACGCAATATAAAATTAAAGCACTCTTCCACTTACATAGTTATTCATTTAACTCATTGGTGTCGCTTGAGATGACAAAAATTCCTTTAATTTTTCTGGATCCTCAAATTGATAATATTTGTCTTTGAGTGTAACCCTCATCAGAGCAGGGTAATATAGCCCATACTTGGCCCCAATATCTCTCAACGGTTGTCTTAATAGCAGAAATTGTTTACGTAGCTGCACAGTTTCTTTGGCAAAGTCTGGAACAAACATTAGCTTTGAGCCATTATAAGTCACATTTTTTGTTTCCTTTGCAACTTTTAAAATCTCTAGTACATGTTGAAAACGTAATGAACATAGTATTATGTTCTGGACTTGTCCTATTATTCAATCCTTTTGGGAAACTATTTTTCTTTTTGTAAAGCGTATTTGGAATGTTGTTCTCCAGCGTTCCCCTTTGTTTCTTTTTGGTGTCCCTATTCACTTTGCCCCTCGAAGACCGGGGACTGCGGCATTTCTTCGATGGACTGTGGTGATAGCCCTCAAGTGTATTTTGCTTAAGTGGCTGGAAGCGTTGCCGCCTGATCACTCTTTTGATGTGGGAACACCGAGATGTGCAACTTTTCTTCCCTGCCTGACTGGATTTTCCAACGCACCTGGGAGCCTTTTTGAAACACTATGACTCCGGTGGCATGTAGCAGCCTCCTGAACTGTTAATTTGTACTACTCTTTACACCTGTTGTCTGATTTGCATATAATTGCCTTTTATTTGACTGATTTATTTGGGCTGGGCTTGAAGGAGGACTGGCGATTGGGGTGGGCTGGGGGAGGGTTGGTGGGGTGGTAACTTGTGCTCCTTCTACGTGTACTTTGTTCTTGGGTGGTGGTTTATTCTTTATTTTTTGGCTGGTTACTTTTGCTATTTTACTGTTGGGGAAAACATGGGGTCTATGGAGGTTTGGGAGTGAGGGGGGTCCCTTCCTGTTGGGTTTTGTGCTGTTGAAAAGTGAGCTTACTTTCTGTGTTGCCTTGTACTTCTGTATCATCTCTTGACAAGCTCAATAAAATATATTTTACAATAAACGTTGTATTACTGGCCTGGGTTTGTCCTGATTTTGAGGTCTCCTTCCTGGGATCCTGTGAGCTCTTTCTGTTTCAATTGGCATTTTTACTTTGATAGATAGTATTTTTGGTATTAATTCTTCAATAAAAGATTAATTCTTCAATAAAAGATATTGTTTCTTCCTTCAGCCCCTTCCTTTAAGCCAAGGATCCTTATATTCTGCCTTCTTGAGTGATTCTCAATATCTGTCATCTTCTTTTTAATTTCTTTTAGGATCTTATGATCCTCTTTGTAATCTTTCTGCACCTGCTCAATTTTCTCCACTCTGACTTCAACTTTATCCATTCTATTATTAATCACATCAAACTTATTGTTCATAATCTCCATTTATTTCTTCAATCCAGAGTTGAACTGATGTTCCTCCATTACTTCAATTATATCCAAAGCGTCCATTGGTAAAGGGGTTTCACTAGAAGTATGTGGATCCTCTTTTAACCTTTTTGTTTTCCCTGCAGACTTTGTAGAATTTTCTTGTAACTTCTGCTTGCTAGAAGCCATAAGTATAGGATTTTTCAGATGAGTGGAAGAAAATTATGACTCTGAAATCCAACAATTAATGCCTAGAGGAGGGAGCACAACAGCTAACCAGCCATCTACCACGTCTCCAAGTTCCGGAATCCCTTTATGCCACATTTTTAAAATGGAGCATATGATGGCCATACAACAGGGACATAATAAGAAATTTATGGATGTTTGGGAGCCATCGACAGAATTCTGTAAGGAGTGATTGTTGATTTTGCCTTTTGATCATACACGTCCAAGGAGGGGTGGGTGGGAAGTTACTTTTAATTAGAGTGCAATTGTTGGATATGTATAAAGGGGGGGATGATTTATGTATTTGTCATAAATATAATTTGATAGAATTTAAGTGTTCTTAAAGTGTAAAATATCTATAAAATATGTTGCACTTAATTTTGGCTTTAAAATTAATAAAGATATTAAAAAAAGAAAGATTATTGAGGTAAGAATCTAATTTTTCTCAGTTTAAAAAAACCCTCAAATCTATTTTACGCCTATTTATTGTGATAAGCCTATAAACATGGCTAGATAAGTGTACCTCCATGAAAGAGCTTTGGCCAGGAGCTTAATTATTCAGAAGATTGACCTTGATTCTTTCAGTTAAAGAGGGGATCCAGTGTTTTGAACAATGGATCTAGCAGAGCCTGAGTCCTAATTTCCACTTCAACCACCGACACACTTTGAACTTGGGCAAGGCTCATTTCTAGCTTGGCCTCAGCTATCCATTTTAGGTACACTGTTTGAGAAAGGTTCTTATTTACCAGTAAACTTATTGTATAATACCGTCTTGATGTGGTCTTAATGATGTGTATCTTTCTCTCAGGAGAAACCATCACTATGCGGGTGTGTCCAATACAGCAGGAGACAGCAGCACTGCTTTGTAAGATTCTGGATCAGAACCAGAAAGCAGCGGACCTCCTGGCTGCTGCCGTACACCAAGACGTAGTTATCCAAGACCAAGATCTAGACAAGGTGTCAATTGTTCTTCCTACAGACAGATTGGGAATATGGATTGATCCCATAGGTAAGGAGGTTGGGCCAGCTGTCAGAGCACCATGGAAAATCATGGTACTTTTAAAGTCTTAAAAAGATCTTTACAAACTTGGATTAAAATATTTGCTTTAAAAGGGTTAAAGAGCCATAAACATTTTAGGCCTAGATTCACTAAACTCACTGATCTTGGCAATCCATGGCCGAGTCTTGCCAGGCGACCGATTCACTAAAGAGTCCCCATGCAAATTACCTAATCGGATGCACGCCCTACAGATCACTGCAGAGCGATCACTGCGCACACGCAGACCATTCTGGTTGGCTCTAGATGCAATCCGTGCATGTGTTTGGTCTTTGAGGTCAAAACAAACAGGGAGGGGTGGCTGCAGTACTACAGAGCACCAATACTAAAAGCATAATAGAGCACCGAGCAGGGAAAGTGGCCAGACTGGAACAGAACACATCATAGTGCAGCCCCACTTTAAAACTGCAGGTTAAAACCATGGGCTCACAGAGAGGCAGGACAGCAGAGATCAGGGCACTTTTTGCACAAGGGAGATGTTTTATTTTAGGGCTGCAGGGCTGGGATTTCAGGATGGCGGAGAGCAGGACAGTCAGAAAGGACGTGAGCAACTGGTCCTCAGCAGTCGTTTCTTTTTGGATCAGCCAGCCTAATCGGTGTGCCTTCTTCTGTTTAGTGAATTGCTGCCTTTCTACTTTGCATGCCATTTCCCCTCATTTGCAAGGGCGGATTGGATTGGGTTGGAGTTTGATTGGCCAGGAGGTTAGTGAATCAGGTCGTGGTTGGGAAACACTCGCAAACTGGTCGGGACACAATCGGTGTTAGTGAATCTAGTCCTTAAACGTTTGCTGGTGCTCATCATATACACACTTATAACAGCATGTGTACATCAGATGACCATGCCTCCAGCTCTTCTCAACCAATGACAAAGTAGTGACAGATCATTTTCCTCCTGGTGTGGATGAGACTAATGGTGGTAACATCAGGAAGTGATGTCATCTGTCACATCTGACTTCTGCAGCTCTGCTGCACTCCATCTGCTGTTTGGGCTGTATAGAAGGAAAAGGGGATTAGACTTGATATACCACCAAGGATTGAGTTTATTTATTTATTTATTCAGTTTTCTATACCGTTCTCCCAAGGGAACTCAGAATGGTTTACATGAATTTATTCAGGTAAAGCATTTTTCCCTGTCTGATCCAGTAGGCTCACAATCTATCTAATGTACAATGGGGCAATGGGAGAATTAAGTGACTTGCCCAGGGTGACGAGCAGCATAGGTTTGAACTGACAACCTCAGGGTGCTGAGGCTGTAGCTTTAACCACTGTGCCATAATGTTTTGGCATGTTCTGAAAAGCAGTATGCTGAATGGATACATGCTTAACATGCTGTCCGTATGTTAAGCATGTATCCATGTTAAGCTGAACTTTAAATACTGAAAATGGACCCCCCCCCTCCATCCATCATGTCTAATAGCAGTCAAGTGAGCAGGGGTGATGAAGGATCTGGATTGGGGAAATTGTTGATGGGAAAGGAGAACCACAGCTATGAGGTTTATGAAAGAAGAAATGATAATTTATTTTTTTGTCTCTCAGATTCTACAAATCAATACATACAAGGAGAGTCAAATGTGACACCTTCTGCCAGTGGAATCTATCCCTCAGGACTGAGATCTGCACTGGTGCTTGTTGGAGTGTATGACAGACTCACAGGGGACCCTGTACTAGGTGTCATTAATGAGCCATTTGTTCAGCAGGACCCTCAAACTAAAAGGTAAAAACCAACTTTAACAATGTATAGAGGAAATATTTACTCCTGGTGGAATTCTGCAGAAAAAAATTCAAAATCCTGTGCACAAAATTAGCAAATTCTGCAAGTTTTACAAAGTTTAAACAATATTTTTGGTAATTATCCATATTCCATTTAAAACATTCAAAATAAAATGTGTGTGTGGGGGGGTGGTTCCCACCTTTGTTGACTGAGCATTATATTTTCCATTCTTTTTGGTCCCAGATTCTCTTTTCTGCTTTTTCTGTTTTTGGTACCTGTCTTTCCAAAATCACCTGCCCATTTTACATTTCTGCTTTTTCTATGTACACCATCCATCTTCTCTTTTGTGCCCCTATCTGTCCATCATCTCCCCTCTGTCCCCATCTCTATCCTGAACTTCTTGTCTCTGTGTCCCTCTCCATTCCCCTGCATTTCATCAAGAATTTTCCCTGTGTTTAGCATTCCTTCTATGCCCCTGTCTCAATGCTCTCTCCCCAGCAAGCATTTCTTCCTGTGCCCAGCATTGTTTCAGTATCCCTGTCTAGGATCTCTTCTTTCTTTGCCTTTGTGTGCAGGATCTCCCCTGAGCCTGCATCTCACACTCTTCCCCTATCCCTTCCCAAGCTAGAATTTCTCTTTCCATACCCCCAACCAGCATCTGAAGCTGTCCATCTCCTCCTATCTCCCCCGAGCCAGCATCTTGCTCCTCTGCTCCCCCCCTCCCCGAGCCAGCATTTCTCACTCTGTCTTTTCACTATCCTTCCTGAGCCAGTATCTCTCATCTTCCCTCCTCCAGCCAGTCCTTCTTTCTAAGGCTTCCCCATGTACCTCAGCAATGCCAATGCTCATAGTCAATCTGCACCAGCTCTTCAAGCTTCACTCTACCGTGTTCCCAGTGTCGAAGATGTCACTTTCTCTTTCTTCAGAGGTGGGACGTGGTAAAGGAAAGTCTGCAGAGCTAGCACAGGTTAACTAAAGATGTCACCACCAGCAGTTCTTACAGAGGGCTGTAGATGCAAAAGAGAGAGGGAGAGGGGAAGGGCTGCAGTGACCAGATTCTGTGCAGAAATCAGGTGATTCTGCATGCCTGGGAAATTCTGCATTGCACAGCCATGCAGAATTCTGCCAGGAGTAAAAATTAGAGGAATACTGCTAGATTGTGAACAATTAAAGCTATTCTTTGGTAAATAAATTTCTCTGGAGATAAGCAGGGGAGATGCAGGCACACTTGTTGGTGGAGTCCTAGACTGATCCTGCGTGTCGGTACTCTCCCCTAGCTACAGTAAGCTTTTGGCTTACTGGGCATGTGCAGTGACTCCCGTCTTCTGAGACTCTTCTCCTTGCCAGTTGCTAGGCACCTCATGGATATGCATGCGCAACCTTAATTATCAATAAAATAATTGTTTTTTAATGGCATGATCAATTGCCTTGCCATTTAACCCATTAAAATTCAAAAAGTTGCACACAAATTTTCTATAGGCATCTGCGATTAGGGTATCTGACGTAGGCACTGTTTACAGAATCAGGGCCTAATGCTCCCATGCAAACCCAAAGCTGGTGCATGTGTCAATACCAATATTAATGCACAACCTGCAATAAAAAAAATTATAGAATGTCTTTTCTTGATGCAGTGTCAGTTTTAGGCTTGCTACATGTTAAAAATTCCCAGGCAGGAGGTCATTTTAAGGCCAAAACTTAACACATTTTAATGAAAGACCTCCTCAGACTGTAATCCCTCAGGTGACAAAAAAAGAACTACTCTACCTGAATATAATTGGTTAAGTTCTTGGTTTTTAGTACCAGCAAGCCAGACCAGTCCTGACCCTATGGGTCATGCCTATCCATCAGTAGATGGAGACATGTTGTAATTACTCCCCTCCTCAAACAACCCTCACTTGACCCTACCTACCCCTTCAACTATCGCCCAATCTCCCTCCATCCCTTCTTATCCAAGCTACTTGAACTGATGGCCCACCACTGTTGTCTGGACTTCCTCTTATCACAGCATATTCTTGAACCACTTAAGTCAAGCTTTCACCCTCTGTACTCTACCAAAACTGCCCTGACTAAAGTCTTCAATGATCTCTTCTTAGTCAGATCCAAAGGCCTCTATTCCATCCTCATCCTCCTTGATCTCTCTGCTGCCTTCAACGCTGTTGATCACCACCTATTCCTCGCCATGCTGTCCTCCCTTTGGATTCCAGGGCTCTGTATTCTCCTGGTTCTTTTGCTAGCTCTCCCAGTGCATGTTTAGTGTATGCAATGGTGGGTCTTCCTCCACAGCTATCCCACTATTAGTCAGAGTACACCCAAGGCTCAGTCTTAGAACCTCTCCTTTTCACCATCTATACTCACTCCTTCAGTGCGTTACTCTTCTCCTATGGTTTCCAGTACCACCTCTATGCTGATGAGTCCCAGATCTACCGCTCCACACCTGAAATCTCTGCAGGCATCCAGGCATGGACCTCGGCTTGCCTATCTGACATTGCTTCTTGGATGCCTCACCGCCATCTAAAACTAAATATGGCCAAAATGGAACTTCTCATCTTTCTAACCAAACTTTCCTCCCCTCTTCACCAAGTTGGCCTGCATTTTCCATTCCTGCCATGTGAGCAGTTGAGAGAACCTGTAAGTGAGCCTCTGCCCACTGAAGAGAAATTAAGCTTCTAGACACAATAGGGTGCCTCTAGTGCCTCCTTGCCTGTTGACATATGCTACTGCTGTCACATTTTCTGAAAAGACTGACTGCCTTGCTCTCCAGAAACTTCTCCAGTGCCTGAAGTGCTAAACAAATGGCTCAGAGTTCCAGGCAATTTATGGACCACTTCTGCTAAGCCGGAGTCCAAGGTCCTTGACTGTGTGTCTATCGCAATTACAACCCAACTGTAAAGGATGGAATCGGTTGTTAGAATCTCCGAGGAGGAGATACAAAGAGACATGCCCCTGTAAAGGGCAGTGGCCTCTGCCACCACTCCAGGCTACTCTTCGATGTAGGTAGCCAGGGGAGTGAATGTTGTAGCGAGTTTGACTGAAAGGACCAGCGAGAAAGAAGAGAGCCTTGAAGAGGTCCTATGTGTGCCCTTGACCAAGGAACCACCTCAGTGGTTGCCATCAACCTCAGGACCTGCAGATAATGCCACACCATGGGGGGACGGCTTTGGAGTAGCTCCAACATCTGCTTCTGCAGCTTCAGTCTGTGTGGCTCTGGAAGGATGTGTCGGACAAGACTCCCAGATATTCCAAGCACTAAGTTGGTTCCAGCTGACTCTTCTTGAAGTTGACCATGCAGCCCAAGCTCTGGAGGAGTTGCACCATTCTCAAAACTGCCAGCTCATCTTCCTCCTTGAATGGAGCTCTAATAAGCCAATCATGCAAATATAGGTGCACCGGAATCCCAGTTTTGAAGAGGTGTGCTGCTACCACTACCGTCACCTTGGTAAAGTTGCAAGGTGCCATGGCAAGCACATGAAATTGCAAGTTTCTCCTGTAGGAAAATGGGAATGCGAAGATAGGCCTCTGTCAGATCGAGGGAGGCAAGAAATTTCCCCAGAGCCGTATTCACAGACTTGAAGTGTAGAGTCGGTCTGCAGTTATCTGAGCCTTTCTGTGGCACAATGAAGTATATGGAGTATCCTCATGAGCCCAAGTCTGCAGCCGGGACCAGCTCTATGGCCCCAAGAGCCTGTAGATTTCACCATAGCCTGAACTTTGAAGACTCTTTTCGACCAGCCGGCTGGAGGCATTACAAAGTGTTCTGGCAGGAGGGCACAGAACTCGATTTTGTACCCCTCCCAGATGATGTCTAGAACCCAGCAGTCTGTGCAAATCTGAGACCAGACTGACCAAAAGGCCAAAAGCCTGCCTCTGGTATGGCATCATTGTGCTTTCTTTGCAGCTGAAAAAGTGCAAGAGCCCAAGGCTTGCTGTGTCCTGCTGAATCATTGATGTGCTCCCTGAAAGGGTCTTTGCATTGTTTGGCCTACTGAATATGTACAAAATCTTCAGGAGCCTTGAAAACTGCCCTGACCCAAAAACCGGGAAATCCATGGTCTGCTGTCTGGTAAAGACTTGGGGTGATGGCCCATCACAATGACCATCAGGCTATCTAGGCCCTTGCCAAAGAGCATCTGCCCCTGATATGAAAGCCTGCTTTGCATAGCTTTAGAGATAGCATCTCCTGTCCACTGTGATCCAGAGAATTTATCGGGCAGAGATAGCAAAGGCTGAGACCTGTTTATCTGTCTTGTCTGTTTAGATTGTAAGCTCTTTCAAGTGGGGACTGTTTTCTTTGTGACTCTGTACAGCACTGCGTAGTAGTAGTTGTAGTAGTAGTAGTGAGGCCCTGGTCATAACTTTGGATAAGATCATACGAAGCATCTGTAATATAATTCACCCCAGAGATAACAGTGGCATGAAATCAGACTTGCTATCCACTCAGTCCATGAGAGACTGAACGTCCTGGTCAAGGTGCTTGTCAAGGGGAGAACCCCTGTGCCTTTGCCACTGGTGCGCTACTAACAGATGCTGAGCTGCATAAGCATTCCACATTCGGTCTCAAATTCTGGTGTGAAGCCTGGTATTGGAGGGTTTCTCTGACCCTGACAGGGACCCCTTGTCAGTCCTCCTGGGCTGTATGGCCTCCATGTGACCGTGTTGGCCAATACAGATTTGGTTGTGCCACCTGCAGTTCCTCAACCCTGGGGGAGGAGGCTGAGCCCGAGGCTCCTGCCCCGCGTTGTCACACGCGGGACATGGACACTCCTCGGCCAGCCAGCTAGCACAAACCTGGCATGATATAAGGCTAAAAAGGCCTGAGGAGTCCATCTGTCAATTTTAAGCAAAAGCAAGGGGTGTTGAGTCAGATAAGAGGCAAAAAGAAAATTGATCAAAATTCAAGATGCCCACCACCAGAAAATCTGGAGACCACCACCACCAGAAAATCTGGAGACCTCCCGGAAGAGAAAAAAAATCACAGGGAGAGGGGTTGTGGATGTGGCTGACCTGGGCTCTGGAGTCAGAAACCCTCAAATTCAACTTTTAAGGATCCCCCACCTCCATGATTTTCTCCATAGACTTCAATAGCCTTACTCACTGTGCCATGTGATGCCTGCCTGCTTCAGAATAGGATTGCAGCTGGAATCAAAGGAGAGAAATCTGCCTCACCAATTCATTGGACAAACCTGGTCTTATGGCTGCCAGTCAGACTGAGGTTGGACTGAACCTCAACCCCTGGAAAACTACACACGAAAGGGAGAGGAACTATGCAGCTGGTCCATTGTTAGTCTTGGCTGAGCCAGGAAGGAGCCAAACAGCCTACACTTAAGCTCCTGACTGAATCAGAGATATGAGCAGCTATGCATGCTGGCTAGCTAGGTGTCCCTAAGGGGCTGATCCTGCTAGCAGCAGACTTCTGCTGTACAAGTCTGTATCTTCTCCCAAGCAAAAGTCCCACCACGTGGGAACCTCAGGGCCCCAAGCCTCCAAAGAATACTGAGCAGAAATACCCAAATAAAACTGCAAAACAGATGAAAAACACTTCTGAGCAACTTGCCTACAGAAAACAAACTGATTTGAGTTTTCTGCAAGCAACTTGCTGGTTCAGAAAGCAGTCCATCATGTTCAGGAACATTACACACATTGCACTAAAACAGTGTTTCTCAACACGCAGTACCCTTGGGGGTACGCGGGCTGCCTGTTGCATGTATGTGGCCTGGCCACTGCCGGGGATCCCTCCCTTCCTGCCTGCTGCACCACCCCCAAAGCTGACCCTGCCACCTTGCCAGAGCTGACATGCTCCGTCAACAGTAACTCCACCCAGGGACAGGCTAGCGCATGTGCAGCGACTCACACGCAGCCGGCCCACAAGCCTTCCCCTCGACATAAATTCTGACAATGGAGAGAAGGTTCGGGGCCAGCCAATCGCCTGACTGGCCCAGAACCTTATCTTAGACATCAGAATTGATGTCAGGGGGAAGACTTGTGAGCTGGCTGCGAGTCGCTGCACGCATCCTGGCCCATCCCTGCGTGGAGTTGCTGCTGATGAAGCATGTTGGCTCTGGTGAGGTGGCTGGGTCAGCTTCGGGGGTGATGCAGCAGGTGGGGAGGCAGGGAGGGATCTGTTGCGGCGGCCAGCAGAGATCCCTCAACAGATCCCTGGCAGCTTCTGCGGATATGTCAGCATTGGGAGGGTGGGAAGGGGCACGAACTTGACACAAAAGGAAGGGGCATGCACATGGGGGCACTAACTTGGGATATAGGAGAGAGGGAATAGAAAGGGAGAATTGATGAGCATGAGTGTGTGAGTGAGAGATGGTACATGTGGGGAAAGGAAAATTGGGCATAGAGAGGAGTGAGGTGGAGAAATTTTGGACATAGTGATGGAGGGAGAAATGTGGCATTGTGCTGGAGAGGGGTATTAGAAGGAGGCATGGGGTTGGTGGGTATTGGTGAAAAATGCTGCACATGATCCAGGGGATGTTATATCATCATCTTTTTTTAGGCTTCGCCAAATTCGATCTGTAGCACAGTTCCTCAATAATAATTCCCTTAACATTCTCATCCACTCACTCATTATCTCAAAGATAGATTACTGTAACGCTTTGTTCAAAGGCATAGCCCAAAAGGAAATTAAACGCTTACAGATTATACAAAACACTGCCGTTAAGCTTATCTTCAAAGCAAAAAAATTCGATCATGTAACTCCACTCCTTAAGGAAGCTCATTGGCTTCCCGTTGCTCATAGAATCATCTACAAACTTAGCCTACTTACTTTCAAATCTTTATCTTTTAAAACTCCAGCCTTTATCTATAATCTTCTAATCCCTTACATAACGAATAGGACTCTCAGATCAACAGATCAACATCTGTTAACAATCCCATCTCTTAAAATTATAAATACACGACGTCAATACATTTTCTCTGTGACCGCACCACAAACCTGGAATTCATTACCTTACTATCTAAGACAAGAATCTAACCTAGAAAAATTTAAAAGTAATCTGAAATCTTTTTTATTTATTGATGCCTTTATAAGTCAACAATAATTTCACGATAAAATAACTTCAAGAATAGGTTTTCCCCCCAGCCTTATGTACTTTCCCTAAATGTTTTACCCCTCTTTTTATGAAAATGTAACTTCATTCCCTCCCTTACCATAATTGTTTCTAGTATTGTTAAATAAGTTTTGTCTGTTTCGTCCACATTCTTAATCTGTATCATTTTAATTTGTAATTTTAATTTTACTTTGTACATCGCTTTGAATTTAGATAAAGCGATTAAACAAATCCAAATAAACTTGAAACTTGAAACGAGAGAGAGAAATGTTGGATGTGGCAGTAGAGGGAGATGCCTGGATCTCTCAAGACAGATGGACAGTGAGAGGGACAAACGAAAGCAAAAAAACAATGCAACAAGTCTGCAGTAAAAAACAATCAGAAGAAAAACTGCATACAGATGCAGGCAAAGTTTATTAAACAATTATGTTGCGGTTAGTGTCACCAACTTTATTACAAACCAGAGGACCCGACACGGTCTGTGTTTCAGTTAACACGCCTTCATCAGGGGTCTCTAATTTGAAAGGTATCGAAAGAAATCGCAACTTAGATAAACTTAGGCCTGTGTAAAAAACAGAACTGGCTTCTACAAACCCTCTAAGGAGTCATTGCTTCAGCGATCAGTTATGTCTGCAGTTTTTCTTTGTTTGCTCAGTGAGAGAGGGAGACATATTGCCAATAGGGGTGGAAAACAGAGGAAGAAAAGTTGGACTCATGGGGACAGAGAGATGTTGGTTGGGGAAGAGAATGGAGTCTGGAGGAGAGGAAGCATACAGGAGGCAGAAATAAATAAATATTGGAAATGCAACCAGAGACTCATGAAATCACCAAACAAAGGTAGGAAAAATAATTTTATTTTCAATTTAGTGATCAAAATGTGTCAGTTTTGTGAATTTATATCTTCTGTCTATATTTTGCTCTATATTTGTCTATTTTTCTATAGTTGTTACTGATTGCATATTTTAAAGTCATCTGCCTTGACCTCTTTGAACCCCCCACTGAATATAAACGATAATTAACATTCTGTGCACACAGTGTGCTTTGTGTTTTAATTTTGTGGTTACCATTATGTATTAATAAGATTAAATTGTGTGTACAGTATATGAAAAATGGATAGAAGAAATTGTGTTACAATTAGTACAGTACTATTATTATGGGGGTGGGGTCGGGGCGGAACTTGGGAGGGGGTACTTGGCATGAAGAAGTTGAGAAACATACACTAGAACTTAAATTAGGGCTTGGAAAGCTTGATAAAATGGGAAAAATACTTTAGAAGACTTCATAAATTTATTCTAAAGAGGTTGCTTCCTGTACTGAAGCAGGTTGTGGGTCAAAGGGTTCTCAAAATAGCTGAAATTCCTCCTTAGGGAATAAACACACTGTCCTAGGATCATCCCCTTTACAAAGCAGTTCTCCCTTTTCTTCCAGAGTGTCTAGGACAGAAGGAGCTTTAATACTGGCACATTACACCCACTTCCAGTGCTTAGGCTAGATAGGAAGTGACTGAGAATACCAGCCATCTCACTGGAGTAAATGTGGCTGCTTTGCCAAACAAGCCATGCCTCCTCCTCCACTGCTGGAGTCACAGAAGTCTCAAGAAATATCCAGCCCCTTATGAGAATACTTTAACAACAAAGCTTTATATAGTAACAAAATCCAGAAATGAAGGAATTCTCTACTTCTAGGGGCTCTTGTACCTCTGTCAGATTTCTCAGCAATTTGATATAGGTTACCAGGCTTTCTATACTACTTGAGTAAGGCCTCCTACAGAAAATGCAAGAAGGGGAAGTAAGAATGGGTCCCTTAATAATCTGATTCATTCTTTCATTACCTCCCATTTAGACTACTGTAATGCATTATATCAAGGAATTTCTCAAAGGGAATGACGAAGACTGCAAATTCTACAAAACACTTTACTGGTTGAGCTGCTGCCTCTGCACCCAGAGGTTGTGAGATCAAATCACGGTGCTATTCCTTGTGACCCTGGGCAAGTCACTTAATCCTCCAGTACCCATCGCTTTGAATGTCAGCTTTGAAATACCAAAGCGACAAAAAGGCGGTATACAAGTTCCCATTTGAAGGCTAAAAAATATGATTATCCCAGGACAAGCAGGCAGCATATTCTTGACTGATGGGTGACGGCACCGACGGAGCCCCGGTACGGACAATTTTAGAGTGATTGCACTCTAAGAACTTGGAAAGTTCTGGCATGCCGCACCGCGCATGCGCGAGTGCCTTCCCGCCCGACAGAGGCGCGCGGTCCCCAGTTTCTTAGTTTCCGCGGAGCTAAGAAGACGCGTTTTTTCAACGGCTGTTGAAAATTTTTTTGACTTGCCTTCCCGCTCGCGTAAACCTTTTTGGCTTTTGCCTCTTTCTTTTTTCTTTCGTTTTTGTGAAAAAAAAAAAAAAAAAATCTTTTGTTTTTGATTCAATTTGGCTTTTCCCCTGCGGGGCCTTCTGCCACCATCGAAGCCTCGGCCTTCGATTTGGCTGAAGCGGTATTCACGTTCATGCCCCCTCAGCCAGGTTTTAAAAAGTGCCAGCGGTGTGCTCGGCCCATATCTCTCACGGACCCACACAACTGGTGCTTACAGTGTTTGGGTCCTGAGCATCAGGCCTCCACCTGCACCCACTGTGCCACACTGAAAAAAAGAACATTGAAAAATCGCCAAATACAACAGCGATTACTGTTCGGTGCCGAGATGTCCGATCCCGTTCCATCGACTCCGACTTCGGCACCAGTTCAGTCGGCACCCTCTTCTTCGACGCCGCGAGACTCCGCGCCGGCGTCCCAACATGCAGGTAAGCCGGCTAAGAAGCCTTCCCCGCTGGAACGTCCTCCGGTCTCGAGTGCAGTGAGTCCAATCCTGCCGACTGTGAGGCGCCAGCGGAAGCGCTCCGCCCCTATCGAGGTGAGTCCCTCGACATCGGGCTCCTCATCTCCGGGGCGTCGAGCGGCACCGCAGGTACCGCAGAAGAAAAAAGCGGTACCGGTGCCATCCCTTGATGACCGTATTACGGCCATTCTCCAGGCACAGCTCAAGGAGCAATTACAACAGCTCCTTCCAACTATCCTGGCACCGAACCTTCCGGTGCCGGTCCGCACTGAGCCGGTACCGATAGTGGAACAACCTGTGCTGTCGGTATCCACTCCCTCGGTACCGATTCACTCCACCTCATCGGTATCGATGCCAGTCCTTGCGCCGGAGCCGAGAGCTCAACATCAGTCAGTGCAGACTTCGGCTCCGGTGCAACCGATTACATCGCCTGGGTCGGTATCGATGAGATCGGGTAAGTCGGTGCGCAAGACCCGGCATGTAGACCCATCTACCCCTGAGTCTCGGGATCGTTCTCCCCATGTCAGGGATCCTGATCTGTGGGGAGATTCAGAAGAGCCTTTTCTCTCTGAAGGAGAATGTTCCTCAGATGAGGAGGAGTCTGCTGTACATGACCCGTCCTCTAAGCATGACACTTCATCTTTCTCCAGTTTCCTGAAAGATATGTGTGATTCTCTGTCCATTCCTTTGGAGGCTGAATCCAAAAAGTCTAAAGCTTTTTTGTACGCCCTAGACTTTGACCAGCCTCCAAAGGAATTTTTGAAGCTCCCTCTTCACGACATCTTGAGGGAGACTTTTTACAAGAATTTAGAGACTCCCTTAACGGTTCCAGGGGCCCCACGTAAGTTAGACTCTCTGTACAAAGTAATTCCCATTCCTGGGTTCGACAAACCACAACTTCCTCATGAATCTTTACTTGTCGAATCCACCCTTAAAAAATCTTCGGGAGCCAGTGTATATGCTTCTGTACCTCCTGGCAGAGAGGGTAAAGCCATGGACAAATTTGGTAAGAGGCTCTACCAAAATGCAATGTTGGCAAATAGAGCTGGAAATTATGGCTTTCATTTTTCTTTCTATCTGAAACATCTCCTTACCACCATGGCTTCCTTTGAGAAATACCTTCCTCAACAGAAACAACAATCTTTTCACCATTGCTTGTCTTCTCTGTTTCAGCTGCGTAAGTTCATGGTTAGGTCCATTTATGACACCTTCGAACTTACATCCAGAGCGACAGCAATGTCTGTGGCAATGCGTCGCCTGGCCTGGATTCGGGTATCTGAACTTGATGTTAATCATCAAGATCGGTTAGCCAACGCCCCGTGCCTAGGGGATGAGCTTTTTGGGGAATCCATGGATTCGACTACTCAAAAGCTGTCTGCTCATGAGACACGTTGGGATACCCTTCTTAAAAATAAGAAAAAGCCTCCCCCAACAAGGCCTTTTAGACAACAGTCAGCCTATCAACGCCACTTCACAGCTCGGCCATTGCCAACAACTGCTCAGCAACCCAGGCGTCAACGGCAGCAACAGCGTCAGCCTCCCAGACAACAACAGCAACAGCAGCCTGTGAAGCCAACTCCACAGCAGAAGACACAGCCCTTTTGACTTACTTCTCCAAAGTATAGCCAGTACTCCTATATCTGCTCTCCTGCCTCAACCTATAGGAGGTCGTCTCTCTCTGTTCTTCAGCCGGTGGGAAGTTATCACTTCGGACCAATGGGTCCTCAATATCATCCGCCACGGCTACTCTCTCAACTTTCAGACTCTTCCGTCCCAAAACCTGCCAAAAGAGTCTGCTTTGAACAGTCCTCAATCTGCCCTCCTTATTCAGGAAGTTCAATCCCTCCTTCTTCTAAACGCTATAGAAGAAGTTCCTCTAGATCAAAAGGGGCAGGGATTCTACTCCCGTTATTTTCTAGTCCCCAAAAAAACAGGAGATCTCAGACCAATTCTAGATCTTCGCGATCTCAACAAACATCTGATAAAGGAAAAATTCAAGATGCTTTCCTTAGCCATTCTTTATCCTCTTCTCAACCAAGACGACTGGCTATGCTCCCTCGATCTCAAAGAAGCATACACTCACATACCAATCAATGTAACCTCAAGACAGTATCTCCGTTTCATGATCAATCATTGTCATTACCAGTACAAGGTGCTGCCCTTCGGGCTTGCTTCCTCTCCAAGGGTGTTCACCAAATGTCTCATCGTGGTAGCTGCTTTTCTACGCTCTCACCACCTTCAGGTATTTCCTTACCTGGACGACTGGTTAATCAAGGCCACATCCGCTCCAGCAGTTCTCCTGGCCACCAACCAAACCATCCAGTTTCTACAAATATTGGGATTCAAGATCAATCTACCCAAGTCTCATCTCATTCCCACTCAACGACTCCAATTCATTGGAGCGATATTGGACACACTCCTCATGAGAGCATTCCTACCATCCAACCGTCTTCAGACTCTTCAGTCTCTATGTCAGCAGGTACTTCCTCAACATTCCATCTCTGCCAAACAAATGATGATACTCTTGGGTCACATGGCATCCACAGTTCATGTCGCACCCCTAGTACGTCTTCACCTGCGAACTCCTCAATGGACCCTTGCTACTCAGTGGTCCCAAGCGACGGATCCTTGCTCACGACACATCTCTGTGACATCATCTCTTCGTCAAGCTCTACAATGGTGGTTGGTATCCTCAAATCTATCCAGAGGTCTTCTGTTCCATCAACCTCCTCATCAACTAGTCATCACCACCGACGCCTCTCCTTATGCATGGGGAGCTCATTTGAACGAGTTCCAGACTCAAGGTCTTTGGACAGCCCAGGAAAAGAAGCATCACATCAATTTCCTGGAACTCAGAGCGATGTTTTATGCCCTCAAGGCCTTCCAACATCTTCTCTTTCCTCAGGTCCTTCTGCTGTGCACGGACAATCAAGTGGCCATGTACTACATCAACAAGCAAGGGGGGACAGGCTCTCGCCTCTTGTGCCAGGAAGCACAGAAGATCTGGACTTGGGCCATAGATCACCATCTCTTCCTGAAAGCTATCTATATTCAGGGAGAACAGAATTCCTTAGCGGACAAGCTCAGCAGAATTCTCCAGCCTCACGAGTGGACACTCGATCCTGTAACTCTACAGTCTATCTTCGCTCAATGGGGCACTCCTCAGATAGACCTCTTTGCAGCTCCTCACAATCACCAGCTGCCCCTATTCTGCTCCAGACTCTACTCCCCTCTCCGTCTGGCAGCGGATGCATTTCTCCTCGACTGGTCAAATCTGTTCCTGTACGCTTTCCCTCCTCTGCCTCTCATGTTGAGAACCTTATTCAAGCTCAAGAGGGAACGAGCCACCATGATTCTGATTGCTCCGAGGTGGCCCAGGCAACATTGGTTCTCCCTTCTACTTCAACTCAGTTCCAGGGAACCTTTTCTTCTTCCACTGTATCCTTCTCTGCTTACACAGCATCAGGAGACCCTTCTACATCCCAACCTCCAGTCTCTGCACCTGACGGCTTGGTATCTCTCGGGCTGACTTCTCATGATACGCTTTTGTCTCAGCCTGTTCGTTCCATTCTAGATGCCTCCAGGAAACCAGCCACTCTGCAATGTTACCATCAGAAGTGGACGAGATTTTCTTCCTGGTGTCTTCTTCATCATCTTGATCCAACTTCCCTGGCAGTGGAGACATTGTTGGATTATTTGCTTTCTTTGTCTGACTCTGGCCTTAAGTCTTCTTCCATCAGAGTCCACCTCAGTGCCATTGCTGCTTTTCCTGAGCCGATCCATGGAAAACTTCTATCAGCTCATCCCCTGGTGTCCAGGTTCATGCGGGGTCTTTTCAATGTGAAACCACCTATTAAAGCCCCTCCTGTTATCTGGGATCTCAATGTGGTTCTTTCCGCCTTAATGAAGCCTCCATTTGAACCTTTGGCTACCGCTTCTTTCAAGTTTCTCACTTGGAAGGTACTTTTCCTTATTGCTCTTACCTCTGCCAGGAGGGTCAGTGAGCTTCATGCACTGGTTGCAGATCCACCTTTTACGGTCTTTCACCATGACAAGGTGGTTCTGCGTACACATCCAAAGTTTCTCCCTAAGGTTGTCTCTGAATTCCATCTCAACCAATCCATTGTTCTGCCTGTTTTCTTTCCAAAACCTCATTCTCATTCTGGGGAACAAGCTCTACATACTTTGGATTGTAAGAGGGCTCTAGCTTACTATCTAGAGCGTACGAAACCCCACAGATCAGTTCCCCAACTCTTTCTGTCCTTTGATCCGAATAAATTGGGACGTCCTGTTTCTAAACGTACGTTGTCTAATTGGCTGGCAGCGTGCATTTCATTTTGTTATGCTCAGACCGGACTGACATTGGAAGGTTCTGTCACGGCCCATAAAGTCCGAGCAATGGCAGCATCTGTAGCTTTCCTCCGTTCCACTCCTATTGAGGAAATCTGCAAGGCTGCTACTTGGTCCTCAGTTCATACTTTTACATCTCATTATTGTCTGGATGCATTCTCCAGACGGGATGGACACTTCGGCCAATCTGTTTTGCAAAATTTGTTTTCCTAATGGCCAACCTTCCCTCCATCCCTCTTTTTGTTAGCTTGGAGGTCACCCATCAGTCAAGAATATGCTGCCTGCTTGTCCTGGGATAAAGCACAGTTACTTACCGTAACAGGTGTTATCCAGGGACAGCAGGCAGATATTCTTGCGTCCCTCCCACCTCCCCGGGTTGGCTTCTTAGCTGGCTTATCATAACTGGGGACCGCGCGCCTCTGTCGGGCGGGAAGGCACTCGCGCGTGCGCGGTGCGGCATGCCAGAACTTTCCAAGTTCTTAGAGTGCAATCACTCTAAAATTGTCCGTACCGGGGCTCCGTTGGTGCCGTCACCCATCAGTCAAGAATATCTGCCTGCTGTCCCTGGATAACACCTGTTACGGTAAGTAACTGTGCTTTATGTCACTCCTTTATTAAGGCTCACTGGCTCCCAGAGTGATTTTTAAAATTTTATTTGTTACATTTAAGGTTAGACAAAATAACTTTCCTGGAAATAGACAGATTACTTATCCCATACACTCCATCGAAGACATTCTGTTCCAGTCATCAAAATCTCTTAATGATTTCATCTTCTAGGCATATAACATATGGTACTACACAAAAATCCATATTCTCAGTAACTGTTCCCAATCTTCAGAATGCTCTTCCTTCATTTCTCCATCACAAATCTTCTCTAACTAAATTCAAGTCCAGTCTTAAAATTTTTATTCAATGATGCTTATGACATGTTATATTAACAGGCATATTAAATCTAAACATTTTATGTTTACTCAATCAAGGATTTATTACCTTCCCTACCCTCTTTCCTCATGTACTTTCCCCTCACTATCTTTCCTATCAAGATACTGTACAGTGTTCTCCCCAGAAATTTTTTCCAGTCGGGTGGCATGAAAAAGTAGCCGGATGGGGCGGAATGGGGAAATTTGGTGGTGGGGAAAATTAACCCCCTCTTTTACTAAGCTGCGCTAGCATTTTTAGCGCGCGCAAACCGCTGCGATATGTGGGAAAACTAGCGCCAACTCAATGCTGACGTTAGCATCTAGCACACATGGCAATTCCTCCGCGCGCTAAGCACACACTAAAACCACTATCGTAACTTAGTAAAAGGAGCCCTAAATGTATACTATTTTTATTAGTTAATTATTATTATTTTCCAATGCTCAATATGACTTCCTTTTTTAAGGTTTGACACTTGTGCCAGAATATTTTTACTAAATTTAAGAAGTATTTGCCCTCTTTCAAATGGTATAGAGGTTTAAAAAAGGGAAAGGCATTAATAAAGTCATTAGGTTCAATCTAGCCATTTATTTCTGCATGAATTTAAACAACAAAAAAAAAGAGAAATATAGCTCATCCAGTCATACAAGAAATGGCTCTACAGCAGGGGTGCCCACACTTTTTGGGCTTGCGAGCTACTTTTAAAATGACCTAGTCAAAATGATCTACCAACAATAAATTTTTTTTTAAAAACACAAAGCACAATGTATGCAGAGAAAATGTTAATTATCATTTGTATTCCGCGGGTTTTCAAAGAGGTCAAGGCAGACGATTCTATGCAATGTCACCTCAGGAACAACTATACAAAAATAGACAAATATACCCCCTCCCTTTTTACTAAATCGCAATACTGGTTTTTAGAGCAGGGAGATGCACTGAATGCCCTGCGCTGCTCTCAATGCTCATAGGCTCCCTGCGCTAAAAAAATGCTATTACAGTTTAGTAAAAGGGGGCCATAGTGCAAAATATAGATAGCAGATATAAATTCTTAAAACAGACACATTTTGATCACTAAACTGAAAATAAAATCATTTTTTCTACCTTTTTTTTTTTTTTTATCTTGCCCCATTATTACCCAATGTGCTTTCCTTTTGATGTTAAATTCTAACAAATAACAAAATTGTAACTTTCCCCCTCCTTTCCACTCTTTCCCGTTTGTCCAATTTGTCTGTCTCTTGTCTAACTTTCGTAAATTAAATGTATTACCACATTCTGATGGTTTTTAAATTGTACATCGCTTAGATATTGTTATAAGCGATTCATCAAATGAAAATTAAACTTGAAACTTGAAACGTGATTTCATGAGTCTCTGTTTGCACTTCCTTCTTCTGATTATAAATCCAATATTTTTTCTTTCTGCCCCTCCCCTTTTCTTTCTGTCTCTCTTTCTTTCTCTCTCCCCCTGCCCCCCCAAGCCATCGCGCCAATTTCTCCACTTCCCCGATTCTTTCCCTACCCAAGCCACCATGCCAATTTCTCCCTGCTTCCACGAGCCAGACCAGGAATGTACAAGCGCCGGACTCACAAGACTTCACCTTTGATGTCAATTCTTACGTCGGAGAGGAAGTTCCAGGCCAACCAGGCAGCGATTGGCTGGCCCAGAACTTCCTCTCTGACGTCAGAATTGACGTCAGAGGTGAAGTCTTGTGAGTCCGGCACTTATACGCACCTGGCCTGGCTCAGGGAGGCAGGAAGAAAAGGATTGCCAAGGCAACGCGATTGACTCGCATTGCCTTTGCGATCTACTGGTCGATCGCGTTCGACCATTTGGGCACCCCTGCTGTTATGGTATCCTGTCCTGACCTGAGGAAAGGGTTTAGTCCCCCAAAAACTGCCTTATTTCCATTTCCTATTTATAAACTTTAATCAATAGATACAGTACTACTTGATTCTACGTAAAGCAACAAAAATTTTTTTTTCTACCTTTTGTCGTTTCTGCTTTAATCATCTTGTCTTCACTCTTCTTTCTAGCCAGCATCTGTCCGCTCTCTTCCATGCAGCATCAGCCCCTTCCATCCACTGTCCGCCCTCTCCCCGTTCCATATGGCATCTTCCCTCTTTTTATTCTCCTTCAATAAACTGTCTATCCTGTGCCCCTTCTCTTCTCCTTTGTATATGATTGATTTCAGCTCTGCCACCTCTCCATTTTTCTCTATCAACACCCCGTCCCCTATGCTCTGGCAACTCTCTCTTCTCCTTTCTTTCCTTCACACCCCACAGTCTGGTATCTTCCCTTCCCTGATTCTCTGGCATCTCACTTCTTTCCTTTTCTTCCATCTCTCCCTCCCCCTCCATGCTCTGACATCTTCTCCTTCCTTTCCCCTTGGTCTGGCATACTTTCCTCCTTCCCTCCAATCCCTGGCATCTAGTTTCATTCCCTCCCTCATCTTCTTTCTCCCTCCAGTTGGGTGCAGCAAGTATCTCCCCCTCTGCTCCCTTTCCTCCTTCTGTCACCCAAGGCCTGGCATCATGAACTTCTTCAGGCAGCAGCATTCACAATTCGCTGCTGTTGCCAGCTTTGAGCCTTCTTCTCTGTCGGGTCCTGCCTTCATAGAAACAGAAGTAGGTAGGACCCGGCAGAGAGGAAGGCCTGAAGCTGGCAACAGCAGTGAATTGTAAATGCTGTTGGAAGCCGAAGTTGTTCATGATGCCAGGCCGAGCACCCGGGGCAGACTGCTACTCTCCCCCCCCCATGACCCTCCTATCTCTCCCTCCCTCCCATCATGAGACTCTAAACAGCACTGCTCTACTCTAAGCAGGCTGCTTCAGGGCTTTCTCCTGCCGTGATTCCCTCTGGCATGTCACTGATGAGGGAAGGAGGGAGAGATAGGAGGGTCGGATCGGGTTTGGGGGGGCGCCTGAGATGATGATGAGGCTGCTGCCAGTGAATCCAGCAAGGGTGAGGCCCCAAAGCACAGCATTGGCGGGCCCCCCTGACCATTTCAGGCCCTAGGCCTGTGCCTACTGGGCCTATCCTTTAATCCGGCCCTGCTTCCCCCCCCTATGCCCTGACATTTCTCTCTTCCACTCCAAGGTATGGTATCTCCTTTCCCTCCCTCCCTCCCTCGATCTTTGCATCTCTTTCCTCCTTTTCCTGATCTTCCTTCTCCCTCCTTCCCTCTCTCTCCCCAATTGGGTGCAGCAGCATTTCTCTTCCCCTCCCCCCATTGGGTACAGCAGTATTATCAGCATTTCTCTTTCCTCCCCCCAATTTGGTGCAGCAGAAGCAGCATTTCTCTTCACCCTCCCCATCTAATTGGGTACAGCAGCATTTCTGGGTACAGCAGCATTTCTCCTACCATTCACCCACCCACCCCCGTCTCACACACCCGGCAGATTTGCTACAGACAAAGGCAAGTTGCAAGTTTCCCTTCATCGCTGACCTATCTCCCAAAGGTCAGCGACAGAGGTAAGCTTACAACTTGCTGCTCTTGCTTACTTCGGGCCTTTCTCGTAGCCGGGTCCTGCCTTCGCGGAAACAGAAAGTAGGCAGGACCTGACAGCGAGAAAGGCCCGAAGTAAGCAAGAGCAAGTAAGCTTCCCTCCGTGGCTGGCCTATCTCCCGCATGCTCCGGGGCTCTAATGGTCCGTGCCGGCTTCTCTTCCCTACCCCCCGACATAACTTCCGGTTTCGGAGGGAAGCTGGGTTCGAGTCGCTTGCTGGGTTTTGTTTAAAGTCCGGCGGGAGTCTTTCGGCGGCTCTTCAGGTTGCGCGTTAAGCAGTGGTGGCAGCAGGATTCAGCAGATGACAGCCAGGCGGTAATCAAAATTTGCTGGGCGGAGCGCCCGGCTGAAAAGCACTGGGGAGAACACTGCTGTAGTTCCTGCCTCGGCCCCATGACTTTATTATCTTATTGTATCCTATGTTTATTATTATCATTATGTGTATCCCTATTTCTTATTTTTCCCCTTTTATTTTATTGTACATCGCTCAGTATTATGAGTGGTGTGTCAAAACTTAAATAAACTTGAATAACATTGTTTTGAAGGGCCTCAGTAAAACTCCGTACGAGCTTCTTCAAGAGTGTCCCTATTATCGTTAGACTGATAATATAAAGTTATCGTATGATACTGTGCTGTTTGGCATGTCAATGAGGGCTAAGAGTCAAATATCATCTAAAAATAACAGGCTTTTACTTATTATGACAGGGGTTGCTATACAGCAATTACAAATAATTGGAAGAGACTTAATTACAGCTTCTGGTGGAACTCTTTATGTCACATTTATAAAATGGAAAGGACAATAGCCACACAGCAAGGGAATTTTAGAAAATTTCAGATTTGGGAGCCATTAACAAAATATTGTAATGATTAAAAAATGCACATCCAAGGTGGGGGGAGGGGGGAAGGGTTCTTTGATTTGAATATTAAATAAGGTATATAGGAATGGGGTTTATGGTAAGTTTTCTTGAATTTAAAGAATGCAATTGATTAGGGGGGAGGGGGGACAAATTCTGATATGGATCTTAACAGAATATTAAGTGTTGTATTGGAGTTTTAAATGCTATAAATGTAAGTTTTTAAAAAAACAAATAAAGAATTGTTTAAAAAAATTGGTGTCCCTTCTGGAGCTCATGGTGATGACAGTCTTTCTAGTAGATATAGTCTCAGCGAGAAGAGTCTCAGAATTGCAGGCACTGTCATGCAGGGAGCCATGTTTCAGGGTCACAGAGGCTGAAGTTTACTTGCGCACAATATCTACCTTTCTACCGAAGGTTGTTACAGCTTTTCATATTAACCAAGAAAAGAAATTACAGAATCTCAACATATGTAGAGTCTTACTCCACTTTCTGAAAGGGACCAATGACTTTCACCTTTCCAATCATCTTTCTATTCTAACCAGTCAGTCAAGATAATGCAGAACAGCTTCCAAGGCATCTATTGCCAGATGGATTTGCATGGCAATTTTGGCGATATACACCGGCTGTGGCAAACAGCCACTGGTTACTCTCAAAGCTTATTCAACTAGAAGTGTGGCATCTTCTTGGGCAGAGATCTGAGCAGTTCCACCCAAAGAGAGATCTGTAGAGCAGCTACTTGGTTTATTCTCCATACATTTACGAGATTCTACAGAGTGGATGTGGCGGCTCCAGAGGCACTGCCTTTGGATCCTCTGTTTTGCGGGAAGACTTGTGTCCCATCCTAAACATCAGCCACTGCATTGGTACGTAACCTAACATACAATCTCCTGAGTAGATGTAACAGAATGAAAAATTAGGTTCTTACCTGGATAATCATCTTTCTGTTAATCTTCTCAGGAGTCCTTACAGCTTGCACTCAGTTTATCCTGTTTCACCTGCTTTCTGTCTCAGATATTTCTAGATACCAGACCTGGAGCTCTTCTCTTGTCAGCCAAATGACTAAGCGTAAATAAGTCCTTGTAAAGGTATGAAGAGTAGACCAAGTAGCTACTCTATAAATCTCTGCAGGAGGAACTGCAACACTTCTGGTCGAGTGTGCCTTGAGAAAAACTGGCAGCTGCTTACCACAGGTAATGTACAACAAAATGGCCAAACAAATCCATCTGGCTATAGAGGCCTTGGACGCTGGTCTGCTGTACCTGGATTGGATTTATTATATTTTGGTGAAAGATTTTAAAAAATACCTTAACCTGAATTAAGAGGGTAGTAAGAGAACATTTGATTGGCTATGTCTCAGTAAGTTCAGCATTCCTGGATAATAGTCTCACCATGCTGATAAGGATCTTAGTTAGTTATATACTGCCTATCAATGGAGGTTGTCTAAGCAGTTTTTATATTCCAGTACTCAAGCATTTTTCTTTTTCTGTCCCTGTGTTATGTTTTGTTTCTGTGCAGGTGGAACAGCCGCTATCACTGGGGCATTTCTTACCATGGTACCAACATCTGCTCTCTTTCAAGGCCCAATCCTGGCTTTGGCCTTTCAGTTGTCATGAGTAGTAGTGAGAGCACAGAAAACCAGCAAGCTCTGATTCCCATCTGTGGTGGACATGTGTACCATGCTGCAGGAGCTGGCTACAAGATCCTCTGCGTCATTCTGGGGCTTGTAGATGCTTACATCTTCTCTGGGAACACTACTTTCAAGTGGGACACATGTGGCCCCCATGCTATTCTGAAGGCCCTTGGGGGGAATATTGTGGATCTTACAAGAATCAAGGCGGCCTGGAAGAATGGAACTAATAAGCTGTTACCAGAGTTGACATACAACGAGCCAATAAAGGAGGAGGTGGGTGCTGAGAAATGGGCAAACAAAGGTGGAGTGCTAGCCTTTATGCACAGTGATTATCTGGAAACAATTATTACAGCACTAACTGAAGCTGGTCAATGTGCTCACCCTTAGCACAGTCCAATCAGGCATCAATACATTCCAGGTGCATAGAGAGAAGGAAAGACAACTTGTGACTAATTGCCCTTGCCTGGTATAAAGTGGCTACAGCAAGATTACAGTCTCTGAAGAGGCCATGCATTCAGGGGGTATTAAATGCTCTAGGCATACCCTCAGCTATGTCTACCCCCACTCCCCAAGTTAGCCAGCATCCTTTCAAGGTCACTACCAACAACCCGAGTTTGGTTTTTCTTTAAATATAAGATACAGTGCTATAGCATCCCACCCCTATCTGAGGAGGGAGGGGCAGGAGAAAGAAGCACTTTAGTGCAGGCCTGTGCTTAGAGGGTCCATACAGTGCTCTCTCCTTTCTGAGCCAGCACAAGAGGAGGGAAGGCTCTTGCACATGTCAGCATAGCGCTGCTCCCCCCAAATTCTGCCGTCTTAGGTGGACCCCTAATTGGCCTAGTGGCAGTATGCATCTCCACCTGGAACGTGGTGAAAAACATGTCTAGGTGATGACTGATTGGCTGGTACAGAAGAATGTTATACATGCTGCTTCATCATATATTTGATATACAAAGTGAAACGTGTATGTCCATGTAGCAGATCCCAAACATAAAATGAATTAGATTGTATTCACATTGTCTTCTATATAAGCAACCTTAAAGCTTTCTCTTGTGATGGGGAAACAGCATTGTACTAACAATTCTTAAAAATAAACAGCCTGTTTATTTAAAAACATCTTTCCCATTATGTTCACAGAACATTCAAATATTAGAGCTGGGAATAAAACTCTGGCTTTGTTTAAAATTAAGTTCATTTGGTACATATTAAAAATTCAAATTACTCCTGCTAGAGTCCCATCACAGCTGAAAACACAGAGGCATCTGTGGAGAGAGAAAAACAAAGTCAGAACCAGCTAAGAACTAATTAAAGTGTAAAAACAGAGTTCAAACGGAAGTGACAGTTAAAATACTAATTATAAGAACCAAACTTCTATTAGCCCCAGGTACATTCTGAAGGAGGGTAACTCAAAAATATTTCTTATAGCACAGGTTAGGTATAGGTAACTACAGTGGTATGCAAAAGTCTGGAATCACTTATGAATTTTGCATTCTTTCAACTTTCTGACCTTTTATTTTAATTTTTTGTTGACCCACTAGATTTGTCTGTGTACCACATTATAAGGGATATCATCTTCCTATTAGAATCAACTTTTTATTCTAGCTTGGCCTTAAATTTCTGAGTAAGTTGGCACATTAACCATTTTTTTGCATAAAACGAGTAATGTATTTTGCTGGCCAAAAAAGTACGTGTGAGCGTCATCCATCCTTCATATTCATGTAGGTGGCCTTGAAAAAGTCCATTTTATATTTCAGCGATGGTTCAGTATTTGGTGAGCCACCCTCTTTTCTTGATCACCTGTCTGCACCATGTTGGCATTGAGTGAACCAATTTGATGAGGTGATCATGGGTGACAATAAGGTTCCAGGCTGCAATGTATGGCTCAATCAACTCACATTTTGATGTTGGATATCTTGCAGGCCACCTTGTGCCACAAGTTCTCAATTTAATTCAGATCCAGAGATTGAGCAGGCCAGTTGACTGACTCAATGTTGTTCTGATGCTTCCAGCTGATCACCTGTTTGGAGTGATGGCAAGGTGCATTGTCATCTTAGAACAGGAACTGGCTGCAAACAGCTGTTCAGCTGATGGCACCATGCACTTTTGCAGTATCATGATGTACTTGGTCCCACTGACCATTCTGTTGACAATGTGTATATGTCCGACACCACTAGAAGCCATGCACCCCCAGACCATAAATTCAAAGATGCTTCACGGCACTCAGGCTTGAACTTCTTTCCAAGAAACCTCACGTAGGTGTGGGCCTGGTTACCACAACAGGCAGAAGGTGCCTTCATTGCTGAAAAACATCGTTTCCCACATTTCACATGTCCAGCTTGAGTGCTTCCACACCGCACCCACTTGATCCGGTTGCGCCTTTGGATGTCAGTTATCAGTGGTTTGTTAAGTGCAACTGCAGGCACCGGCAACAAATTGTTAAGCTGACACCAACATGACACTCATCTGACCATCCATGTAGTAGCTGAGGACAACTTGCAATTAGTCAATGAAATGCATCGAAGTCCACGGTCTTAGCGTGATGTTGATGCAAGCGGATGACCAACCGAGGCTCATATACTACTGAATCCGTCGCTTTTTTTTTTTCTACAATCTTTACTATCACACTATGACTGCAGCCGACTTTGCTGGCGATCTTGCGGCATGAAAATCCTTCTTCGCTCACCATTGACACACAAACATACTCCTCCGACGTCAGGTTATAAATCTTGTTCATGGTTGATGCAGAAAGTGTATGAAACCCTCAAAGCCAGCGCTTTTTATAGCTGCCCGGTTACCCAGACGTCTGGACTGTGATTGGTTGATGAAAGCAGTTACCTGACTGGTCAGAAATAATGTGTGCTGATTAGTCAAGTCTCGATCCAGTTTTGAAGCATGATCTGTAAAAGTTATAGTAGCTAAGTTCCAGTATCAACAAAATTGTAAAATTAGAAACAAATGATCTTTAAAAGTTGTTTCTTTGTTTTATAAATCTTTATTCATTTTCTTATGTTACAACAAGTGTTCCAAATAAACTCATTAGAAACTTGAATATACACACTTGATTAACTCATATATTAACATCAAATTTAACATTTCTTTAGAAAATTAATATTATATAAAGTTATAATATTATGCAAGAAATCTAAATTTATATAATTCTTATTGAATATAATAATCCCCTACCCCTCCCTCCCAATCAATAATACATAAAATCAACTTTATTGTGAATTCATTCAAATATTGATATAGTATATAATAATCAGAAATAAAATCCCACCCCATTCCCCTCTATTCAACTATCTTATCATGGGAAAAGTTAATCATTCATTACAGAAATCTGTTAATGGTCTCCAGATTTTTTGAAATTTACTCACATAGCCTTTTTGTGTTGCAATGGTGAGTTCCATTTTGTATATATGGCATACAGAATTCCACCAGAAATTGTAGTTTAACATGTCATGTTTTTTCCAATTATATGTTATTTGCTGTATTGCTATTCCAGTTAAAATAAACAGTAATTTGTTGTTGCTTGCCGAAATTTGACTTCTTGCTCTCATAGTTGTGCCAAATAAAATAGTATCATATGTCAAGGCTACTGGATTTTCTAACATCCTATTGATTTGAGGCCAAATTGATTTCCAGAATGTTAAGATGAATGGACAATAAAATAAAAGGTGGTCTAATGTTCCGACTTCAACGTGACAGTGCCAGCATCTATTAGACCTAGAACTATCTATCTTTTGTAAACGAACAGGGGTCCAAAAAGCTCTATGCAATAGAAAAAACCAAGTTTGTCTCATGGATGCTGACACCGTACATTTTAACCTCCAAGACCAAAGTCGTGGCCATTGAGATGCAGTAATTTGGTGCTTTATCTCAATGCTCCAAATGTCTCTAAGACCATTTTTTGGTTTTTTATTTACAAATCCAGATATTAATTTATACCATTGTGCGGCTTTATGATCTGTTGAATCCATCTGGAAACATAAGAATTCCAAACTATGATAATTAGTAAGATTTTTCCATTCAGGGAACCCTTTCTGAATGGATTGCTTCAATTGCAACCATCTAAAATATTGTGACTTATTAAGATCAAATTTATGTTGCAATTGTGAAAACTCCAGCAACTTACCTTTTTGTATTACATCATCCAAAATACGAATACCTGCTATCATCCAATGTTTCCAGATGATTTTAAAACCGCCAACCTTGATCTTGGGGTTTAACCAAATCGTTTGTATTGTTGATTTATTTATTGGAATAGGAGTTAGATTGCTTATATATCTTAGAGTTTTCCAAGTATCCATAAATATTTTATGCTCTTTATATAACCTTCGTTATCAATGGTATCTGGATTATATTCTATTTTCATCAATATAATATGTTGTAGTGATGCCTCAGCCCCACCACTCCACCGCTTGTAAAAGATTCAAAAGCGGGAAGCTAGTTGTGGTGCTTCATCATTGGCAATCAATTTTTGTGATATTTTTCATTATTTTATGTTCGTTTTTACTTAGTATCAAAAATCCTTCACTTCTTGAATATACTTAACAAGTAAATCATACTTATCTCAGCAAAAAAACCCAGGGAGTCAGACCCGACATGTTTCACAACAAAGTGTTTTTTCAAGGGTCTCCCTGCAAAAAGTATATAGAGCAGAAGTTAAAACATACAATTGTGCCCCACTCCTCCCTAAATCTAAATTTCAGTTTTTTTAGTTTAAATCCTGTACTCACCACGGGTGCCGCTGTCATCCGACTCCAATTTAGTAATGAGAAAAGATGGCGGCGGCGTCCCTGGTGTGCAGTTTAAATACTCCCTCGCAATTATCAATAACTCCACCCCCTGCGTCCGATTGGTCAGAACTGCTTTACATTGTCCCCCACTCGATTTCTATATTCAACCCATGAGGCTCGACAGTGTCAAGTGAAAAAATGTATCTTTGTTCAAATTCATTCAGGCCATCTTTTCTCATTACTAACTTGGAGTCGGATGACAGCGGCACCCGTGGTGAGTACAGGATTTAAACTAAAAAAACTGAAATTTAGATTTAGGGAGGAGTGGGGCACAATTGTATGTTTTAACTTCTGCTCTATATACTTTTTGCAGGGAGACCCTTGAAAAAACACTTTGTTGTGAAACATGTCGGGTCTGACTCCCTGGGTTTTTTTGCTGAGATAAGTATGATTTACTTGTTAAGTATATTCAAGAAGTGAAGGATTTTTGATACTAAGTAAAAACGAACATAAAATAATGAAAAATATCACAAAAATTGATTGCCAATGATGAAGCACCACAACTAGCTTCCCGCTTTTGAATCTTTTACAAGCGGTGGAGTGGTGGGGCTGAGGCATCACTACAACATATTATATTGATGAAAATAGAATATAATCCAGATACCATTGATAACGTCAGCTATTTTGACTGGATTTAACTAAATTTTGGGGTCAAGCTTTTGCCATAAGACTTATAGGCTTTATATAACCTTGGCATTCTGATACTAATTACATGACTAAGACGCAAGGGAAACATAAGTCTCCACTCTGGAATATTATCAGTGGGCTCTGGGAGGATCCAATACATACCTTGACGTAAAATATAGGCTTGATGGTACCTATAAAAATTGGGAAAATTTACCCCGCCCTCCACAATTGGCCTTTGCAACGACACTAAAGCAATTCTGGGGTTTTTTCCAAGCCAAATAAATTTTGTCAAAATCCTATTTAATTTTTTATAAAAAGATTCATGAAAGAAAACTGGTATCATCCCCATTTGGTAACAAACTACAGGCAAAATCATCATTTTAACAGTTTGTACTCTTCCCCACCAAGATAAATGCAAAGGATTCCATTGCTCACACATTTCTGTCACCTTTTGTAATATGCTTTTTTCATTACTTTTCATTGTTTCATCCACTGTTTTTGTAATCCAAATTCCCAGATATTTAATAGCCTCCTCCTTCCAAACAAAAGAGAATGCATCAAATAATCCTTTTGTACAGTGTACATTTAATGGAAGAACTTCTGATTTATTCCAGTTTATCTTATATCCTGAGAACTTTCCAAATTTCTCAATCAACTCAAGTAAATGTGGAATGGTAGATTCTGGATTCCTCAAATACAATAGTAAATCATCTGCATAAGCAGATACCTTATATTCTCTATCTGAGTGTGGTATACCTTGTATTTCCTTTACTTGTTGGATAGCTAATATTAAGGGTTCTAAAACAATATCAAACAGTAAAGGAGACAAGGGACAACCTTGTCTAACTCCCCTCTGTAAATTAAATTTTTCTGAAAAAGTATTATTAATATATAATCTAGCAGAAGGGGAACTATACAATGTTTGTATTATTTGTATGAATCCAGAACCTATACCAAACCATTCCATTGCCTGATACATAAAGGTCCATTCTACTCTATCAAAAGCCTTTTCTGCATCCAGAGAAACAGCAAAAGTAGGCTCATTCATTTTTTTTGTTAAGTATAACATATGGAATGCCAATCTGGTATTATGAGATGAATGTCTTTGAGCAACGAATCCTGTTTGATGCATACCTATAATATGAGGGAGAGCTTTAGCCAATCTTAAGGCTAATATTTTTGCTAGTAATTTACCATCTACATTTATTAAAGATATTGGCCTATAGTTTGAAACCAAAGTGGGATCTTTATTTGGCTTTGGCAAAACAATAGTTAAAGATTCTGCTATAGTGCCATTAATAGAACCTTTATTAAGTTGGTATTGATAAAGATTTAATAAATAGGGCAATAGAAAATTTTGAAATGTTTTATAGAATTCTACCGTAAATCCATCACCACCTGGAGCGGATCCAACTCTAAGGGACTTTAAAGCTGTTCCTAATTCTTTTAGTGATATTGGTTCTTCCAGACTTCGTTTTACATGTTCAGGAATTTTTGGACCCTCTAACATTTTCAAAAATTCTAAACCATCTTTTTCTTTATTTAAATAAGTCTCGGAAGAATAAAGAGATCTATAAAACTTTAGGAACTGTTTTAAAATAGGCTCAATTTGTGTAAATGTTTCACCATTTTCATCTTTAATGGCAATTAATTTTGATTTCCTTTTTTTCGCTTTAAGATAATTTGCCAATATTCTTCCCGCCTTATTTGAGTTACCATAATACAAAGCTTGTTGAGAAAATATATCTTTCCTGATCAATTTAGATGAAATCTCATTATATTTCCCTTTAAGTTTTAACAGTTCTTGTTGAATAGAATATTCCCATTTTTCTATAAGTTTTAATTCTAAAATTTTAATCTCTTTTTCTAAATTTAAAAATTGTTTTTTAATCTGTTTTTTAAGATAAGCCGAATAAGAAATTATTTGTCCTCTCATTGATGCCTTAAAAGCATCCCATAATATTTCCATAGAGATCTCGTCTTTATCATTCAATTGAAAATAATCTTTCATTTTTGTTTGAAGATTCTCACAAAATATTGGATCAGCAAGCAATGTATTATCAAACTTCCAAATTGGTCTATTAGTATTTTGATCTGTAATCTTAATTTCAATCCAGACCCCACCATGATCAGATAAAATGATTGGATCAATGGCAGCTTGTGACACCTGATGTGCCAAATTATTTGAAATAAAAATATAATCTATTCTTGAAAAAGAATTATGAACATGAGAACAGAAAGAAAATTCCCGTCCATCAAAATGAAGTATTCGCCAAATATCTGTCAAATCGCAAGATTGTATCAAATTATCTAATCCCATAGATTTCATAAATCTACTTGGGTTTTTATCCAATAGAGGATCCATAACAGCATTAAAATCCCCAGCTACTATTAGGTTCGAAGTAGCCAGTGGTAAAATCAGTTGTTGAAGAGTCTTAAAAAAATCATTTTGATTCGAATTAGGGGCGTATATATTGAACAACGTCATGGTAGTATTTCCCATGCTCATTTCCACATTTACCCATCTTCCATGAATATCTGATGCTTTTAATTTGAATGAAGCAGAGCATTTTTTATTTGTTAGAATAGCAACACCCGCTTTTTTCCCTGTAGCTGGTGAAAAAAAACAATGTTTGACCCAACCTCCTACTAACTTATTAGATTCAATAGTTGAAAGGTGGGTCTCTTGTATGAAGCATATATCCGCATTTTGCCTCTTTAAAAATAGTAATGCTTTTTTCCTTTTTATCATATGATTTAGACCGGGGGTCGGCAACCTGCGGCTCCAGAGCCGCATGCGGCTCTTTTCCACCTTTGCTGCGGCTCCGGTAGTGTGTCACGCAGGCATGCACCTTACAAGTCCAGCGTCGCGGCGGGAAATAGCCATGCTGAGCAGTGAGCTCAGCACATACACAGATGAAAGCTTTGCTTGCTGATTGGTCCGGCGGCGCCGTGCCGCCGGACCAATCAGCAAGCAAGGCTTTCATCTGTGTAGTGCTGAGCTCACTGCTCAGCATGGCTATTTCCCGCCGCGACGCTGGACTTGTAAGGTGCCTGAAAAAGAAATCATCCTGGCCGGGGTCGGTGTCATGCTCCGGAGATCTACAGCCTTCCTATCTCCCTCTCCCTTCTACCTGCTTCCGGCCACATCCCCTGCTCCGCGGCTCTCTTCGGCAACTCAGCAGCAGCTTCTGACGTCGGGGCCTACCCTCTGCGAGTCCCGCTTGTTTCAACTTCCTTTTTCCACAAAGGCGGGACTCGTAGAGGGAAGGCCTCGATGTCGGCAGCTTGTCTTGATCACTGCTGCTGACGAGTTGCTGAAGAGAGCCGCGGAGCAGGGGGGTGTTGCCAGGTGCAGGTAGAAGGGAGAGGGCCAGATGCAGGACTCGTGGGTGAGGGAGGAGAAGAGAGAGAGAAAGAGAGAGGGGAGGGAAACAAAAGGAAATCTTTCATACTGGGCTGGGCCGGAGTGGAGGGAGGGTGGAAAGATTCTAGCTACAGGGTGCAGTAACAAAGGAAAAGGGGGGAAAGCTGAAAATGGAGATAGTGACACAAAGAAGAGAAAGGGTAAGCAGGACCTACTGAATAAGGATAGAGATACAGAGGGGACATGAAGAGAAGGTGAAATAGAGACATAGAAGTAATGCTGAAAAAGTGGGGGGGGGGGGATAAAGACATTGAAAGGGCAAATGGTGAACATGGGGTAAAGACAAGGATAGAGACAAATGAAGATTCTGAAAAAGTGGTGAGATAGGGATATAGGTGAGATGGACACAAAGAAGGGTGATGCTGGAAAATAGGTGGAATGGTAATTCTGACAGACACAGAAGGGAAATGCTGGATCAAGGAGAGATGGGGCTCAGGCTGGATGGAATGAGGAGAAATGCCTTGTTGGCCCGGAACTTCCTCTCCTACGTCAGAATTGACGTCAGGGAGCGGAATGCTGGTCAGCGCAACACTTCTGCAGGGAAAGCTTGGGACGGCGGTGGCTTGGGGGCTGTTCCCCGATTGCGGTGGCAGCAAACCGAGTGGCTTGGGGGAGGGCACGGAGACAGAAAGAAGGGGGAACAGGGAGACAGAAAGAAAAAGTTGGGGGAGAGAATGGGGTCTGGAGGAGAGGAAACATACAGGAGGCTGAAAGAAAGGAAGAAAGATTGGATGCACAGTCAGAAGAAGAAAGTGCAACCAGAGACTCATGAAATCACCAAATAGCAAAGGTAGGAAAAATGATTTTATTTTCAATTTAGTGATCCTGTATATAGCATTAAGATAAGAAACAATATATGCAGTGTTAGATTTGTTTTATAATGGTTTTGCGGCTCCAAGTTTTTTTTTCTTTTCGAAAACGGGTCCAAGTGGCTCTTTATGTCTTAAAGGTTGCAGACCCCTGATTTAGACCATTAACATTCAAGGATAATATTTTAAGATCCATTTATATTTTTATAGTACAATTTTCCAAATACAAATAAATAATGATTTTTATTAATAGATTTTCCCAGTACTCAAAATAATTTATGATATCCCCATTTATACCCTTCCCCCTTCTATAACCCTCCCTCTCATCCCCCCCCACCCATCCCTTCCCATCCCCTCCCACCCCCCTCCAATTAAATACAAAAACTTGGATACGCAGGATGAGGTTAGGTATAAAATAACTCCCTCAAGCTAATACAGAATGTTCTTTAAATTACTACTAGTAAATTATTTCCATCTATCAATTAAATTTTACATGTATCTAGCAAATCTTTTTTTTTTTTCCTCCCCATATCTATAAATCATAGACACAAATTTAATGTAGCGAAGTTCACATAAGAGATATATTATCTTACCTTTTGACAAATTTAAATATAAATTTCCAATAAAATTTGCAATAATATTTATATTTATCCCAGAATCGTCTTTACATATATTATATTAATATCTAGTAATTATATTGTATTATAATTATTATCACAGTATTCGTTGTATTGGACATTTAATTAAATTAATGGGTCTTGGAGGAAGTTTTATGATTTAAAATCTACCTTAAATTTATAAAGTACTCCTCCATTAATTTTACCTTCGTTTAGGTTATGAGTGGGAATCAAAAAGAAATATAATATTTCTAGATCAGAATGAAACTACCTTAAACAATAAATTTCATACTCGAATTTTTTTTTTTTTTTTTGGGCTCAGGGGAGAGTTCTGAGATCATTAGTCCCTTTCTCTATAGATGATTGTTCTAGGGGAAAGTTCTTCTTTTTGGCCATTCTCTGTAATATCTCGAAGAAATTTATGCAGTAGCAGCTGGAATAGCATACAATGAGAGGCTCCCTAGGGTGGCACAGTCTGACGGGCATAGAATGGATTTAGAGTAGTTAGGATTGGTGACTGTATGGCATGTTTGCTGGATGCGACCATTTTGTGTGCTTCACAGCTCCTAAGGTCATGCTGGGGGGAGGGCTCCCAGGTGCAGTTCCCGAGTGGAAATTACCTCATATTAAACTATGAAATTGGAGCTCTTGCCTCCCTTGCTGGTTTTGATATGGCGCAAGTGTTTGGTTCCTCTCAAATCCTGAGCACCTCTGGGAAGCCTGCAGCGGGATGATGTGAGTCATACATTCGGAAGAAAGATATTTTAAAACTCAAACTCAAAACGGAAGTACATCCCCTAACAGGAAATACTTCATTTCAACCTATCCTATTCTGTTTTTATATTTCACGATATATTTGGTAATATTATTGAAGACTTCCTCCTCCTCCCTTTTAAGTAACGCTTCCTGTCTATTTATAGCCAATCAATGCCACTCCCACATAAGGTTACCAAATTCATATCCTGTGTTAACATCTCATTCGGATCTCCACTATCACCACGATCTTACATGCAAGTATATTTTCATCAAATATTATTGTGAAACTTTTCATTTAAGAAATGTAAGGTCATGTAGTTTATTTTATGTTTTTCCTTTTCTGCTAAGAACGTTGTTTTTTGTATAGTTCCATGCTTGTGCATAAGCACGTGCGATTCCATTCCGTTGTTATTTGAATCCAATTCATTAAATTCTGAGGTTTAACCGAAGATCTTGTCTGTATTTCTGTTAATAAGATCAATAATTATAAAGTAAAGTTTAATAAGGTATAAATAAATATATAAATAATCAGTATTAACTAAGAAATTTCCCATTAAAATGACTCTTAGGATGTCATTGGTTGTTCATGTTGGTCTAGAAATTCTTGTAGCTTTTTAGGGTCTGAAATATTTTCAGTTTTGTTTGCAATTGTGATTTTCATTATTGCTGGATAAAGGAGTCCGTATCTAGCCCCTAGCGATTTCAGTTGTGGCCTCATGTCCAGAAATTTTTTTCTTTTGGATGCGGTTTCTCTCGCAAAATCAGGGACAATATGTATTTTTGCATCCTGACATCTGAGATTTTTGTTCTCTTTGGCTAATTGACAAATTTCCATCGTTTGTTGATGTCTCAGAAGTTTAAAAATTAAAGTCCTTGGACCCGTTTGTGAAGTTTTTTTCTGTGCTGGTATCCGGTGTGCCCTTTCGATTTCCAACGGTATCTTGAATTTTAATGGTAGCACTTTAGGTAGAAACTGTTCCAGGAAAGTTATAGGATCGTTTTTTTCTACCCCTTCCGGCATTCCTATAATTCTTAAATTATTTCTTCTCTCGCGGTTCCGGCTGTCTTCAAGGTCTCTTTTAATTTCTTCTACCTCTTTCCATATTATTTTGTCTCATGTCCAGATTAAGTTGTTCAGAGTTGTCTTCTAAAATATTTATTCTGTTTTCCGCCACATCTACTCTTTTAGTAAGCACTGCCGCATCATCGATAGCTTTTTGTAATTTTTTGTTGCTATCTAATACAATTTCTTTAATTTGCCGCAATTCTTCCATTACATCTGGGTTATCATCTGATGGCAACGGGATTTTTGAAGGAGGAGTGCCCGGCTCCGGCTTTGATCTCTTATTACTTCCTGTACCGGATCCACCAGCTCCTGAATCACATTTGTTCTGTTTGCTTGGCGCCATTATCTGATATTATTCAGCTTTTTTCCTTTAAAATTTAATTTTTTTTTGTAGTATTTTCTATAAATAGGGCTTGTCTGTACAGAGCTATTCGTTTACCCAACCATCAGAATTCGCGTCCAAGCCACGCCCCTATTGTTTCTAATAGCCAAATGTATTATAATGTGGTACACAGACAAATCTATTGAGTCAACAAAGAAATTAAAAAAAGAAAAAGAAAATTGAAAAAATGCAAAATCCACAGTGGTTCCAGACTTTCGGATGCCACTGTAACTTCTGAAAGTGAAGCATTTCCTATCCTATTTATGAAAAGGCAACCATGCTAATAGTGGAGGGGGCCCTGGAACCTTAATCTACCTGGGATGTAGGAACCAGACAATCTAATGAGTTGACTGCTCCATACAGCTCCCTACATAGCAGCTATATGTAGAACATAGAGTTTATTCTGTAGTTCAGCGATACTAATACTTGATACAGAAACACCCAGAAAGTCAGATGCTGCATCTAATATAAGACTAGTATAACACAGACACTACAGAAATCAGAAATGTGACATATTCTCCTAAACTGCTACATAAAATTAGACTCCATAGTCAGTAAAAGACCTACACTGTCCTTAAGAAAACTACCATAGTGTTAACATGCTGCATACTACCGTATGATTAGACCTGTAATAAAATTGTTGTCCATTCCAACCCTCAAATAAAAACTGCACACTGTCATTGTTAGTTTTTTCTTTGTATTTCTTTTTTTTGGTTACTTAACTTATAGCCCTGGGCAATAAATAATGTAAGCACTGTCATGCCAATAAAGTTTCTGTCTTAAAATGTTTTACAGCAGTGTCCCGCAAATCTTTTTACTCGACGGCACAGTAAACTCAAGGCCGCAGCTGAAGGGCACCCGGAAATGCGCAGACATTGACATGATGACATCATGTGCATACATGACATCATCACATTGATGTCTGCGCATGCGTGAAGGCCTTCCAGATGGGGCCCTAAGCCACCAGTGTGTGTGTGGGGGGGGGGGAGGGGAGGGTGCTGGAGCAGAAGGGGTGAAAAGAGGCCAGGTGCTGGCTCACTGCCTACAGGACATGCCTCTTGCCGTGAGAGGCACATCCTGTAGGCAGTCAGCTGGCGCCTCCTCCTTGCCGGTGTCTCGTGGCACACAGTTTGCAATACATTGTTTTATAGCTTGCTCCCTTAAGCATTTCCTTTAATACTCTCTCCACTCAAAAAGGGGAATTTGCTGAATCCTGGGCTCCTGCCTTCCTCCTGTCCAGCACTAGCCAATGTGGTTATTATGCTACCCCCCATCTAGTTTCTGAACATGTGAAAGGTTGTCTGGTGCAGAACAAGGACTATATTATTCTAGCTTCTGTTGAATAAGATTTGAAGCTTCATTATTCATCTAACTTTCATCCAGCAGCTAGGGAGCAACATGAGATTCGCCCAGACTAATAGGACAAAGAAAGAAGGCACCCACTAGGGGTCACCAAGGTTACTCTTTGGGCTGCTCTGGGTGTCAGGTTCTGGAACCTTCCAATCCATCTTCCTGCCCTTCTCGTAGAGCCCTTTTAGCACTTTGTGGAAAGCATCAGGGTCGGTGCCATTCTTGCTCAGCTGCAGGTATTTTCTGTACAGCTGTAGAGCTGTGCGAGCATCCTCAATGCTGTCATGCATTTCCCCCTGGATCTTCAAGTCTAAGGATAAGGGAGAGAAGGTGGTTCCTCAGTCTCAGTCATGCTTGCTTTGATCTTAAATACCATATATACTCGAATATAATAAACTGGGATTTTTGGCCCAAAAATGGAGATCCCGGTTTATATTCGGGTCATCCCCCAGTGACCACTTGAAACCCTCCCGGACTTCCTGCAGGCCTGCCTTAGGCTGGGACAGGAGAGATCCCTCCCGTCTCCTGCCCCAGCTGACACTAATAATTACCACCCTCCCTCCTTCCCCCTCCCTCGTGTACCTGTTCCCTGGTGGTCTAGCATGTATCCCGTGTTGAAATCCTCCCGAAGATTGTAAATGTAGTAGCCAGTGGTGCACCCGGCCCAGCACGCAGGAGCGAGCTTTCATGCTGCTGGCTGGCCCTGCACTGCTCCTTGATAGGCTGCTGCAAGTTTTTGCGGTTCTTGCGGCAGCCTATCAAGGAGCAGTGCAGGGCCGGCCAGCAGCATGAAAAGCTCGCTCCTGCATGCCGGCCTGGGTGCGTCGCTGGCTACTGCCTTTACAAAGGAGGATTTCAGCGCGGGATACACGCTGGACCACCAGGGAACACGTACAGGAGGGAGGGTGGTAATTATTAGTGTCAGCTGGGGCAGGAGACAGGAGGGATCCCTCCTGTCCCAGCCTATAACTAGGTGGTTTAAGTTAAGGGGAAGGGTTAATCTGCTGGCTGGGTTAGAGGGCAGAGGGGAGTACGGGACAATCAAGCCATTGTGACATCACTCATGAGGTTGGCTCTTTTTAGGGGAAGATGGTACAAGGAAGGAAGGTGGGACAGTGTTCAGAGCCTGGCAAGGAGGGGGGCTTGGTTCACAGCCTGGTAGGGAATGGGACTGAGTGCAGGGACGGGGGCTGTGTGCAGAACTTATTAGGGCAGGACACTTGAATATTAAGCCGCCCGACTTATTAGAGTCAACCATTTTTCTTCCTTTTTCGGGGGGGGGGGGGGAAATGAGGGTCTCGACTTATATTCGGATCGACTTATATTCGAGTATATACAGTATACATAAAGTGTAGAGCTGAGCTGTGATAACTTATGCTGTTCTTATACTTCAGAACCATGATCAAATAGACTCTCATACTGTGTGAACTGTCCCTTATCATAGTGGCTTTTATAGGTAATTTAACATTCATTACCCAGCTTGTGTCTCTCTGCAGCAGTTACTGCTCCTCTTGTCATACTATTGGGACATGCAAATAACTAACTGCTACTGAACAACAGAAATAATACAAAAATCTGTGCAACAAAGTCAATTAACTAGATACAGGAGGCATACTCGTAAAAGAAACTGGCAAACAAGGAAAGATTAGGTTCTTACCTCGTTAATCTTCTTTCTAGTAGAAATACACTCTGTTCCTTAACAGTCGGGTAGTAAACCTCTTCTCACAAGAACTCTTGTAGGGAGCTTCATTTGCATTCTTTTGTTCTTCCTCTCATCCCTCTGGGCTGTCCTTCAAATCCCAGTTCATAACAAAGCAACATCCTCAATGCTGTTATGTTCTGCTCATATCATTAAACATATGACAGATAAACAAAACTTAACCATCTGCAATACATAACAAGGTGAAAAATAAGTCACCAACTGGAGTGCAACCTGCACTAAGAATGTGGGAGATTCATATAGATAGAAACATGCTGGCAGATAAAGGCCAAATGGTTGATCTAGTCTGCCCATCCGTATTATCCGTTATCTCTTTCTCTCTCCGAGAGCTCCCTCATGCCTATCCCTGGCCCTTTTGAGTTCAGACACAGTCTCTGTCTCCACCACCTCCTCTGGGAGAGTGTTACATGCATCTATCACCCTTTCTGCAAAAAAGTATTTCCTTAGATTACTCCAGAGCCTATCACCCCTTAACTTCATCCTATGCCCTCTCATTGCACAGTTTCCTTTCAAATGAAAGAGACTCGACTCATGCCCATTTACATTAAGTAGATATTTAAATGTCTCCATCATATCTCTCCTCTCCTGCCTTTCCGCCAAAGTATACAGATCGAGATCTTTAAGTCTGTTCCTATATGCCTTATGATGAAGACTACATACCATTTTAGTAGCCTTCCTCTAGACCAGGGGTGTCCAACCCATGGCCTGCGGGCCGCATGCGGCCCCGTGAAGAATTCTGTGTGGCCCTGCTCATGATGCGGTGTTTTCCTCTGCCGGCTCCCTCCTCCGTCTTGCTGCAGTGTTTGCTTAAAGCCGCGAGCAGCGGATCCTATGTGCCTCTTGCGGCTGACCAGGAAGTGTTCCCTCTGACGTTCCGTCTGCGCACATTCAATGAATTTAACACCTGATTATATTATCAAACCAGAAGGTGTGAAGGCAGCTAAATATACTTCCTAGTTGATGTGGAAGCTGGAAATCACTTTCAGCAAAAAAGATAGGAATGTGTACAAGGTCACACCTGAATTCATAATACAGTGGTGCCTCGCATAACGGACGCCTCGCACAGCGAACGCTGCGCACAACGAACTTTATGTCTTGATTCGTACAACGAACTTCGTTTCACACAACGAAGTCGCCCGAGCTGCATCCTTCCGCGCAGGCACTGCGCTTAACTGCCCTCTCTCCGCCTGGCTCCCTCTTGCCCCCCCCCCCGACTCCCCGACACGATCGGGGCAAGAGGGAGCCCAAGCCCTCTTGCCCCCCCGACTCCCCGACACGATCGGGGCAAGAGGGAGCCCAAGCCCTCTTGCCCCCCCGACTCCCCGACACGATCGGGGCAAGAGGGAGCTCAAGCCCTCTTGCCCCCCCGACTCCCCGACACGATCGGGGCAAGAGGGAGCCCAAGCCCTCTTGCCCCCCCGACTCCCCGACACGATCGGGGCAAGAGGGAGCTCAAGCCCTCTTGCCCCCCCCGACTCCCCGACACGATCGGGGCAAGAGGGAGCCCAAGCCCTCTTGCCCCCCCGACTCCCCGACACGATCGGGCCAGGAGGGAGCCCAAGTCCTCCTGGCCACGGCGACCCCCTAACCCCACCCTGCACTACATTACGGGCAGGAGGGATCCCAGGCCCTCCTGCCCTCGACGCAAACCCCCCCTCCCCCCAACGACCGCCCCCCCCAAGAACCTCCGACCGCCCCCCAGCCGACCCGCGACCCCCCTGGCCGACCCCCACGACACCCCCAACCCCCTTCCCCGTACCTTTCTGTAGTTGGCCGGACAGACGGGAGCCAAACCCGCCTGTCCGGCAGGCAGCCAACGACGGAATGAGGCCGGATTGGCCCATCCGTCCCAAAGCTCCGCCTACTGGTGGGGCCTAAGGCGCCTGGGCCAATCAGAATAGGCCCGGGAGCCTTAGGTCCCTCCTGGGGGCGGGGCCTGAGGCACATGGGCCCAACCCGACCATGTGCCTCAGGCCCTGCCCCCAGGAGGGACCTAAGGCTCCCGGGCCTATTCTGATTGGCCCAGGCGCCTTAGGCCCCACCAGTAGGCGGAGCTTTGGGACGGATGGGCCAATCCGGCCTCATTCCGTCGTTGGCTGCCTGCCGGACAGGCGGGTTTGGCTCCTGTCTGTCCGGCCAACTACAGAAAGGTACGGGGAAGGGGGTTGGGGGTGTCGTGGGGGTCGGCCAGGGGGGTCGCGGGTCGGCTGGGGGGGCGGTCGGAGGTTCTTGGGGGGGGGGCGGTCGTTGGGGGGAGGGGGGTTTGCGTCGAGAGCAGGAGGGCCTGGGATCCCTCCTGCCCGTAATGTAGTGCAGGGTGGGGTTAGGGGGTCGCCGTGGCCAGGAGGACTTGGGCTCCCTCCTGGCCCGATCGTGTCGGGGAGTTGGGGAATCGGCGGGGCAAGAGGGCTTGGGCTCCCTCTTGCCCCGATCGTGTCGGGGAGTCGGGGGGGCAAGAGGGCTTGGGCTCCCTCTTGCCCCGATCGTGTCGGGGAGTCGGGGGGGGCAAGAGGGCTTGGGCTCCCTCTTGCCCCGATCGTGTTGGGGAGTCGGGGGGCAAGAGGGCTTGGGCTCCCTCTTGCCCCGATCGTGTCGGGGAGTCGGGGGGGCAAGAGGGCTTGAGCTCCCTCTTGCCCCGATCGTGTCGGGGGTGCCAGGGACCACACGGAGTCACCCACCGTACCACCCGATTCGGGTAAGCGCAGGTATCGGTGGGTGGCTTATTTGCGGGGGGGTGCCTTATTTTACATTTTTTTCTAAAAAGGGGGGGCTGTCTTATTTGATGGCCCTGCCTTATCATCGGGGAAACACGGTAGAAAAAAAAAAAAATGAACAGTTAAGTCCCAGTTTTTGCCGCTGAGACTCTGCCCTCTCTCACTGTAAAATTAGACTCTACTTAGTCTGTCTTTAAATTTAAAAAATGTGTGTTGTTTTAAAAAACAATTATGTTTTTAGATGTATCTAAATAAAAATAATAACCAAAAATTTATCTTTTTTTATGTCATCTTAGCATATTTTATGCTGCAGAACGAATTATTTTTTTTTACATGTATTCTTATGGGAAAACGCGTTTCACATAACGAACGTTTCGCATAACAAACTTGCTCCTGGAACCAATTAAGTTCGTTGTGTGAGGCACCACTGTACTAAGAAAAGGATCTCTGCAGAGCAAAGCCTGAAGTTCCAATGCTCTCCAGATGGAGGTGAATGCCACCAAAAACGCCGTCCTGATGGTAAGATCCATCAAGGAAGCTTGGTTTAAAGCTCATAGGGTGGACTCTCTAGTGCCCAGAGAACCAGAGTAAGAGTCCAGGTTGGGGAAAAAAAAAAAAGGCCATTGCACTAGAGGGTGGAGCCATAATGTACCCTTCAAAAAAAACCTGGCACATTAAGCCTAGTCCTAGCTATCTGAAATCTCAGGAAGCCAACCGTTAAGCCCTTTTCTAGATCTTCCTGGAGAAGGGTGCATTATCACCGAGATAGGAGCCAAGCTTGGTTCTTCGCTCCTCTGAGTGCATAAAGTTTGGAAAGAGTTCCAGGCCTTCACGCATGCCGCTACAGCCAACTTTTTCCTACACCTCAGAATGATGTAGACCACTCCATCCAAGCAGCCTTTGGGCGCTAGTGCTACGCACTCCCAAGCCATGTCATGTCATAAGACCAAAACGTTCTGGATCCTGCATGGCAATTGGACCCTGCGAATGTAACTAGGGAGGACAGGGAAGTTTGAGACTTTAATCCTTTTGCGGACAGACTAGGTCTGCATACCATGGGCGTCTCAGCCAGTCTGGCGCCACTAGAATCACCCTTCCCTGGTGCACCGTGATCCTGCACAGATGTTAGCCTATCATAGGCCATGGAGGAAGGGCATATAGAAGACCTGCCTTTGGCCAAGTTTGAACCAGGGCTCCAGACCTTTGCTTCCCAGCTCACGTCTTCAACTGAAGAATTGATATGCCCTCATGTTGGTAGCCGACATCATCTGGTCGAATGTTGGTAGCCCTACCGATACACTATACTGGTGAAGCCTTCCTGGGACAAAGGACCACTCCCAAGGATCCAGGGTCTTCTGGCTGAGGAAATCCACTTGAACCTTGACCACTCCTGCCACATGTGCCGCAAAGAGCGCCAGATGGGCTTCCACCCATCAAAATAGCATTTGAGCTTCCAAGTGTAGAGGAAATTCAAATCTGGGCAACGAACAACAAGTTGAAACTGAACGCCACTAAGACCAAAGAGCAATGTTACTTACCGTAACAGTTGTTATCCAGGGACAGCAGGCAGCTATTCTCACTAGTGGGTGACATCATCCAATGGAGCCCCGATGCGGACATCTCACAAGCATACTTGCTTGTAGAAACTTATAGAAGTTTCGAGTTGCCCACACCGCACATGCGTGAGTGCCTTCCTGCCCGATGCACCGGGCGCGTCTCCTCAGTTCAGATAGCTAGCAGAGAAGCCAACCCAGGGGAGGTGGGTGGGACGTGAGAATAGCTGCCTGCTGTCCCTGGATAACAACTGTTACGGTAAGTAACATTGCTTTATCCCAGGACAAGCAGGCAGGTATTCTCACTAGTGGGTGACCTCCAAGCTAACCACAATGGGATGGTGGGAGAGTTAGCAACTTAGGAGAATAAATTTTGTAATACTGTTTGGCCAAACTGTCCATCCAGTCTGGAGAAAGTATCTAGACAATAATGAGAAGTGAAGGTATGAACCGAGGACCAAGTAGCAGCCTTACAAATCTCATCAATCGGTGTCGATCTGACGAAGGCTACAGAGGCTGCCATTGCTATGACCTTATGGGCTGTGACTTTACTGTGAAGGGGTAATCCTGCCTGGGCATAGCAGAAAGAGATACAAGCCGCCATCCATTTGGAGATGGTGCGCTTAGAGATAGGGCATCCCAACTTGTTCGGATCAAAGGAGATGAAAAGTTGAGGAGCAGTTCTGTGTGGCTTGGTGCGTTCCAGATAGAAAGCCAAAGCACGCTTACAGTCCAGAGTATGAAGAGCTGATTTTCCAGGGTGAGAATGAGGCTTTGGAAAAAACACAGGAAGAACAACAGATTGATTCAGTTGAAAGTCCAAGACCACCTTGGGGAGGAATTTGGGGTGAGTGCGAAGGACCACCTTGTCATGATGAAACACTGTACATGATGAAACACTGTAAAGGGCGGATCCGCAACCAATGCTTTAAGCTCACTCACTCAACAGCAGAGGTGAGGCCAATGAGAAACAAGCATCTCAATGGTCACAGATCTCCGACCCTCTGACTCGACACATTCAGGTCACTCCTGCTCTGCTACAGTCGCTTCGCTGGTGGATGCTCTCTTCCAATCTCTCCAGAGGTTCTGTGCTTGGGGGGCTCATCTGGACGGTCTCCGCACACAGGGCTATTGGACGAGTGTGGATAGTCTATGCCATATCAATCTCCTGGAACTCAGGGCGATTTTCAGTGCTCTCACTGCTTTTCAGCATCTGCTTCACGACATGGTGGTCCTCATTCGCAGGGACAATCAGGTCGCCATGTATTATGTCAACAAGCAGGGGGGCACGGGATCGGCCTCCCTCTGTCAGGAAGCTCTGAAAGTTTGGGATTGGGTGATTCGCCACAACACCTTCCTCAAAGCTGTCTACATTCAGGGGGCGGACAACGCCTTGGCGGATAACTTGAGTAATCTTCTCCAGCCTCACAAAAGGACTCTTCATTCCACGCCCCTTCATCACATCTTCTCCCTGTGGGGAACGCCTCAGATAAACCTCTTTGCAGCTCCCCACAACCTCAAACTGCCTCAGTTCTGCTCCAGGATCTACACTCCTCATCGTCTCGAGGCAGATGCTTTTCTTCTGGACTGGGGGAATCTCTTTCTGTATGCGTATCTCTTTCTGTATGTATCCGTTTCCTCTCATTCAAAAGACTCTGGTCAAGCTCAAGTCCGACCGGGCCACCATGATTCTGATTGCTCCTCGGTGGCCCAGGCAACCTTGGTACTCCCTTCTTCTGCAACTCAGCAGCAGGGAGCCCTTCCTTCTGCCAGTGTTTCCATCTCTGCTTACGCAGCATCAGGGATCTCTGCTTCATCCCAACCTGCAGTCGCTACACCTGACAGCTTGGTTCCTCTCAGCGTAACTCCCCTTCAGTTTTCACAAGCGGTGCGGTATGTTTTGGAAGCTTCAAGGAAGCCCGCTACTAGACAATGCTATTCCCAGAAATGGACTAGATTCTCTACTTGGTGTTTTTCTCATCACAAGGAGCCTCAACATGCCTCCTTATCCTCCGTTTTGGACTACCTCTTGCACCTGTCTCATTCTGGCCTCAAGTCTACATCGATCAGAGTCCATCTTAGTGCAATTGCTGCTTTCCATCAGCCTCTTCAGGGGAAACCTCTTTCTGCACATCCAGTGGTTTCCAGATTCACAAAAGGACTTTTCCATGTCAATCCTCCCCTCAAACCGCCTCCAGTGGTTTGGGACCTCAATGTTGTTCTTTCCCAGCTTATGAAGCCTCCATTTGAACCTCTTAACAAGGCTCCTGGAATGGGTTCGCTTCGAAACTCCTGTCTCTAATGCAGAAGCTTTTCTCTGTGGGCTTCCAGAAAGAATACTTTGATGTTCCCTCATCTTGACACAGACTCTCCACCCCCCCCCTCCATCACATGCCATGTGGCACGTGGAACACGGATGCTCCTTGGATGACCATCCATCACAAATTTAGCATAAATTCAAAGTATCCTGGCCTAAGGAGTTTCTTTCACCTGTTTTGAAGCAAAAAATGGGTGTTTTGAGGCAGATAAAGGCTTTCAAATCGGAAAATCCAAGATGGCTGCCACAGCAGTGAATTTAGTGCCAAAAACAGCCTGGGGGAGCTACACTGAAAAACAAAAAATAGCGATTTTAGAGGTGGGGGAACCTAACTCTAATCCCAGAAGTGAAGAAAATCTGATTTTAAAGACCCCCCCACCTCTAATTTGGCCTGCCAGACTGTCAGCCTGTTACTCACTGCCATGCTGTGTGCTAGGAGCTGAAAGTATGGAAGCTAACAGCTTACCGAGAGAACCTCTGCCTTAACAAGCCTAGAGTCTGGACTACTTGTGTCTTCTGACTGTCTCTTGGGCCCAATGTACCAGCTGAAGAGCTCAACCCCCACCGGAATCTGTAAACACAAAATGGGATGAAAAAAGCAATTGGCCCCAATCCTGGATAAAAACAGCCATGGAGCTAGCCACTCTTCTTGTGCTCAAGCCCATTGCACACAAACCTAGGGTGAGCTGTGCTCTCAAGGTAATAGTCTCTGAGAACTCAATCTGTCCATGCAGGCTGTCCTTGGAAGCAGACTCTCAACCTCAGAGTCTACGCTCTCCCACAGCCAGAGCTGTCCCACAAAGGAGATCCTCTGCAGCACAAAAAAGCCTTGCAAATGGTAGCAAAAAAGAACTGAGAACTTGAAGGACAGCCCAGGGGGATGGGAGGAACAAAATAATGCAAATGAAGCTCCCTACAAGAGTTCTTGTGAGAAGAGGTTCAGGAATAGAGTGCCTCCAAACAGTAATTGTATATCAGATGCCATTTCATCTACCAGGTATGTAACTGGAAATAAAAGTTATGCATAAACCAGATTCCCAAACCTGTCCTGGGGAAGCCCCAATCAGTTGGGTTTCCAAGATATCTAAAATAAATACTCATGAGATTTGGCAGGCAATAGAGGCAGTGATACAAATTTTCCTCACTGTGGATATCCTGAAAATTTAGCTGGCAAGTGGTCCCCTTGGACAGGTTTGTTTTCTATTTCTTTTACAAGTTTTAAAAAAATTGTAGTTATGTTTCCAACCTTCATAGCTCAATTTTTCTTCCACTATTTGCATTCACATACACACACAGCCTTCGGCCTACATTCAGAACCCTTCGTACCGAGGAAATACCAGGCCAGGAAGCGCAAGGAGATCATGCGTTTGCGAGGGATGTGAAACAGATGAACTGTGTCCAGCACCTGCTCTTTTGGCACCTGCAACAAAACAATTGAGAGATCTGTGCAAATGGTGTCTTTACAAGATATGTTTTCTCTCAACACACAAAGTATAGCACTAAATACAGTTTAAGGAGAAATTAGGTTCTTACCTGCTAATTTACTTTCTTTTAGCTTCTCCAGACCAGTAGAGGATAACTTTACGAATGGGTATATATCTAATCATGACCAGCAGGTGGAGACTGAAAACAAAACTTTGGGACAGTATATCCTAGCCCCTCCTCTCTATTTCCCTCAGTCTGCTGAATAGCCAAGCAGAACCAAGAACTGGAAAAACAACAGAGAGAAAAACAATACTCCGAAAGGAGTAACAAATAACAAACCCAAAATGCTGTTGGAAAATGCAGAGGAGAAATTCCCGAAGGAAGAATGTCCCCACAGCTCGCCAGCCGAGCCACAGCCGCTGTTCTTCAATTCTCCCCGGCCCTAGAAAAATACTAGAACCCGCAGCAAAAACCAAAAACTGCCCGCGCAACAGCCCCAACAACAACAACAACAGACAGGGTGGGGACCTCTACTGGTCTGGAGAAGCTAAAAGAAAGTAAATTAGCAGGTAAGAACCTAATTTCTCCTTCTTTAGCACTCTCCAGACCAGTAGAGGTTAACTTTACGAATGGGACGTACCAAAGCAGTCCCTCTCACGGGCGGGACCCCCGAAGGGCCGATACCAGTACACGCTCACCGAACACCGCGTCCCGACGCGCCTGCACATCAACCCGATAATGACGAACAAAGGAATGCAAGGAGGACCAAACCGCAGCCTTACAAATATCCACAGGAGGCACGAGCGACGACTCAGCCCAAGAAGCCGCCTGACCCCGAGTGGAATGAGCCTTGAGAAACTCCGGAACAGGCTGCTGTTTCAGAAGATAAGCGGAAGCAATCGTCTCCTTGATCCAGCGCGCAATAGTAGCCTTAGAAGCGCCAGCTCCCCGACGAGGACCCGCCAGGAGGACAAAGAGATGATCGGACTTCCGGAATTCCTGGGTCCGCTGCACATAAGAGCGAAGGACCCGACCGACATCCAACTTGCGCAGCTGCCGTTGCTCAGAAGAGCCCTCCCGACCACCCAAGACCGGGAGAACCACCGATTGATTGACATGAAAAGGAGAAACAACCTTAGGCAGAAAGGAAGGAACAGGCCGCAAGACGACCCGCTCCCTAGAAAACTCCAAGAAGGGAGTCCTACAAGAGAAAGCCTGCAGCTCAGAAACACGCCTAGCAGAAGTAATGGCCACCAAAAAGACCGCCTTCAAAGTAAGGTCCTTCAAAGAACAGTCGTCCAAGGGCTCGAAAGGCGGACGCACCAAAACAGAGAGAACCAGATTAAGATCCCAAGAGGGAACCGAGGGCCGTAGGGGAGGCCTAAGCAACTTGGCCGCCCGCAAAAACCGAATCACATCAGGAAGAGCCGATAAACGCTGACCTGACACCAACCCTCGAAAAGCCGACAGGGCCGCAAGATGAACCCGGAGAGAAGACCAAGCCAGGCCTCTATCCAGGCCATCCTGCAAGAACTCCAGAATGTTAGGCAGAGAAGCGCGAAAAGAGGTCACTCCCCGCGCCCGACACCATTCCTCAAAGAGACGCCAAACCCGCACATAAGCCCGAGAGGTAGAAAGCCTCCGGGACCCCAACAGTGTAGAGATCACCTTGTCTGAATATCCCTTCTTGCTAAGGCGACCCCTTTCAAGAGCCACGCCGTAAGACAGAAGGGAGACGGGTCGAACATGGGAATGGGACCCTGCATCAGAAGGTCGTCCGAGAGAGGCAGAGGAAGAGGATCCGCTACCAGGTGCCTCACCAGATCCGCATACCACGGACGGCGAGGCCAATCCGGCGCCACCAGCACCACCAAACCCGGATGGTAAACAATGCGAAGAAGCACTCTGCCCACCAGCGGCCAAGGAGGGAACACATACAACAGCCCCTCCGTTGGCCACTGCTGGACCAGAGCATCCAGACCCTCGGCCAGACCGTCCCTGCGACGACTGAAGAAGCGAGGCACTTTGGCGTTGCCACCCGTGGCCATCAGGTCCATTAGGGGCTGCCCCCAAGCCTGCACTATCAACTGAAACGCCTCGGCGCCGAGACACCACTCTCCTGGATCTAGGAAGTGACGACTGAGGAAGTCTGCCTGAACATTTTCTACTCCGGCTATATGAGAGGCCGAGAGGTCCAGCAGATGGGATTCCGCCCAAACCATGAGCAGAGCCGCCTCCTGCGCCACCTGAGTGCTCTTGGTGCCCCCCTGACGATTGACATAAGCCACCGCCGTGGCATTGTCCGACAGCACTCTGACCGACTTGCCCAGCAACAGGGAGTGGAAAGCCAACAGCGCCAGACGGACCGCTCTGGTCTCCAACACGTTGATCGACCAGGCGGCCTCCTCCGCGGACCAGGTGCCCTGAGCTGAGTGACCCAAACACTGAGCCCCCCCAACCCAGGAGACTCGCATCCGTCAGGAGCACCGTCCACTGCGGGAGATCCAGACCCACCCCCTGAACTAGGTGAGGGGTCTGGAGCCACCAACGGAGACTGCAGCGCGCCAAGCCTCGCAGGGGAACCGGAACATCCATCCCGTGCCTCTGGGGAGACCACCTCCGGAGCAGAGCATACTGGAGAGGACACATGTGGGCCCGCGCCCACCTCACCACGTCCAGGGACGCCGCCATCGACCCCAAGACCTGGAGGAAATCTCGCGCCCGAGGACACCGGGACGCCAAAAGCAGGCGAATCTGAGATTGCAATTTGCTCACCCGGCCCTCTGGGAGGAAGACCTTCCCCAAGGAGGTGTCGAACAGCACCCCTAGGTACTCCAGACGCTGAGCCGGGACCAACCGACTCTTGGAAAGGTTGACCACCCAGCCCAGCAACCGGAGAAACTCCACCACCCGAGCAGTAACCCGGGAGCTTTCCTGCAACGACTTTGCCCGAATTAACCAGTCGTCCAGGTAGGGGTGTACCAGGATGCCCTCCGACCGCAAGGCTGCCGCGACGACCACCATCACCTTGGTGAACGTCCGAGGAGCCGTGGCCAGCCCAAAGGGAAGCGCACAGAACTGAAAGTGCCGACCCAAGATCGCAAAGCGCAGGAAACGCTGATGAGAGGCCCGAATGGGAACATGCAAGTAGGCCTCCGTCAGATCGAGAGAAGTGAGAAACTCCCCCGGCTGAACCGCCAGAATGACCGACCGCAGAGTTTCCATACGGAAAGAGGGAATCTTGAGAGCCCTGTTGACCCCTTTCAAATCGAGGATGGGCCGAAAGGACCCCTCCTTCTTGGGCACCACAAAGTAAATGGAGTACCTGTCCGTGCCCCACTCCGGAGGGGGCACCGGAACAACTGCCCTGAGATCTAGCAAGCGCTGAAGGGTCTGGCGAAAAGCCTGCGTCTTCCCCGGAGTCTGACATGGAGAAGCGAGGAAAAAATCCGGCAGAGAGCGGGCGAACTCCAGGGCATAACCGTCCCGCACCACCTCCAGAACCCACTGATCGGACGTGATCTCGGCCCATTTGGGGAAAAATTCGCGCAGCCGGGCCCCCACCGGAACCAAAGGGGGCGCCGGCAAGGCGTCATTGTGCAGGACGGGAAGCGGGGGAACCGGCGGAGGGATTCCCTGCCCCCCGACGGGCCCCCCGAAAGGGCTGCATACGCTGGAAGAACCGACCCCGGGAAAATCCCGGAGACTGGAAAGAAGCAGCCCCACGCCCAGGGCGATACTTGCGAAAATCCCGCAAACGCCCCCGGGCCGCACCCCCCCGAGACGCCGGGCGGGCACGGTCCTCCGGCAGACGGGGAACTTTCGAGTCCGACAGAGTCTGAATCAACTTATCCAAGTCCTCTCCAAACAAAAACGACCCCCGAAAGGGAAATTTAGTAAGCTTAGCTTTGGACGCAGCATCCGCCGCCCAAGCGCGCAGCCACAACACACGCCTTGCGGCCATGCCAAAAGCTATAGACTTAGCCGAGATCCGCACCAAGTCATATAGAGCATCTGAGAGGAAAGAGGCCGCCATCTCAATCTTCGCTACCTCCTGATCCACCAGAGACCAGTCGTCAGACTCTCGATCCAAGACCCGCTCCGCCCACCGAAACACGGCGCGAGCGACCAGTCCCCCACAAATAGCCGCCTGGACCCCAAAGGCAGAGACCTGAAAATTTTGCTTAAGGATGCTCTCCAATTTGCGCTCCTCAGGGTCCCGCAAGGCAGAACCGCCCTCAACAGGCACGGTATGCCGCTTGGAAATTGCCGAGACCACCGCATCCACGACCGGCGAAGCTAACGTAGCCCGATCCCCTTCAGGAATGGGATACAGGCGAGCCATGCTGCGCGCCAGCCGAAACGGCGTCTCCGGCGTTTTCCACTGCTCCAGAATAATATCCCGAATATCCTGATGCATAGGAAAAGAGCGGGAAACGGAACGGATCCCCCGCAACAGGGGGTCCCCCACACGCGGAGTCTCTGGCGGCGCGTCCTCAAAACGCAAGACCGAAGAAACCTGCTGAATAAGGTCAGGCAGCTCATCTTTCTGAAAAAGACGCACCACGGACGCCTCGTCACTGGAGAACGGGAAATCCGACAACCCGCCGCCAGCTTCCGTCCCCTCCAGAGAGTCCTGGAACTCCTCAGAAGGGTCCAGGTCCTCCTCCAGACCGACCCGTTCCTCCGACCACAAATTCTCGTCCCACGACACCCGCGGACGCTTGGACAAGGGAGGCGGCGGAGGGGACGTCACGCCAGACGAAAGAGGCAAAGCCGCAGGGAGCGCGGAGGAAAACCCACCCCCCGAAACCCCCTGGGCGCAACCGGGACCCCCAGCCGCCTGAAAATAGGCTCTGCATAAAGAAAAGAAAAATTCAGGAGAAAACCCCCCCGAGGGTCCCAAGGGACTCCCTGCCACAGCAGGGGACCCAGCAGAACCTTGCCCCTGCATAGTCAAAACAGGGGGAAGGTCACCTGAGGTGGAAGACAAAATGGAGGGGCCAGACAGAGAAGATGGCGGTTTTCCCGCCAAAAAAGCTCCCTCCATAGCCTGAAGCGGCTGAGAAACCTGAATAGTCTCAGCCGCTAAAGCAGGCAAGCCGGCATCAGCTGTCAAAAAATCAGCTGAGAGGGAATCCTCTAAAACCCGACCGTCGGCGGTTTGGGGATTCCCTCCGTGGGCGGACGGAGAAGACCGGGCTTCCCCACCGTTCCCTGCCGACTCGCGAGGCACCATCGGCGGGGAGCTCTGGGCGCCTGCAGCCGCTGCCGACGGAGCTCCTCCACCGCACCGGCCTGAACACCGCTTGCACAGGCCGGCCGCGAGTGCCTCGCGTCTGGAGCACAATGAGCACTTTTTCCCTGTAGAAGTGCTCATTGCTCCATACGCGACCTAGCTGTAAAAAAGTGCCGGTTAGTTGAAAAATTACAGTAAAATACAGTTTTCTTAAAGGGATACAACCCTCCAGACCAGCACTACCTCAGGATTTTGTTTTTTTTTTTTTTTTTTTTTTTTACAGAACAGACTCCACAGGCTCTCAAAGCAATAGCCTTGCTTGATTTAGGGGGCAAGGCTTACTGCTGAGGCTCCTCTAAAAAAATGTGGGGAGGTGGAGGAAGTGGGGGGAGGGACCCCGCTCGTGACCCGCCGGGTTTGACACCCCCGAGGTTGGACGAACCCCCAAACAGAGTCCGCCCAAGCTCCGTCCGGCTAAAAACAGGGACAATAAACCCCCTAAACAAATTCCAACAGCCCTACCAAGGGAGATGGGTACAGATCACTCAACACCTGCTGGAGACTGAAAGAAGACTGAGGGAAATAGAGAGGAGGGGCTAGGATATACTGTCCCAAAGTTTTGTTTTCAGTCTCCACCTGCTGGTCATGATTAGATATATACCCATTCGTAAAGTTAACCTCTACTGGTCTGGAGAGTGCTAAAGAAACTGCCTTTCAGTGCCTTATAAAAGAGCACAAGGGAACATAATAGAACTCTGCTAATGACACCATAAAAGGGATTCTGCAAATGTTCAAAAGGCTAAATTAATTAATACATGAGAAAGTTACCATGAGGTTAATAACCCGGAAATCCTTTTGCAGCCCATGACCTACAAACTTGACCCCAACATCAATAAGGAAGCGCAGCTTGAGGTAGGTGGATTTCAGTGTAGTTAGATGCTTGGAGGAAATTTTGGCATCCAGATCACCAGGCTTTATTCCTGAATACTGAGTCAGGTAATCCACTACCTGTAGAACAATTATCAGGTGTCAACATGGAAGCCCTTTGTATAAGTTCATTAGTTCCAAAGGCAAAATCAGTCAGAGAGCAGCTCTTACCTGTTCCTGGGTTGAGATGTAGTCATCGATAAATGGGACCCCTTCATTGGGTCCCTGTCCCCGGACACATGTGATCCTAGCTACAGACATCTGGCTTGGTTTAATGGTGGACTTGGTGCCATCACTGCGCAGTTCAGCCTCTTCCTACAGAGAAAGGTTTTGATGTTGACAACATTGGGAGGGGCAAAGTTTCTTTTACAATCATGGGCAGCACAATGGGGTGGGCCATGGCTCAAACAATTATTTGTCCAACAGCAATTTTTTATATGGGCTAAAAGCTTGGGATGGGGCTGGAAATTGGTTTGTTTGGCCCCTCTAACCAAAAGGGTGTTCCACTGCCTCTGCTATCTGCAATAATAAAACAGAAGATAAGGTTCTAGCACAACCACACTGGTCAACTCCAGGGTAAAGAAGGAATGGGATGGATACAGAATCAGTAATCTCACCCATATTCCCACTGCCGGTACTAAAACAACATCTCCAACAACTGCAAGCTTCTTTGTCCAGTAAAACCTGCCTCAGACCTCTCTCTTACATTACATTTCTAGACCGCAAAACCTTGCGGATCGATGTGGTTCACAAAAGTAGAAACCTGGGCATTCCCAGTGAACTACAGAGTAGACATTAATCAATTCAATTCTCTAAAAAATTTTCAAACAAGACTGATTTCAGAAGAGAAGTTATTTGGTTCCTGCAGCAATTTTTACATTTTGGGTAACTGTTCTATTAAGGACACCTTTATATTAAAAACTAGATATGGGCAACAATTAAAACTTTTAACAAAAATCAATCATGGGATCAAAAAATTTAACTGCATGATAATTGCATAGTATACGTACACACCTTTTTTCTTGTCCCTTGCCTTTCAGAATTCTTCTTTCCATCATCCAGCATAGTCCCTTCCCACTGCCACTATGGACCTGTCTCCCACCACCACCATCATGGCTACAGCTGTCTCCCTTTTCTCCCCACCTTCCTTTTATACTCACTTGGCCAGGCAGCTGTTTCTTCCAGTCTGCACGGCGGCAAGACAGCAGCAAAATATAACAGAAGGCAGGCAGATTTGGGGATACAGCCTTGTATACAAAGACTCTGGCTCTGCCATGCCCAGAAACAGGAAGTGATATCAAAAAATTGATGTCATTTTCTGTTTCTCAGACTGGTAGAGCCAGCAGTAGCATGCATGAAGCAATATTCCTGCATCTGCCTGCCTTCTGTTATTTGTTGCTGCCAACCCACCGTTGTGTGGACCAGAAGAAGCAGCAGCCTGGTCACGTGAGTGAACAAGGAGAGTGTGCAGAAAAAGGAACAGATGCGGTCTTTCAGGATGGTGCTATTGGATGGGATAGATGGGTCCGTGCTGTTATTAGGGGGGGGCAGGGAAGAGAGACAGGTAAAGCAGTGATTAATGCGTTAAAATCTCATTATAGGCCCTTACCCTCCTATCTCTCACCACCTTGACATACACTAAATCTGCACTTAACAAAATGTTGTGGCCAGGACACCTGCCCCATTTATGGTCACAATCCCAAATTTGGGAAAACCCTACCTTAAACGGTCTCCCAAACAGGTGCATCATGTAACCCATACCTGGTTCAGCGTGACAAATTCAGCATCTAGCCCCACCAACTCTCCAGCCTGAGGCATCTCATTCAGTAGCAATGGAATAAAAGTAGCATGACACTTCCGCTGCTTCCTGGCAAGAGACGCCTCTGCTAACAGCACACTGGCTTCAATCGGGTTCTTAACTGGAAACAAGAGTGTGAGAAAGAAACGCAGCATGCTTTAAAGAGTGCCCTTACTGTGTCATACAGCAGCTTTCTTAAGGCAAGATCCCTGCTGAAACAGGACCACAGACTCTGAAGAAGAAAGCTAAGAGAAGGTACCTAGAGATCTAAAAAAAAAAGCTGCATGCTGCAGTACCTGGACAAATACTAGAGATGTAAATAAACCCTAAAGGGCCCAAGGGAAGGAGGGAGAAAAAAGAGCAATGCACTCCACAAGAGAAAGGAAAACGCAACCCCACGCAAGGTCAAACAGAACAAAGAAACAAGTGGGGAAGTGACTGTACACATCAGCCTCTAGAACAGGGGTGTCAAAAGTCCCTCCTCGAGGGCCACAATCCAGTTGGGTTTTCAGGATTTCCCCGATGAATATGCATGAGATCTATTAGCAAACAATGAAAGCAGTGCATGCAAATAGATCTGATGCATATTCATTGGGGAAATCCTGAAAACCCGACTGGATTGCGGCCCTTGAGGAGGGACTTTGACACCCCTGCTTTAGAACAATTGTGGTTTATTAAGAATAAATTATCTGTTAAAACATAACACGTATATAAATACAAGCCTAATATAGAATCCTTTACCTTTTATCATTGGACCCAACGATAAAAGGAAAAGGACCCTATATTAGGCTTGTATTTATATACGTGTTATGTTTTAACAGATAATTTATTCTTAATAAACCACAATTGTTCTAGAGGCTGATGTGTACAGTCTCTTCCCTGCTTGTTTCTTTGCTCTGGAAGGAAAAAAAAGAGGGTAGACCTGCCAAGAGCCATACAGGAAAGAGGAGGAAAGACTGTACAAGGGAAATTTTAAAAACATATCTGAGCTAGTCACTGATTAAGCCAAACTGTAGATTCTAGGCTGCATCTCCCTTCCATACTTACTAGTTAGATTATACTTGGAGTTGAGATGTCTCTTGGCATAGTAAAGTATAGCAGGAACTTTCCAGCTCATGTCAAACTGCACCGCCTCACACTGCAAAAGACAAAACCATCAAAGAATCAGAGAGCATCAGAGGGTGTTCAGCTAAGCAGACTGCTCGACTGCACGCAGATTCATTGTGGGTTAAAAAAAAGAAAATCTTTCCTCTTGGTGCTTCTTAAAATAATATTTTTTTTTAAAAATCCTATTTGCAGTAAAGTATCTAAAAAATATAAAATTGGGTGATGTCCCTGGTGAACAGAGCATTTCCTGGAGCATTCTGAACCCTTGTGCTGGAACCCCAGATAATTAATACCCCAAAAATCATTGGTCATTTAAGGAAAGTCAGTTGTGCATGTGGCTTCAGAGTAACCGCAGCAAGTAGCTAAGATGACAGGCTCACTGTGCGCAGTGATATTCTTTTGATCTGCTAGTAGGGCTCTTATGGTATGAGTTAGCAAGAGAAGATATCTGATGTTAGCTGCGCAAGTTTCTTACCTTATCCACAGGCTCAATAAGGAAATCATTGAACAGGTACCATTGTGAATGAGTGACTCCCTGGCACAGGATAGAAGAGAAAACCCAGAATTAGCTTTCGTATTAAGACAGGGCTTTTCTATCATGTCCTGTGGAGCCCACAGCAAATGCGTCTTCAGGATATCCACAATAAATATGCACAACAAATTTAAACTAGATCTCCAAAGCATGCATGTGTATTTCCCATATATTACTGTGGAAAAGCAATTCAGTGGTCTGTATAAAAATCTCAGTTACAATATATTAACATATGCCTTTTTATGCTACCTATGTTTTTTTTTTCCAATTCTTTATTCATTTTAGAAAACTTACAATAAGTGTAACATCATTTACATCATTTCAAACTCCAATATAACACTTAATATTCTATTAAATTCCATATCAGAATTTATCCCTTCTCCCCCCTAATTAAATTGCATTCTTTAAATTCAATAAAACCTGTCATAAACCTATTTCCAATATACCTTATTTAATACCCAAAACATAAAACTCCCTCCCCCCATCTTGGATGTGCATTTTTTAAGGGGAAATATAATATTCAATCATTACAATATTTTGTTAATGGCTCCCAAATATCCTGAATTTTTTTTAAAATTCCCTTGCTGTGTGGCTATTGTCCTTTCCATTTTATAAATGTGGCATAAAGAGTTCCACCAGAAACTGTAATTCAGTCTTTCCCAATTTTTCCAATTACTCGTACCTATGTTATAAACCTCCTTCTTCAGGAGCCTCCAGTAATTATGAGCTTGAAATCATATTAGCAGCAGATACGCTGGGAAAAACCCAACTGCCTTGGTCATGAAGAAGGAGATTTATCTGAAACTGAAGCTCAGTTGAACCATTTGCCCTTTGGAGTTTTTTTTTACAAGCAGCGCAGTATTATCTATCTTGGGCTTTTTGCCCGGAAGCATCTCGGATTCCTGGCGCCCTCCAGATTTCTTATCGAGATAAGTAGTCCTGTTTTTATTTGCTACAGGGCTGTACACTATCTCTGTCTCACAAATTGTGGAAACGCAATATATGAATATATACATTTGTTATTATTTTGAGTGTTATTGTACGTTATTTTTTCACTGGATTTGTATCACACATAGGAAAACTCTATGATGGTGTGGTGTACTGGGCAGTAGCCTGTACAAGGTTGAAGTATTGAACGTTAATTCGTTTGCTTGACTAATCAATTCACACTGAGGTCTTTCTACACACAACAATTTTAATGACGATTTAATTTATTTTACTTTATGTTCCAGTGGCTGCACCTCACATTTTGTCAGACACAGATATTATAGAATTTTTTTTTCTCTAGTAGTTAAAATAAACACTAACATGTAATGAACTAGCAACAGCCACCAGAATCAAAGAAGCCCAGGAAGTACTCCTGTAGACACTACAACATATCAGACAATATCCTTCAGACCCAAAGGGCTGACTGGCATCCAAGATAAAACTTGGAGGCATATACAAAATGAAAGAGTAGACAGGTGCAGGAAGGACAGGGTGGGAGTCTAGAATAACACACCTGTCTACTAGAAAAGATATCATCGTTTTCCTTTCTGATAAATACATGTATTTTATTGGGGGGAGGGGGGAAATTGGATGATTAATATTTTTATTTAATGATTGGATTTCTGTATGTATTATGAAAATTTTCATTGAAGAATTGTTGGGTGGGGGGGAAGGGTTATAATTTCTACTTTAATGGATTATATGTATAAGAATGTCAAGTGCTGTATATTTTTTTAGTAATGTAATGTTTTAATATTAATCACTTGTTTGTCAGTTTTAAAATGAATAAAGAATTAAAAAAAAATATATATATATAAAAGATATTATCAAGGTAAGGACGATCTCTTTTTCCAGTGCAATAGGTGTGCCATTCTAGACATGCGGTATGTACAAAAGCAGTCCTAGAGAACTAGGGCAGGCTAACTGCGCCAGCCTACAACACAGTAGAACCAAAGGCAGAGTTCTCTCGTGCCACAATGTCCACTCTCTTAAACCTTGCAGACGTATATAACGGGGACCAAGTCTCTGCTATACAAACTATTCTAGCTGCAGCCCACAAAGAAGCCACACTACAGGTCGAATGCAATCTTAACAAAAACAGGGTCTACGCCCCACAGACAATGTAGGCTGACAAAATGGCCTTACAGATTCATCTGGATATCATGGCCTTGGAAGCAGGTTTTCCTCGCTTAGACAAATGAGTCAGCACTAGATAGCGAAGAAGCACTCTTCACGTCCAATTTGAGAAAAATGTGGTCCTGTTTCTTAGAAGACACTGAATTGGAAGCTGAACAGACCTCAATGACGAAAGAAGAACACACAACAAAGGAGTCGTGAGGATAAGATGTCAAGTATTTAGCCAAGGGTGTATAGTTCAAAAAATCACTTTATTTGTAGATATGCCACAAAGGCTCAAAGACTCTTGAACCTTTGTGGCATATCTACAAATAAAGTGATTTTTTGAACTATACACCCTTGGCTGAATACTTGACATCTTATTTTCATGACTCCTTTGCTGGCCGTTTCTTAAAAACCTGAAGATTGTAAAGAAGGCAAATGGACCTCCTGATTTACATGAAATACCACCACCACCACCTTCTGCAGAACAGAAGGAACAGTGCACAGGGAGACTCCAGTCTCTGCAATTCTGAGGAAAGGCTCTCAATAAGAAAGAGCCTGGAGCTCCAAAATGCGCCACACTGAGGACACTGCTACCAGCAAACTGCTCTAAGCATAAAGTCCAAGAGGGACACTTCTTCCAAAGGCTTGAACGGAGCTTTGGTGAGGCCTCCGAGAACCACGTTGAGGTCCAATGAAGGAAAGGGTGGTTTGATAAGTGGTCACATTCGAAAAGCACTCTTCAGAAATCTAGCGACATCTAGAACAAGAGAGCCCAGGAACTTGGACTCAAAGTGAAGCCACAGTGAGACTGTTGTAAAGGCCTGCTTAAAGAAAGGCCAACACAACCAAAACTGGAGCTGAGAATAGCTTCACACGTTCTTGTGCCAAATTTGTACAATCTTTGCATGAAATTGGGGTAGCAGAGACCAAGGACTCCATCTCAACAAGTTTTGAGGCAAAAATTGCAGTTTTGGAAGTGCAGGGAACTTTTGAAAAAAACATTGCTAAAAATCCAAAATGGCCACCAATAAGAAATTTGCACCTAAAAATGCTAATAAAGCAATTTTACCAAGTGTAAAAATGACTAAATTAGGATTTTTGAGGTGAGGGAACACAGGGAAACATGCAGAAACACCCAAAAACCTGAAATCCATACCTCTCTCAATTCACCTCACAGGCTGTGACAGCCTTACTCAATGTGACATATGCTGAACATGTGCTGCAGCCCGTCTCAGCCCTTCATAGGAAAGGATAATATTCTGGAAATGCCTTTTCAATGCTGATCTCTGGGCTGCAAGCCAGGCATGGAGCCTGACTGTACCCCCACCCCCATGGACCAACGCACATACAGAAGGGTGAGGCGATAACGTAGCCAGACACCCTGTGAGACACCACTGAGCCTCCTAAGGGTAACCAACAGCCTGTGCTCAAACCCCTGAAAGGCAGTAAGTGAAAAACAAACATGGGGACAGTTCCAAACTCCAAAAATACTTGTGCAGGCTGGCTAACAGGTACCACCAGGGATTTGCCTTTGAGCTGCAGGCCAGAATCTGCTTCTTCTCTTCACAGGCAGAGCTGTGACCAAGATGAAAGCTCCAAGCACAGAAAACACCAAATAAAGGTTGAAAACACCGAAAAAAATAAGAAAAAATGAAAGAGCATAACAGAAACACTCCTTCCGGCTCGCGTGCAGATGGCAGTAGAACTCAAAGTGAAGTAGGAGGAACACAGAAAAAATCTAGACTGGATTCCTTCTGCAGATGGCTCACGGCCATGGGGAAATAGCCCGCTTGTCTAGAATGGCACACCTACTGCACGGGAATAAATATTAACCACAATTTACAATTGTATTTTAACAATGTGACATACTTACAATCTCAGCTGAACACTGCAACCCCCTCATTCTATAAAATGGAGCCTATATTTACATGTTGACTGCATGTGTAAATTTACAGAAAAGGAGCACTTGCATGAAGTTCTGTCTGAGCGCTCAGCACTATTCAATAGATGATATGCACAGCTTGCTTAGCACATAAAGTGTTCACATTTAGCCACACCCTCTTACAGCTACTATTGACATAGCACAAGTGAATATGCCCAAATGTAGATGACTACTTGCACTAGTACTCTATAGCAGAATCTTGACGCTGTTATAGAATTTGTATTCAGTTCATAGCATCTAGGTGTCTAAATTGTGGCACTCATTTACTTAGAAAAGTTTATAATCTACCTATCCCTAGGCAGGAAACATAATAAAAACATGCATAAAAATGACAAAGCATTGTACAACAGCAATACATCTAAAAAAATTTAAACAAGACAGACTAAAACTGCCATACTAAAACTCAGAAGCTGGAAAAAGCCTGTACTTACAAGTACTTTTCTAATTTACTGTAGTGAGGAACAAAATTGGAGATGACCTGGTAATACATTCTATAATCACGGGCCAGCTGCAGAACAGTTATAGAATTGTGCCTCATGTGTGAACATGTTTTTAGTCATAGTGGCTATCTTGAAAATGTGCTTGACACTGGGGTCACTGGCCATTAAGTAGCACTTCCCAGATATTCCCCAGGGAAGATGTACTGAAACAGATGTAGCAAGTCTAACAAGACAGTCATCTTGCATTATTTATTAATTTGGATTTTGTTTGCATCTTTATCAGTAATAGCTTGAGGTGAGTTACATTCAGGGTACACTCATTCACATCTGTTGTCCAACTGTGCCCAAGGCTGGCATCTTTCAAATCCTACCTACTTACTGACACAAAGTTACAAGCAGCAGCAGCCTAGCACATAAGGAACATGTGCAAGGGACACTTTTCTGTTATCAAACAAAGCCTGTTTAGGCTGCAGTCCCATTCTACTCTGGCAAAGTCTCTCTTTTACACATGAAACTCAGTGACTAAAAGCTCATACTATATAGGGGGAGACCAATAAGGTTTATATAGAGGGGGGCAGGGTTCAACCTCTCCCACCAACACACAGTATGTGAGCTCACAGTAACTTGGAAACACCATCAGCCTTCCCTCTTCAAGACATGCCATAACTCACTTCTTTCCTCTGGTGATATGTCTCCCCGACCTTGATGTGGGCCACTAGGCTTCCTCCAGTCCGAGGGTCCAGGATATGAACTACTGTAGCCATCAGGTCATAAACATATGTGCCTTCTTCTTCTTGGGTGTAGCTGGCCTATGGAGGAAGAGGCAAACCATTATAGAAGCTTCCAAGTCGTTTTTATTATTACAGTTCATTCTCGTTATTCACGGTACTATGGTTCGTGAACCGTGAAATCGCAAATAACAAAACGTGGCGCTATGGGAAAATAGAGGTTAGGTTCCAGCAATTCAAGCTGTGCCTCAAAACCATGGAAAGTGAACAGTGGATCCTAGGGGGAAAATAGGGTTAGGTTCCTGCCTGAAATATCTGTAATTCACTCTCCAGACACTTGGGGGCCATATCTGAAAGTAAAGCCTGACCATGAGGTGAAAGTGAAAGCAAAAAAGGCTCTTTTTTTTTTTTAAGCACTGGTTTGCAAAAACGCAAACACAGCAGAGTGAATGGTGAATTTGGTTGCAATTGAAGCAATCGCGTATAAACAAATTTGCACATCTTGAATGCACAAATAACAACAATGAACTGTATTTCTTATTGGATTTTAACATTTACACATATACTGTATCCAACCAAGATCCCAACAGAGAAGATAATTTGTTACTAATCAGTGATTCAGTTTTCCATTAGTACTCCTTTCCCCCCAACTTCCTCCCTCATCCAATTCACCCAAAAATCATCTTTGAACTGTTCTTTGAGAATTTGTTTTTTTTTTTGCTTTAAGTTTTTTATTGATTTTTTCACATATCAACAAGTGTTATAAATTTTCCATACATTTATCTTAACAATACACTTGATATCTCTATAATGTATTTTATATAAACCACATTTTATATTATTTTTCTTATGAATTTATATAACATATATATTGTAATGATTTTATCAATTATTATTTAATTATGAACCCTTTTCCCTCCCTTGATCACATTAATTTCTCATAAGACTATCATTCATTCATTATGATATATTTTTTATAATGTATAATAAAGAGAATAAATTCTTTACCCCTTCCCTCCCTCCCTTCTTTAACCATTATCTTATTATGGGAAAAAATTAAAATCAGTCATTGCAAAAATCTGTTAATGGTCCCCAAATCTTCTTGAACTTATCCATATATCCTTTTTGTGTTGCAAATGTACGCTCCATCTTATATATATGGCAAACTGAGTTCCACCAAAAATTATAGTTCAATCTGTCATAATTTTTCCAATTATGTGTAATTTGCTGTACTGCTACTCCAGTCAATATAAATAAAAGTTTATTGTTATTTGATGAAATTTGACTTCGAGCTCTCATTGCAGTACCAAACAAAATCGTATCATATGTCAAGGCTACCGGATTTTCTAACATCCTATTAATTTGAGGCCAAATTGATTTCCAAAATATTAATATGAATGGACAATAGAATAAAAGATGATCTAATGTCCCTGCTTTAAGATGACAATGCCAGCATCTATTAGACTTAGAGCTATCTATTCTATGTAAACGTGTAGGGGTCCATAAAGCTCTATGTAAAATAAAAAACCAAGTTTGTCTCATAGAGGCTTGACAGTGTGCATTTTAACCTCCAAGACCAAAGTCGTGGCCATTGAGATGCATTAATCTGATGCTTAATCTCAATGCTCCAAATATCTCTAAGACCATTTTTTTTCTTTTTATGTACGAATCCAGATATTAATTTATACCACATTGCGGCCTGGTGACCCATGGAATCTATCTGAAAACATAAGAATTCCATACTATGATAGTTATTAAGATTTTTCCATTCAGGGAACCCTACCTGAATGGCCTGCTTCAATTGCATCCATCTGAAATATTGTGATTTATTCAAACCTAATTTATTTTGCAATTGTGAAAATTCAAGCAGTTTACCTTTATTTATTACATCTTCTAAAATCCGAATTCCAGTAATCATCCAATGTTTCCAGATAATTTTAAAACCGCCAACTTTGATCTTTGGATTGAGCCATATTGTTTGAGTCGTTGATTTAGTTATTGGAATAAGAGTTAGATTACTTATATATCTTATAGTTTTCCAAGTATCAACAAATATTTTGTGATCCTTATATAACCTTGGCATTTGAATACTGATAACATGACTCAGACGTAAAGGAAACATTAATCTCCATTCTAACCAGAACCAATCTGGTATATGTTCAATGGGCTCTGGGAGGATCCAATACATACCCTGACGCATAATATAGGCTTGATGGTACCTATAAAAATTTGGAAAATTTACCCCTCCCTCCGCAATTGGTCTTTGTAAAGATACTAGAGCAATTCTGGGGTTTTTTCCAAGCCAAATAAATTTTGTTAACATCTTATCCAATTTTTTGTAAAATGACCCCTGAAAAAAAATTGGTATCATACCCATTTGGTAACAAACTACTAGTAATATCATCATTTTTACAGTTTGTATTCTTCCCCACCAAGATATGCATAAAGGATTCCATTGTTCACACATTTCTGACACTTTTTGTAATAAATTTTTTTCATTAATTTTCATAGTCTCATCCACAGTTTTTGTAATCCAAATTCCTAAGTATTTTAATCCTTCTTCTTTCCAAATAAAAGAAAATGAGTCAAATAAACTTTTTGTACAATGTACATTGAGTGGAAGCACTTCTGATTTATTCCAGTTTATTTTATAACCTGAAAATTTTCCAAATTTTTCAATTAATTCAAGCAAATTTGGAATAGTTGTTTCCGGATTTCTCAAATAAAGTAAAATATCATCCGCATATGCTGATAACTTATATTCTCTATCTGAATGCGGAATACCCTGTATCTCCCTTACCTGTTCTATAGCTAATAAAAAGGGTTCTAAAACGATATCAAAAAGCAAAGGAGATAGTGGGCATCCTTGTCTAACCCCCCTTTGTAAAATAAATCTTTCTGAAAAATTGTTATTGATATATAATCTAGCAGCAGGGGAGCTATACAATGCTTTTATTATTTGTATAAATCCGGATCCTATTCCAAACCATTCCATTGCCTGAAACATGAAGATCCATTCCACTCTATCAAAAGCTTTTTCAGCATCTAATGAAAAAGAGAATGCTGGGTCATTAATGGATTTTGTCAAATATAACATGTGATGTGCCAGTCTAGTATTATGAGATGAGTGTCTTTGAGCAACGAAACCTGTCTGATGCATATCTATAATGAAAGGGAGAGCTTTAACCAATCTTAATGCTAATGCCTTAGTTAGAATTTTTCCATCCACATTTATTAAAGAAATTGGTCTATAATTTGAAACCAAAGTGGGATCTTTATTTGGCTTAGGTAAAACTATAGTTATTGATTCAGCCATAGTACCTGTAATACAACCTTTATTTAGTTGTGTCTGATATAGTTTTAATAAATAGGGCATTATAATGTTTTGAAATGATTTATAAAACTCCACTGTATAACCATCTCCACCTGGAGCGGATCCAACCCTAAGGGATTTCAAAGCTGTATCTAATTCTTTTAAGGACATTGGTTCTTCTAAACTTCGTTTTATATGTTCAGGAATTTTTGGTCCTTTTATTAACTTTAAAAAATCTAAACCATCCTTTTCCTTTTTCGAATAAGGCTCAGAAGAATACAAATCTTTATAATATTTTAAAAATTGTTTTATAATGGGATCAATTTGAGATAAAATTTCACCATTCTCATTTTGAATAGCAATTATTTTTGTTTTTCTTTTTTTCGCTTTAAGATAATTTGCTAGCATTCTTCCTGCCTTATTCGAATTTCCATAATACAAAGCTTGCTGTACAAATAAATCTTTTCTAATAATTTTTGAAGAAATTTCATTATATTTACCTTTAGCTTTTAAAAGTTCTTGTTGTGTCAAATAATCCCATTTTTCAATTAATTCTGTAAATTGTTTTTTTTCTTTTTTTATTTGCAATGCTGAATAAGAAATAATTTGTCCTCTAATATATGCTTTAAAAGCATCCCACAAAGTCTCTATTGAAATTTCTTCTGTATCATTAATTTGAAAATAATCTTTTATTTTTTTCTAAAAGATTTTCACAAAAATCAGTATCTGTGAGTAATGTATTATTTAATCTCCATATAGGTCTATTTCCATTCTGATCTATTATTTTAATTTCAATCCACACTCCGGCATGATCAGATAGTATAATTGGATCAATGACAGCCTGTGTGACTTGATGTACTAATTGATTAGAAACAAAAATGTAATCTATTCTAGAAAAAGAATTATGAACCTGTGAGCAAAACGAAAATTCCCGACCATCAAAATGAAGAATACGACAAATATCTTTTAAATCACAAGATTGTACCAAATTATCAAGGCCTAATGATTTTATAAATCTTCTCGGATTTTTATCCATCAGTGGATCCATAACAGCATTGAAATCCCCTGCTACTACTAGATTTGAAGTAGCAAGTGGAAGAATTAATTGTTGCAGAGTTTTAAAAAATTCATTCTGGTTCGAATTAGGGGCATATATATTGAAGAGCGTCATGGTGGTATTTCCCATGTCCATTTCCACATATATCCATCTTCCAAGAGGATCAGCTACCTTAAATTTAAATGAAGCAGAACATTTTTTATTTATTAATATAGCAACACCAGCTTTTTTTCTTATTGCTGAAGAAAAGTAACATTGTTTGACCCAATCACCTTTTAGCTTTATAGATTCGTTATTTGAAAGATGGGTCTCTTGTATGCAGCATATATCAGCGTTCTGTCTTTTTAAAAATAATAATGCTTTTTTTCTTTTAATCGGGTGATTGAGACCATTAACGTTTAAAGATATTATCTTAAGACCCATTATGCATTAATATAATTTGTAATGTAACATCCCAATCTTCAATATTTTTTTTAATCTTTTTTTTCCCACATATAAGATAAAATAAAGAATTACCTATTGTACACAGACCCTTGAAATTTAATACCCCCCTATTTCCTCCCTCCCCACCCCATACATATACGAATACTTGGAAACGCAAAATTAGATCAGGTTTAACATCACTCCTTACAAGCTATAAAATACTTTAATATCACAAGCTCCATAGTAATAATATAAATACTACTATTAAAATTCAACAATTTATATATCTTTGTTTTCTTATTTATATGAATACTTTTATTTATTTATCCAAATTTTGTTATGTTCAGCTAAATTAAATATATATAAGATATTTTGAATTTATAAAAAGGATAAGATTATTAGAATACTTTAAGCAAACATTTTATCTTTTATAACTTCAATCATTCATCTCATTCATTATAATTTCTATTCTATGAGATACATTCATCTAAAATTAAAAGGTAAAAATTGTGGAAAAAAAAATAAAAATTAAAATCTATCATAACCCATTCTCTTACTCATTCTTATTCCTATTTTAATAGGTCAATTGAAAACTTTAATGATTCCTATCCATAAACCTTTTTCTCTATATCCGGTAAAGAACTGTATCTTATAGAGAATGGATTCAGCTTATATCTGAATCATAAAACATATTCTTACTATGAAGTTATTATTATTTTCTTTGTTTTTCATTACTGCAAGGGAATTTAAATTAGTTTAGAATGCAGCTGCCTGCCTTATAACTGGATGTAAGAGCTGGGAACACATTACTCTGACCTTATTGCACCTATACTGGCCTCTGAGATGGGTCAGTGTTCCTCAGCTTGCAGAGGCGCTGTTTGGGGATACAGTCGACTCCGCTTAAGTGCAAGGCCTCCGGACCGGACCGCCATGTGCGCTTAAGTGGAGTGTGCACTTAATAGGAGTACCACTTTTTAGTCAAGCAGTCGTTTAGCCAGTATCGGCAGCTACCTGGGGTGATGGCAGCAACAGCAAGCAGTGCTGAGGAAGGTGCTAGTGAGTGCTCGGCGCACTGGTGTAGGTCTCCCGTCTACTTGCTGCCTAGGATGGCTCGCGATGCTGTGACATTCCAGGGAGGGGGGTGGGGGATAGTAAATGCGGTGCAATAAATACAGAGGACCCATGATTTATTTGACATGTTATTTGATATATGTGATATTTGAAAGAGGGAGAGTGTGGGGGGGAATTCAGTTTTGTTTTGTTTTTAGTAATTGTTAGATTAATCGAAAATAATATTTTATGTGATATATTATGATTGGATATGATAAGGTGGGAGGGGAGGGTGGGGGTTACATTTAATTACTTTATCTGCATTATGATAGAAAATCAAGTGATGTTGTTAGGTTCAAATGTTACTTTGTGTTACACTTGTTGTAAGTTGTAAAGTGAATAAAGATTAAAAAAAAAAAGAGGACCCATGATTGCATTTAACTGGAGTGAATGTAACGTGGAAGAACAGAGGTGGGACCTATGACATCAGTGCGCATAAGTGGATTTTTTTTTCCAGTTTATGAATTATTTTAAATTTTATTCTATTGTTTTTACCTCTATTGCTTTTATTTTATTAATTGAATTCTATTGTTTAACGGTTCCTCCCTTCTATTCCTTTTTACATATTACTTTAATTCATTTAGATATCATTTACATAGATGGTGCTATTATCTGTAAAGTTAGGAATTTCTATGAAATATTCTACATGTTTCTCCACTCCTTCTTGCCCTCCATAGTCCTCCCTACCCTCTTATAACCTCTTCCTTTGTAATGTCACCTAGAGGTTATATAGGTATGTGCAACGCACAAATGGAAGAAATAAAATAAATAAATAGTGTGCTTATCAGAAGTGCAAATATCCGGAGTTTACGTCCATTGACTTTAATGTAAAAAAACCCAAAACAAAACGGGACCATGGTGGTAGGGTGCGGATAACCGGAGCGTGTGCTTATCTGACGTGCACTTAGGTGGAGTCGACTGTACCGTATTTTCGCGGATATAACGCGCACCCGTGTAAAACGCGCACACGGGTATAGCGCGCAGAAACCACAATATTATGTATAAAAACTTTTGTATACCGCGCTCACGGGTATAACGCGCATGCTGCCCGACTGTCCTTTCGCCCGCCCCGACTCTCCTCTGGCCGCCCCGACTCTCCTTTCGCCCTCCCCGACTCTATGTGCGCTGTCCCCACTCTCCGTTTACCCGCCCTGCCCTGCCCCCCCCCCCCGGCAGGACCACTCGCACCCCCACCCCGAAGGACCGCCGACTCCCCGACAATATCGGGCCAGAAGGGAGCCCAAACCCTCCTGGCCACGGCGACCCCCTACCCCCACCCCGCCCGACGCCCGATTCACCCCCCCCAGCAGGACCGCTCGCACCCCCACCCCGAACGACCGCTCGCACGCGCTCCCACCCGCACCCGCGATCGGAGCAAGAGGGAGCCCAAGCCCTCTTGCCCGGCCGACTCTCCGACAATATCGGGCCAGGAGGGAGCCCAAACCCTCCTGGCCACGGCGACCCCCTACCCCCACCCCGCACTACATTACGGGCAGGAGGGATCCCAGGCCCTCCTGCCCTCGACGCAAACCCCCCTCCCTCCCTCCAACGACCGCCCCCCCCAAGAACCTCCGACCGCCCCACCAGCTGACCCGCGACCCCCCTGGCCGACCCCCACGACACCCCCACCCCCCTTCCCCGTACCTTTGCTAGTTGGCCGGACAGACGGGAGCCAAACCCGCCTGTCCGGCAGGCAGCCAACGACGGAATGAGGCCGGATTGGCCCATCCGTCCCAAAGCTCCGCCTACTGGTGGGGCCTAAGGCGCGTGGGCCAATCAGAATAGGCCCTGGAGCCTTAGGTCCCACCTGGGGGCGCGGCCTGAGGCACATGGTCGGGTTGGGCCCATGTGCCTCAGGCCACGCCCCCAGGTGGGACCTAAGGCTCCAGGGCCTATTCTGATTGGCCCACGCGCCTTAGGCCCCACCAGTAGGCGGAGCTTTGGGACGGATGGGCCAATCCGGCCTCATTCCGTCGTTGGCTGCCTGCCGGACAGGCGGGTTTGGCTCCCGTCTGTCCGGCCAACTAGCAAAGGTACGGGGAAGGGGGGTGGAGGTGTCGTGGGGGTCGGCCAGGGGGGTCGCGGGTCGGCTGGTGGGGCGGTCGGAGGTTCTTGGGGGGGGCGGTCGTTGGAGGGAGGGAGGGGGGGTTGCGTCGAGGGCAGGAGGGCCTGGGATCCCTCCTGCCCGTAATGTAGTGCGGGGTGGGGGGAGGGGGTCGCCGTGGCCAGGAGGGTTTGGGCTCCCTCCTGGCCCGATATTGTCGGGGAGTCGGCCGGGCAAGAGGGCTTGGGCTCCCTCTTGCTCCGATCGCGGGTGCGGGTGGGAGCGCGTGCGAGCGGTCGTTCGGGGTGGGGGTGCGAGCGGTCCTGCTGGGGGGGGGGAATCGGGCGTCGGGCGGGGTGGGGGTAGGGGGTCGCCGTGGCCAGGAGGGTTTGGGCTCCCTCCTGGCCCGATATTGTCGGGGAGTCGGCCGGGCAAGAGGGCTTGGGCTCCCTCTTGCTCCGATCGCGGGTGGGAGCGCGTGCGAGCGGTCGTTCGGGGTGGGGGTGCGAGCGGTCCTGCTGGGGGGGGGGAATCGGGCGTCGGGCGGGGTGGGAACTATGTAGAAAAACTTTTGTATACCGCGCTCACGCGTATAACGCGCGAGGGGTATGCGCGGTAGGTAAAAACGCGTATAACGCGCGCGTTATATCCGCGAAAATACGGTACTCCTCAGCACCTTCAAAATGCTTTGGCTTGTTATGGGAAAGAGCTTAATAGTGGTTCCTGCTATCAAGTTTCACTTGAAACTTTTCAGTGGTGTACCAATTCCATTGCTGGCTCTATGCTTTGGAATTCTCGTTTTTGTTTTATGTCTTAAAATGTTTGTTTGAGAGTTTTTAACGTAATCCACCTAGAAAAGATGGATAGGTGGAATAAGTATTTTTAAAATCAATCAATCCATCAATCAATCAATCTTTTAACCATCAGCAATGGTACAATGCTGTTTACCAAGGAGTATTGCAAGCAGACAATTTCTGAAAAGCCTCCTAGACTGCTAAAAAACCTCTGATGTAGAGCTATAAGTTACACAGAAGCTCTGTATCTGTGTAGCAGGATGCTGTTTCCAAGCTGCTAGTCCTAGCTACAAAGCAATACATAATTATTCTTTAATTTAGGATTAAGATCCTCTATAGCAGTGGTTCCCAACCCTGTCTTGGAGGACCACCAGCCAGTTGGGTTTTCAGGGTAGCCCTAATGAATATGCATGAGAGAGATTTGCATATAATGGAGGTGACAGGCAGACATGCAGATCTGCCCCATGCATATTCATTAGGGCTATCCTGAAAACCCAACTGGCTGGTGGTCCTCCAGGACAGGGTTGGGAACCACTGCTCTATAAGGTAGTATAAAAGAAAATTATTTCTGGATCTATCTTGTATGGTTTTAGAATCCTTCTCCAGTGTGTCTAAGCTACATGACACTCCCACTGTATATATAAGAAGCTCCTCCAGCTGACCACAGTTTCTCTAGCAGAGAGCCAAACACCAGAGTAAGTTGTATTTAACTATAACTATTAGAAACCAGCAGTACAAGTTATATCTGTTCTCTACCAGTAAAGCAAATAGAAATTTGGGGGATTGTTATGATATATATGCATGTAACCAATAATCATGCTCCCCAAGCTTGGGTAATTTGGATAGCAGAGGGTGTAGCAAAAAAGTATAATTGTAACATTGCTGTTTGCTCTGCTCTACGTGTCTACACCAGGGCTTAATTGTAGGCAAAGTGGAATTGTGGAGCAGGAGATGGGGGAAAACAGGAACAATATGAGAAAAGGCTAGATTAAGGATCACAGTGGCTGTTTCTGCTCTAGGCTCATCCTCACCCTTTCCTCTACAACAGGAGTGGGCAATCATGGCCTTTGAGGGCCACAATGAATCTATGTGCACACAATGGAAGCAGTCCATGCAAATCAATCTCATGTATATTCATTATGGAAATCTCAAAAACCCAACTGGGCTAGGAAAAGAGGGGCTGGAGCAGAATCTCCTGCTGCTCTGGATTCTGAAAAGAGGAGGTAGAAAGATGTTACAGGTCGTTCCCATAGAAATTAAGCCCTGGTCCACATATAGTACACACACACTTTTCTGTAGCTAATTTGTACACTAGATTTAGTTATACCACATTAACACAACCAGTATTCAAGCCATTTAAAATCATAAGTAAAAGAGCAAAAGAAGGCCACTTTGGTTCTTAAATGTAGTAGCTGAGAAGGTAAGGAAAAAGAGGTTAGCTTTCATAAACTACAAAAGATCTCAAAAAGAGGAAGGCAGGCAAAAATATCTGGAAAAATTGAGAGAGGCTGGTTGAGTAATCAGGAAAGCAAAGATGCAAATGGAGCAAAAAATGGTAAAACGGGGAGACAAGACTTTTTTAGATATACTAGTGATAAGAAGAAGTGCAAAAGCAGTATTGTGAGACTCAAAGATGTAGGGCAGAAATATGTATAACCAGATAAAGATAAGGCTTAATTGCTTAACGAAAGATTAGGTTCTTACCTTTGCAAATCTTCTTTCTTGAAAATCCTCCCTTTATTCTGGGATCAGTGGATTATGCATCCCTTGCCACCAGGCACTATAGGAAACCTCAGATGATTGAAGTCTTAACTCCTCCCTCTGTCTTTTCAAAACCATGTCCACCTTCTGATCTTGCACATCTTTCAAGTGGTTGCTGGAGCTTGGAGGCCAGCTTTCTTATCTGAGAAATCACAGCTTCCTGAACTAATTGCGGTGCACTTTCAGGCTGTGCCACATATCCTGGCCCCATTAAAAATGCTCTCCAGGGGGGTCACGTAATGGTAGCCACTTAGGACGACATCGGAACCATCTCTCCCCAGCACCCATGCATACAACTGCTACTATATCCTACCATCTTGCCTTTTGGGAAGCATTCAACAGGCAACCGATTGCGTGAGGCTCCCCCGAGTGCTTGGAGGGAATTGGCAATCATTGCTGTGCCCCGGGAGAGGGGTAATGCCTACAAAAACCTCGCGGTCCCCCAAGCCTTTCAGCAGTAATCTGGTCTCCAAGATGGCATCTCCCTGCTCAGCAACTTCGCCGGAATCGCCTCTGCCGTTGGTTCAGCTGCAAGATGCAGCAATTAAGGAGATTATCCTCATATTGGCTGACATCTTGGATGATAAATTGTCCAAGGTGCATGCCGCTCTGGATGAACTGAAGGAGGGAATGGTAGGACATGCAGTCCGCTTGCAGCAGGCGGAGGATCATGTTTCCCGGCAGGAGGATCTAACCAGAGCTCTCCAGACTAAGGTCGTGTCACTGGAAAAACAAATGTAGGTCATGCAGGAGAGAGTGGAAAACCAGGAGAATCGAGGCAGGAGGAATAACATCCACATAATTGGCATCCCGGAGGTAATTAAAGATCATGAGCTCTGGGACTTCATCGAACAATGGCTGACAAAGGAACTGGGCCTGGAGGTTGAAGGGGTATGCTTGAAAGCGGAGTGGGTGCATCGCGTGGGAGTGCTGAAGGAGAGTGTTACATAGGTCCAGCCAGTGATTGCCCACATCTTTAATTATGCTGAAAAAGCCCAACTTATGGCTCGTTATCGCCAGAGCAGAGTGCTGGAATATCAGGGCCAGAAGATTCTCCACTTTCAGAATTTTTCACCACGTGTCTCTAAGCAGCGGTGGCTTCTTTCCCCGTACTGTACCCAGCTCTTAAGCAGCGGTGGCTTCTTTCCCCGTATTGTACCCAGCTCTTCAATCGGGGGATTAAATTTGCTTTTCAATATCTGGCTCAGGTGAGGGTGACTCAAAATAACAAAACTTTGTTCTTGGACTCTCTGGCCGCAGTACAATCCTTCTTGGACAATCACAAATGAGTGGTGTAGAGGAGTTGCTGGAGCATCCCGGGTTTTTCATTGCATCGCTGGATTTCTGGTCTGGTACCCCGCCCGCTGCTGGGTATGGCACGGTCGCTCTGTATTCTGCTATTGAGCTACCCACATAGGGCTGAACTCTTTTTTTCCTTTATAATACATCATTTTGATTTTGCTCATGCTCATATTTCCTTAGATTTTCCCACCTAGCTAAAGACTCCTTAAGATACTCCCTCATCTTATAGTTTGCCTTTCTGAAGCCTGGAATTTTTGGCTTTGAACCCAACAATGGACCACACAATCTGTAGATCACTGAATCCTAGATTCTTTAGTGAAGACATGGTATTCCATACATTAGCTGTTACTTCTCATTAACTGTGAAGATACAGAAAGGTATAACTTTAAATCTCTGAATTCCTCCCCATCTGCAGTGGAAGGCAACTCCCTCTTCAGTTTTTCCTGCTGCAATTAAGATCAGAAGGTGCGTTCTGATCTGCTCTGTTTCTTTTTGTTGTTTTTGTCATCAGTCTTCACATTTTTTTCTGCATGGCTTCGGTGTTCAGAGAACCGAAAAGAAGCAGCCTCGTCTGCCATTCTCTGCGGAAGCGGCGGGGGCCAGGCATCCAGCAACCTTTGTGTGTCGCTCTCAGCGAGTGAGGCGCCAGAAGTTTAAAAAAAAGGTATGCATGGGGGGGGGGAAGAGGGCCGGCAAGAAAGGGAGGGTGGCAACATTAAAATAAATTAACAAGAGGGGGGGTCACTATGCGTATTTGCTCCATTAGATGCACCCTTATTTTCACCCACTTTTTTGCGGGAAAAAAGTGCATCTAATGGAGCAAAAAATACGGTATTTCCTTACATTACTCCAGAGCCTATCACCTCTTAACTTCATCCTATGCCCTCTCATTGCAAAGTTTCCTTTCAAATGAAAGAGACTCGACTCATGCGCATTTACATTACGTAGGTATTTAAACATTTAAAAAAAGAACGGCACAGTTTTGAAGAATTTAAGTGTTTTGCATTGGAGCATGTCCCTACTACTGCGCGTAGGGGCAATGTGAAACGACTTATACCAGCATGAACAGCGCTGGATTTTTACTTGGATACCTTGTGACCCAAGGGTCTCAATCAGAGGGTTGAATGGGTTGCGTTTTCTGGTTGATTGACAGCATCAGGAGGCAGTTTGTGGTCATCAGCTGTTCTGTTCTTCCAGTATCGGTGACATCTGCCGATCCCGGAAGTGTCCCTGGAAGTGTAATCTTTTGGCTTCTCAAGCAACAGACATTTCTTGTGCTGACGTGCATGGAATGGAAAAAGAATTTGAGCTGCAGTATTCCCTGACGAAGCCTCGTGAGAGGTGAAACAAGGACTTGTTGGAAGAGGATATGGTCTGTGGAGTGTTCATCTTGTGAGCGCCATCATTATTTTGTCTGGTCAGACATTTCCATCTACGGCATTTTCTGGACCATGGTTCCCAAGCTAAGTAAAACTTTTTGGGTTTTCTTTTCCTGTGCACAGTGATGGGTTTTTTTCACCCTTTGATAAATTCATTTCAGTGGTGGTGGAGTTTTTTGCCTATGATAGGAAATGAACCAGTATTGAATGTTTATTACTTTTTGATTGTTGGCTGCTGTTATTTGAATTTTGAGGCCTTTTTCTCCACCTTTTTATGAAATGTTTATAGGGAGTGTTTAGCCCACCTCTGGTGAGTAATATATACTTTTTTTGTCATTTTTGGATTTAAACATTTCTATCATATCTCCCTTCTCCCGCCTTTCCTTCAAAGTATACAGATCGAGATCTTTAAATCTGTTCCTATATGCTTTATTTTTTTTTTTTGTAAATAATTTTTATTCTTTTTAAATTCTTACATCAAGTGAAATACATGTATTACATTCAATTATAAAGAAACACTTGAAATTATCAATAAATGTTCTTACATTGTAAATTAAAGAAACCCTTTATCAAAATTTTATATCATATTATTATTACAATATTCCTATATGCTTTATGATGAAGACCACATACCATTTAAGTAACCTTCCTCTAGACTGACTCCATCCTTTTTATATCTTTTTGAAGGTGCAGCCTCCAGAATTGTACACATTATTCTAAATGAGGTCTCACCAAAGTCTTATACAGGGGCATCAATACCTCCTTTTTCCTACTGGCCATACCTCTCCCTATGCAACCTAGCATCCTAGCTTTCGCCATCACCTTTTCAACCTGTTTGGCCATCTTAAGATCATCACATACAATCACACCCAAATCCAGCTCTTCTGTAATGTATACAAGTTTTTCACTTCCTAAACTCTACTGTTCTCTTGGGTTTTTCCAGCCCAAATGCATGACCTTGCATTTCTTAGCATTAAATTTTAGCTGCCAAATTTCAGACCATTCTTCAAGCTTCGCCAGGTCTTTCTTCATGTTATTCACACCATCCGGTGTGCCTACTCTATTGCAGATTTTGGTATCATCCGCAAAGAGACAAATCTTACCCAAGAAATATAGAAGGGTTGATTACAAGTATTTTATGAGATGTTTGTAAATTGAAAATGGATGGGAGAAAAGTTTTATCTTTATTATATTAAGTATATTGTGCTGTAATGATATTAAATTTATGTAAATGCATCATCTTTTGTGCACAATTGAAGTTTTAAAAATGAATAAAGAATATAAAAAAAAAAACCAAGTAAGTAAGCATGTTCTTTTCTACCCGGTGTCATCTAAGTGACACGTCCTGCTGAGATGCTTAAATTCCTGTAAAGGGCATAGCACAATGTGCCTGGACTGTATCCGCTCTCACAAGAACAGATAAGTGCAGTTATTATTATCATTCCATCATATTTAAATTTTAATATTGTGGTGTATACCACAGAAAAAGGTTATTTGTGTATAGGTTGGATGGGAACCATAAAAGTGCAGTGATTGTTCTTGGTTAACACGCAGGAGGCATGGGTTCTGAGCACTTTTCTCATAAATTTAATTTATATTTTTAAGAAATAATTTGATGAATTTTTCACCACTTGGTTAGTATTTCAATCCTGGGTATTCCTATTAGTTTTATATAGTTTTAATGCCATACGCATTCAGAAAAAGTAGGAGCAAGCGATTCTATGTGCTCATACTTGCAACAAGTTTCAAAGAATGAATGAATTTATTTTCACTCTGAGAATTCTGTTCAAAACTTACAGGTGAACAGTATATGCAGTCTTTGATCTAAATTCATTCAGTCTAAAAACTTCCCAATTCATTGTAAAGTGTATCTATTCAATAAGAAAAATGTAAATGAAATATTTTGGAGAGAGAAATATAGGCCCCTTCAGGTGCTGGAGGGGGAAACCACCACTCACCTCATCACCATCACTCCAGTTCAACACCTCTAGCTCCTTGTTTTTGGAAAGTTTCATTCTTATAGAGTAAGGAATCCATACATCCTTCAGCTCATTCACAGAGGGACACAGAGGAGTAATCTCTGAGTTACCAAACTCTTCCCTGTAAGGAAATGAGAGACAGATTAACCACAGGTGGTCCTGCTACACACAGCACACAAAGCCAATGACAAAAGAAAATGAAGGGGGAGGGAATCACTGACCTCACCTGACAAGATAACGTAACAAACATAAATCTTCATTTGTATCCCGCATACCTTCCAGCTCAATGCGGGTAACAAAATAAGAGAACTGTATAACAGTGAATTAATTTAATTTAATATAATATCATATATCAGTAAACCATAAGATACAAAGCAGAAACAAGGGTCATAAAATCATCCCACCATCTCCAATTAGTCTTATACCCTACAGCCCTCCAATTATAAACACGTCAAACTTTTGCATCCCAACTAGAGAATGACACGGGGACAAGTTTTTTCTCTGTCCTCGCGGGAACTCATTTTCCCATCACGGAGAGTTCTTTTCCTGTGCCTGCCCCATTCCTGTAAGCTCTGTCCTCATCTGCACAAGCCTCAAACACTTTAAAATCATAAGTGTTCGAGACTTGTGTGGTTAAGACAGAGCTTACAGGAATGGGACAGGGACAGCGATAAAACTCATGGGGATGGGATGGGGAAATTGAGTTCCTGTAGGGACGGGGAAAAATTTGTCTCCATATCATTCTCTAATCCCAACACACCCAAACTAGTCCTCCCTCAAAAGCTCTCTTTACCTACATTCCTTCCACACACAGTCCCACTTAGAACCTTTCACCCTCTCTTCCCCAAATACTGACACATGCATACACTCTACCACATTTACTCCCTCTTCTTGCCCATTGCTTTCAAGTACCCACCATTCTTCTGGGCGGATCTCTCTGCTCTTAGGAACCTCTATTTCACACTTCTTCATAGCCTTCTTAAAGGCGCACTAGTCAAAAAACACAAGGCAAAGTATTACAGGAGACACCATTGAACAAATTATTTGAACATAAGAGGCAGGGAGAGAACCTCACAGGGTGCAGGATCTGGTAAAATGAACATTATTGAAAATATGTATCAGAGATTCTTCCACTAAATATACACTGTACAAAAGGTTTATTTGATACATTCTCTTTTGTTTGGAAAGAAGAATATATTAAATACCTTGGAATTTTGATAACAAAAACAGTAGATGAAACAATGAAAATTAATGAAAAATGTTTATTACAAAAAGTAATAGAAATGTGTGAGCAATGGAATCCTTTGCATTTATCTTGGTGGGGAAGAGTACAAACTGTAAAAATGATGATTTTACCTGTAGTATGTTACCAAATGGGGATGATACCAGTTTTCTTTCAAGATTCGTTTTATACAAAAATAAATAGGATTTTGACAAAATTTATATGGCTTGATAAAAAACCAAGAATTGCTCTAGTGTCATTGCAAAAACCAATTAAGGAGGGAGGGGTACATTTTCCCAACTTTTATAGGTATCATCAAGCCTATATTTTACGTCATGGTATGTATTGGATCCTCCCAGAACCCACAGATAATATTCCAGATTGGTTTTGGCTGGAATGGAGGCTTATGTTTCCATTACGTCTTAATCATGTAATTAGTATCAAATTGCCAAGGTTATACAAAGATCATAAAATATTTATGGATACCTGGAAAACTTTAAAATACATAAGTAATCTTACTCAAATTCCAATTAGTAAATCAACCAATCAAACAATATGGCTAAACCCCAAGATCAAGATCGGCGGTTTTAAAGTCATCTGGAAACATTGGATGATAGCAGGCATTCGTACTTTGGATGATGTAATAAAAAATGATAAGTTGCTGGAGTTTTCACAATTGCAAAATAAATTTGGTCTAAATAAAACACAATATTTTAAATGGTTGCAATTGAAGCAATCCATTCAGAAAGGGTTCCCTGAATGGAAAGACCTTGCTAAATATCACAGTTTGGAATTCTTATGTTTCCAGATGGACTCAGGAGGACATAAAGCCGCACAATGGTATAAAATAATATCTGGATTTATAAATAAAAAACCAAAAAATGGTCTTAGAGACATTTGGAGCATTGAGATAAATCACCAAATTAGTGCATCTCAATGGCCACGGCTTTGGTCTTGGAGGTTAAAATGTACAGTGTCAGCATCTATGAGACAAACTTGGTTTTTTCTTCTACATAGAGCTTTTTGGACCCCTGTTTGTTTACAAAAAATAGATAGCTCAAGATCTAATAGATGCTGGCACTGTCATACTGAAGTTGGGACATTAGACCATCTTTTATTCTTTTGTCCATTTATCTTATCATTCTGGAAATCAATTTGGCCCCAAATTAATAGAATGCTAGAAAATCCGGTAGCCTTGACATATGATACTATATTATTTGGAACAACCATGAGAGCAAAAAGCCAAATTTCATCAAGTAATAACAAACTTTTATTTATTTTAACTGGAATTGCAATACAACAAATCACATCCAATTGGAAACAACATGATAGATTGAATTATATGTTCTGGTGGAATTCGGTATGCCACATATACAAAATGGAACTCGCTATTGCAACACACAAAGGATACATGAATAAATTTCAAAAAATATGGGGACCATTAACAGATTTTTGTAAGGCATGATAATTTTTCCTATAAATAAAATTTGGAAATATCTGAAGACCGTTAACATGATTTCTCTAGGGGGGCGTGGCTTAACGCGAGCACGGATGGAGGTGTGATCGTGAAGCTCCTCACCATCCAGGCAATGAAATATAAAAAAAATTTTTTTCCTTCAAGATAACTACATAGAAAATATATATTAAAAAAGCTGAACAAATGATACAAGATAAAATCCTAATTTCCTGCAGTTGAAGTGAGGTATGTGCTGACAGGAGTCGGGAAGGCAGAGAGCCGTTTGTGTTTTCGGCGGTTTCATGAAACTTGAATGCAGCGCTGAGACCGCGAGGTGTATGTGAGTGACCAATGAGTTTGATTGGAAAATTGTGAAGGAAGTTTGTATTCCGACCAGATATAACTGAAACCATAAGAAGGAAAAAATAGATAATCCTTTGATAAAAAGGGGATTGAATAAAGAAAACTGAGAGAGAGGAATACCGGCATTTTCTCTCAGTAATTAAGTGCCGAAGCGCTGAAAACAAATAAATATCAGCTTATTAAAATAAATAAAAATACTGAATTGAATATTGCTTTCCTCTGACAAAGCTGCGATTGGGCTTGTGAGAGAGGAGACAGAGAAAAGGATCAACGGAACTTTTAAAAAAAAAACTGAAGCAGCAGGACATCGAGGCAGTTGAGAGACGCTGTGAATAAACAGAAGACAGTTGCTTCAAGTTTGTCAAAATAAGGGAAAATAACTCGATGAAGTGTTGCTCTCCTCGGTCGGAGCTGCGATTGGGCTTGTGAGAGGAGAGCTAAAAGAAAGGAATACCAAAAATTTTTTTTTTTGCTCAGCGTTGAAACGATGTCTCATTAAGTGAGAGTGAATGTCAGAGATAGTGAATTAAATCTGTGAAAAGAATCGACTAATCTGAGAGAGATCTAAGGGAAGGAAAGGTTGTTGGATTGAATGTTCCCCTCCTTTATTGAGACAGTGAAAGGACTTAAAGGAAAAAAACCATAGAAAAGGATTATTATTTTTTTTTTTCTCACAGCAATAGTGAGAAAAGTAAAAAAGTTTCAAACTGACATAAGTAAAAAGTAGAAAAATATCAAAAATAACCCTCTTGCCAATATTAAAGAGATAAATACACTAAAAAAGGAGTATTCAAGATTGTGACAGATAACTGAGAAAGAGAAAAAGGGCTTAAAAAGAAAATTTCTACTTCAAAAGATAGAACCAAATCTTGGAAGAAAAGGGATTAAAAACCTAAGAATACCAAACCTAAACCTAAGAGACTAAATATAAGAAATAAGAATAACCAAGAAAAAGAAAACAACAACATGGCAAGCACCAGACAAAACAAAAATGAGGCTGGTACATCTGCAAAAAGACAGAAACAAGACCAAATAACACCAAGCAAGATACCACTTCCTATTGAAGAACCAGACATATTAAGCAAAACAGAAGTTATGGAAGAATTAAGACAAATCAAACAAATGCTTAAGGAAACTATAACTAATATGTCGGAAATGAAAGAAGAAATTTTAAATATTCATAGACAAATGGAAGTTAATAACAAAAGAACAACTGAACTAGAATCAAAAATGGAAGCTATAGAATGTGAATCAAAAAGATGTAAAAACGACAGCCTGGAATTAAATAAATTAAAAGAACAACTGGAGGATTATGAGAATAGAGGAAGAAGGAAAAACATTAAACTTTTTGGAATACAAGAAAATTTAGAAGGAAAAAATACTATCCTTTTCCTTGAAAATTTAATTCCAAAAATATTACAATTAGACTTGAAACAACCAATTGAAATAGAAAGGGCGCATAGAATCCCAATCAAAAATTTAGAAAACAAAGGCAGACCAAGACCAATAATTTTCAAAATGCTTAGATACCAACAAGCATTAGATATATTAAATGCTGCAAAAAAAGATAAAAATCTAAACTATAAAGGATCCAGAATATGGTTTTTACCAGACTTTGCCAAAAACACAGCAAATAAAAGAAAGAGACTATTAGATATGAGACCTCTACTAAAAGAAAAAGGATTTAAATATGGTCTATATTACCCGGCGAAAATGAGAGTATCATCTGGAGACAAATCCTTATATTTTGAGGATCCTGAAAAACTAAAAGATTTTCTCTCTAAACCAGAACCTATGATATTTTAACATAAAACATTAAGATGATTTTGATGAATCTATGAAGAATTATAAAAATATGACATATTGAAATATCTGAAGAAAAGGAGGAAAACGATATAAAGAAAAGACAATAAAATTTATAAGAAAGAAAGAACAAGATATAGGGAAATTATTAAATAATACACTACATATATGTTTAAAATAATTTTATGTTAAGATCATAATACTAAAATATTGTTAAATGGATAATGATACATTAATGAAATGTTATGGAAAAATGATTAAAGATATAAAAGATCAATATATATAGATAGAAGGGAAATTTGTTTGAATATTGAATATTAATTGCCTGGAGTGGGGAGAATATTCGGGTTACAGTTCCAATGTGTATCCTTAAGCAGCCAATGTATTGGGTGGGAAAGGGAGGGACAAGGAGAATATTTACTAGAATGATTAAGGGAAAAATAAATAAGGGATTAGATACATTAGGGTCAAATATGTGTGTCGTGAAGAAAATTTTTTGGATATTAAAAATGAAAGAGGAGAGGAAGAAAAATACAATGAAAAGTATTAAAATGTATAATGTCTTTTAAAATATATTCTATTAATGTCAATGGCCTGAATCATGTAATTAAAAGAAAAAAAGTATTAACATTTTTAAAAAAGCAAAATGCGGATATTTACTGTCTGCAAGAGACACATCTTAATATGAAGGAATCACAGAAATTATCAGGTGGATGGATAAAGGAATGTTTTTTTGCTCCAGCAGTGGATAAAAAAGCAGGGGTTGCAATTCTTATAAATAAAAAATGTATGGCCAAGATAAAGGTAAAAAGTTCAGATCCACATGGAAGATGGATACATATTGATATAGGTATGGGAAATGATACCCTGACGTTATTCAATATATATGCCCCTAATTCGAATCAATCAGAATTTTTCAAAAAGCTACAGAATATGTTATTACCACTGGCTGCCTCTAATTTAGTGGTGGCTGGAGATTTTAATGCTGTAATGGATCCATTATTGGATAAAAAACCAGGTAAAAATATTAAATCTTTAGGTCTAGATAATTTAGTTCAGTCATGTGATTTGAAAGATATATGGCGTATTCTTCATTTTAATGATCAGGAATATTCATTTTGTTCACAGGTTCATAAATCATTTTCAAGAATAGATTATATTTTTGTTTCAACAAATAAAGTGCAACAGGTGATTAAAGCCTCCATTGATCCTATTATTATCTCGGATCATGCGGGAGTATGGATAGAATTACAATTAGATCAATTAGAAAATAATAGACCTCTTTGGAGATTTGATAATGCATTGCTTGTGGATGACAAATTTTTGGAAAATTTTAAAACACAAATTAATGATTTTTTTCAAATAAATTTAGTGGAAGATACATCTATAGAGAATGTATGGGATGCATTTAAAGCAACTATGAGGGGTAATATTATATCATATTCAGCTTTTATTAGGAAACAGATTAAAAAACAATATATAGAATTAGAAAAAGAAATAAAAATATTAGAAGCTAAATTGGTAAATAAATGGGAATATGAAATTTTACAAGCTCTTTTGAAAACAAAAGGTAAATATAATGAATTAACTTCAAAAATGATAAGAAAAGATTTGTTTTCCAAGCAAACAGTGTATTATGGAAATTCTAATAAGGCGGGGAAATTATTGGCAAATTATCTTAAGGCAAAAAAAAGGAGAACTAATATTAATGGAATAAAAGATGATAATGGTATAATAACAAATCAAACAAATATAATATTAAAACAATTTTTAAAATTTTATAAGGACCTGTATTCTTCCAAATCTCATTTGGAGAAACAAAAAGATGGAAAAAATTTTTTAGATTTAATTAATGGACCTAAAATTCCTGATCATATAAAACGAAGTTTAGAAGAACCTATATCATTAAAAGAATTAGAAACAGCATTGAGATCTCTTAGAGTTGGATCCGCTCCAGGTGGTGATGGTTACACAGTAGAATTTTATAAAACATTTCAAAATATCCTTTCCCCACATTTATTAAAATTATATCAGACACAACTTATAAAAGGTAATATAAAAGGTACTATGGCTGAATCAATAATAATTGTTTTGCCTAAGCCAAATAAAGATCCTACTTTGGTTTCGAACTACAGGCCTATATCTTTGATAAATGTTGATAATAAACTTTTGGCGAAAATTTTGGCTTTGAGATTAGCCAAAGCTCTCCCACATATTATAGATATGCATCAAACGGGTTTCGTTGCTAAAAGACATTCCTCCAATAACTCTAGACTATTATTTCACATGCTAAACTTATCAAAAAAAATGGATGAACCGGCTTTTACAGTTTCATTAGATGCTGAAAAAGCATTTGATAGGGTAGAATGGAATTTTATGTATCAGGCTTTAGAATGGTTTGGTATAGGTTCTGGATTTATACAAATGGTAAAAACATTGTATAGCTTCCCGATTGCAAGATTAAATATTAATAATAAGATATCTGATGGTTTTCAATTGCAGAGGGGAGTTAGACAAGGATGTCCTCTATCTCCTTTGTTATTTGATGTTGTATTAGAACCCTTATTGTTAGCAATACAGCAAACGAGGGAGATACAAGGTATTCCATATTCAGATATGGAATATAAAATTTCGGCTTATGCTGATGATATTTTGCTTTATTTGAGAAATCCAGAGTCTACCTTATCTTCTTTATTGGAATTAATTGATAAGTTTGGCAAATTTTCAGGTTATAAAATTAATTGGAATAAATCTGAAATTATACCCTTGAATGTTCATTGTGTAAAAGGATTATTTGATACTTTTCCATTCATATGGAAAGAAGAAGGATTTAAATATCTAGGCATTCAAGTTAAAAAAACAATTGAAGATACTGTAAAAGAAAATGAAAAATATGTATTAAAAAAAGTTACGGAGTTATGTGAGCAATGGAACCCATTACATATTTCTTGGTGGGGAAGAGTTCAAACTATTAAAATGATGATATTGCCTGTAGTTTGCTACCAAATGAGTATGATACCTATTTATTTTCAGGGGTCCTTTTATAAAAAGCTCAATAGCATTTTAACAAAATTTGTTTGGCTTGGTAAAACACCTAGAATAGCTTTAGTAACTTTGCAAAAATCAATTAAGGAGGGAGGGGTAAATTTTCCAAATTTCTATAGGTACCATCAAGCCTATATTCTACGTCAGGGTATGTATTGGATCCTCCCAGAACTTATAGATAATGCACCAGATTGGTTATATTTGGAATGGCGCCTTATGTTTCCCCTAAATTTAGTTCATATGCCAAGTATTAATATACCCAGAAGATACAGAGAAAATAAAATAATAATAGATACTTGGAAAACGTTGAGATTTATTGATAAATTAACACTCATCCCAATATACAAATCAACTAATCAATCCATATGGATAAACTCCAAGATCAAAATTGGCGGAGCTCAAATCCTTTGGAAGAACTGGATTATTGCAGGCATTAGATTTTTAGACGATGTTATTTCAGAAGGTAAACTGCTGGATTTTACACAATTGCAACATAGATTTGGTCTTAATAAAACACAAAGTTTTAAATGGTTGCAATTGAAGCAGGCCATTCAGGTTGGGTTCCCTGAATGGAAAACATTAAACAATCAATATAGTTTAAAGTTCTTATGTTTTAAAGCAGACTTCCTAGGACATCAAGCCGCTTTGTGGTATAAATTAATATCTGGATATTTGAATAAAAAACCAAAAAATGGTCTAAGAGACATTTGGAGCATTGAGATTGGACATCAGATTAATGCATCTCAATGGCCACTAATTTGGTCTTGGAGAATGGGATGTACAGTGTCAGCATCTATGAGACAAACCTGGTTCTTTTTATTACATAGAGCTTTTTGGACCCCTACACGTTTGCAAAAATTAGACAGCTCTAAGTCCAATAAATGCTGGCACTGTAATCTGGAACCAGGGACATTAGATCATTTATTATATCATTGTCCCTATATTAAAATCTTTTGGAATTCAATTTGGCCACAAATTAATAAATTGATGGAAAATCATATTGCAATATCATATGATACAATTTTATTTGGAACAATGATGAGAAAAAAAAGTCAAATTTCAACAGAAAATAACAAGCTTTTATTAATTATGACAGGGGTTGCCATTCAACATATAACT